>NC_138369.1:160810953-160937203 GCF_054177405.1 Leptonychotes weddellii | reverse complement strand
GCGCCTGGGTGGCTCAGTTGGTTAAGCGACTGCCTTCGGCTCAGGTCATGATCCTGGAGTCCCTGGATCGAGTCCCACATCGGGCTCCCTGCTCGGCGGGGAGTCTGCTTCTCCCTCTGACCCTCCCCCTCTCATGTGCTCTCTCTCTCTCATTCTCTCTGTCTCAAATAAATAAATAAAATCTTTAAAAAAAAAAAATTTCTCTAGATGCTAATGTACATCATTTGTAGTAGGTATTTAAGTCCAGATATTTGCCCAAATCTGCCAGATATACTTTACACCTGATTTATCCTTTGGATTTAAAGTTACTTACAAACAATATGACTACTTTGTCAAAAACTCACTTAAAAAAACTCTGAAATATTATTATTAGATCACCTATATTACAGGATTGTTTGACATCAGACAAAGATAAAAACAGAATGTAAGATTCCAGGCTATGATTTTTGTAGTACCTCCATTTTCCTTTGACCCCTTATGATGATAGCCCAGAGTTGTACATGGTCCATACTTTACATGGCAGCAGCCCAATCATTATCTTATTTGATGCTCAGAGCCACCCAATGAGATAGCTTAGACTTTCAGATTAAGACTTCCAATACTAACAGAGTGAAATCTATGGGGTCTACTCCTTAAGATTATTGTTTATTGGCGATGCTTCCTATTGTAGGTCATTTTTTTTTAAACTTAGTCAAGCAAACTCAAGTATGCTGAAGGATGATAACCTTACTCTTCAGTACAAAAAGTATCAGAAAACCAGAATCTTATTTAAGTCTTGGTTTGTTTTTGTTGTTTTTGCTATTCATTTGTTCTTGGTATTTTCTTAAGATTTTTTTTTTGACAGAGAGAGACACAGTGGAGAGAGGGAACACAAGCAGAGGGAGTGGGAGAGGAAGAAGCAGGCTCTCTGCTGAGCAGGGACCCCAATGTGGGGCTTGATCCCAGGACCCTGGGATCATGACCTGAGCTGAAGGCAGACGTTTAACGATTGAGCCACCCAGGTGCCCCTGTTCTTGGTATTTTCTTAACCATTCTTCAAAATTTCTTTCTCCTAGCCTGGTCAGTCATATTGGAAATCACTGATATTAAATAAACAAAACCAAGTCAATTTCTTAAAATTTCACTGACTATTGATCTTTTTTAAAAAAGTAAGAACCTAAAGTTTTCTAAAAGCCCAATTACCTGTTTTTGGAAAAGAGAGAGAGATCATAAATCTTCTTTACACATCTTATTGTAGATATTTTGTTCTCTAAAAGACTACATGTATACCTTTCAATCTCTAATCTCTATTAACTCCGTCTGAAGTACTTTTGCTAATTTATTCACTCAGCCTATAATTATTGGGTGCTTGTTTTATTACAAACATTTCATTAGTTACCTCCAGGTAGCTAACAAACAATATCAGAACCTGTAATAGAAAAGAGAGAGAGAGAAGAGAGACAGAAGCCAAACACTAATATGCATTTCAACATAAAACAAAACCAGATATAGCTCTGTCCTTACTAAACTTTAAATTGGGGGTCTTGCTACTCAAAACAATGTCCACAGACCAGATTTTCAGCATCACTTGGGAATTAGCTAGAAATACAGAATATCTACTCTAGCTATTAGTACATATAATAAAGTTTACAAAACATTGGTAGACACATAATTTTACATAATCATATTCACAAAATGTTTACTATTTTTTTTAATTTTAATTAATTCTCCTTCTACACATATGCATAGGTTACCAAATAGAGGGATGCACATTTTCAAAGCATGCTATCCTCTCAGCTCAAGCTTCCAAAGTTGGGGTGCAGGGTACAAACAGTATTAGAAAATCCTAAATAAATTGGACTATCATAAGAAAAAAAAAAGAAAATTGAACTTTTTGCAGTTCCTTTGGGAAGAAAAAATTTTAAGCCACCAATACTCATAATGTCAAAGGAAATTTCTAAAGAGCATAAGGATCTTCTTGTCACTCAGGCCCTGGTATGATTCAGCTGGTGATTCTTAACAAGGACTTCACCCACAAGAGTCTCAGTTACCTCATTAGTAAAATGGAGGTAACAAGGATTTTGTTTAGGAGCATCGAGAGGATTATGAATCATGTGCATAAATCATGTGATCTATAAAAGGGGCTTGATTATTGAAAATCATACATTGTGCAATACATATTGATTAAATACAAAATCCTGTGTCATGTTTTGTATATTACTCAGCAAATACATTTATAAAACTTAGAGACTAATATTATTCTTAGATGAAAAAAGTATAATTTACTTAAAATCCTTTTCTATCTCATTTCTTCCTATAATTGTTTTTGCAACATACCCACATGTCTTCCAGTCACAGAGTGAGTGTTAACAATCAATGTCAAAGTTTAACTCCATTACAATATAAACTCCATAAGGACAGGGAGTTGGATAATCTTTCCCATGGCATGAAAAGTGATTTGTTTGCATTTGGGAGAAGAAACAGTTTGCTTGGATCAACTTATTCTGAGTCCTCTTAACTCTTTCTGTCTGCAAATAAGACTTGTAGTTAACAGGGAGGTTGAGAGAAGTTTAGGGGGAAGAAATGGTATTAAATTTACCTCAGAAATCATAATAGTAATGACCTCTTCAGCTGCAGATCTAAACTATGTTTTCTATAATAATTTTCATCAACAACAACAAAGAATAGCTTATGTTTTTCATATACCCATGTTTCCTTTTTAGTTTTAGTTTTTTTTTTTTTCCTCCCAATCAATCATTGCTGAACTTAGAGGGGATATTTATTAGTTCTATAAACCTTAACAGAAGCATGCCATATTACCAACAAAGTGATTAAACTATTGGGGTTTATTCTCATGTAATGAAGTATGTTGTTTTCTGTAAATTGTTCAATTATATTAAAGTTCTGACTTGAAATAATGACAAATACAGGCCCAAATAAGGTTATAAAATATTTGAGATGAAATGTTGGAATTATAATCAAAGCTCTTATTCAGAGTGAACACACTTCCCCAGGTATATTGTTAAAATATTGAAACATACTTGTACTTGTTGAAAATTTTTGCTTTCCTAAGTTCTCTACACCCAAGTATTATTGCCACCTTCCCCATTCCCCTCTTTTTCTATAATCTGGCAATTCAAAGGTAAATGCTTGCCTCTGTGTTGGACTTCCCAGTCTCTGTCTCTTGTGCTTCTGAATAGGTTATACCTATATTTTAGTCCAACCCCCACCCCACCAGGACAGTTCTCAGTGTAAGTAGAAAATTTCTGCTTGGGTTCCTACCAGGTCATCTAGTGGAAGAAAGAAGTTGTTTTGTGTTTCCATTCAAAGAAGCCAAATTTACTCAAGGTGTGTGGAGTTGAACTGTTTTTACTATGCTGGAGAAGCAAAAACATATTTAAATATAGCATTTTATTGAAATGATCTAGTTTTTGTTTGTTTTGTGTGTGTGACATAATGATCCAAGCTGAGAAGGAGAAATTTTGTGAAGAACATAATAAACATTTCCTCTCTCTCTCTCTCTGTATAAGTTTACAAAGAGAACAAGTATATATTAATTATATTCTTATCCCATTATCTCTGCTACCAGAAGATTATATGTTAGCCTGATATGACCACATAATTATTTCCATTAGGATCAAGATAAGAATACAAGATTCTAGTTATCATCCTCATGGTATTTCTATTACCAATTAGTTGGTAAGGCCAAAAATGCAAACCCTATGATTCTCTAGAAATAGTGACAGTATCAGAAGACACAAAGTCAGAAACAGTGGAAGAAAAAAAAAAAAATCAATAGATGAAGAACCAGAAAGACTTTTACTAAAGCACTGAAGAAAGAACAGTAAAATCCCTGATTTATCATTTTATTCACCTAGTTGAGTCTATTAAATAATCATATATCCTATTGTTAGTTTGATATTGATACTGCAATCCTGTTTTTGTTTAAAGATAATTTGAACTGCGGAAGAATCTACTCAACTTAAACTTGGTACTATTACATCTCTTAATTAGAAAATGCCTTATCCTCTCAGCTCTAAGTGTTCAAAAAATAATGAAAAATATAGTTCCATACAAATTAATTTACATTTAGCTCTATATTCATAATGATAGTTATGAACCAATTCTGTTAACATATGAAATATGTTATCAGAAGGTGAATAAGATTTCCCCCATAAATCTGCCTTCTATTTGAGGAGCATTTATCAGAGAGTAAAGAATTACCTTGTGCTTTTTCAATATCTTCCTTCTTTTATATATTGGTCCTGACAAAACTGAGACTATCAACTTTGGAAAAAGGCAAGTGTTCCTTATTAGTCTAATGCCTTTTTTTTTTAAGATTTTATTTTTATTTATTTGAGAGAGAGAGAGAGAAAGAGAACAGGAGCTCTGGGGGCAGGGGGAGAGGGGTACAGAGAGAGGGAGAAGCAGGCTCCTCCCTGAGCAGGGAGTTGGATTTGGGGCTCAATCTCAGGACCCTGGGATCATGACCCAAACTGAAGACAGATGCTTAAGCAACTGAGCTACCCAGGCGCCCCAGTCTAATGCCATTTTAAGTGAGAATTCTGTTTGTAGTTTGGAAAGTAACAATGGTAAATTGAAATACTTTGTGTAACATTCAAACAAGATGAAACTCTGATCACATGAAATATCACCTAAAGAAATGTAAAGTCAAGCCATAATCATTGAATGACATAATTAAACTCTCACTTATAGAATAAATTAACGTAAGTTAAATGACATTTAAAAACTACATTTATAACAAATTGTAATTTTTTTCTGTCCTTATATAAGGACAAATTTTCTTTAGATAATAAAATTTCTAACTGCCAAAAAGAGCATAAGAGTGGAGATTGAAGAATATACAAATTAGTATCTTGCTGATTTGATCATGGTAACTTTATCATGTACTCTGATATTGGTATTCTTCAGTGTCTTCTCTTTTCTCATACTATTCCTAGAAAATATATCAATTGAACAGAATGGATAATCCAGAAAGTGCAAAGTGCTTTTAATGTGTGACCTAATTTTTATTTTATATTATAAACCACTTTTTAAAAATGTAATTAAATACTATAATTGATAAGTAAAATTTACATTAGAAGAAAATTAAACTACATGTAAAACCTGGGAGAAGGGAAAACCCTTAAAATAAAAAAAGGGAAGAAAGAGCAATAGATTCTTAAAATTTCCTATTTGTGATATTGTGATTTATAAGAAATATATATTTGCTTAAATATACACACCCCATATACGCTACTAATTCTATTTCTCTGGAGAACTCTAATACCAGTGGTTCTGATATACACATTGTTGTGTAAGGCTTTCTGGAAAGGAGATGGGTAAATCCATATAAAAAGAGAGAGAGAACTCATGAGAGAAAGAAGACCAATACCATGACCTGGTCTCTGAAATTTAAAAACAATGAAGTACATTTAATATACTAGCAAGGCCCTATCTAATGCCATGTGACAAAAAAAAAAAAAAATTCAACCAGGCCCCTGAGATGACTTTTCCCAGGGATGTCAGAAGAATAAGGACCAGTGGAGTTATAATTATCCCCCAAGTAAAGGTTGCAGAAAACTTTCCTCTTTAAGATGTGCACTGTGAGTGAAGGCCATTTACTAGAATATAAAGATGGTGTGCCAATTTTCCTATGGCATAATTTAGACCTAAAGTTCCCCTAAGAGAAGTTACTTTCTTCCTAAGAATGCTTTTATTTTTTTTATTGAGGTCTAACTAGCATAACATTACATTAATTTGAGGTGTACAACGTGATTAGATATTTGTGTATGCTGCAAAATGATCACCAATAACTCCAGTTAACATCCATCACCATGCTTAAGAAGTTATACTCTTTACTCCTTGAGAAACCATTACAGCAAACATACACTAGTAGGAGTGGCCGTGGTCAGAAAAAAATAGCCAAAGTAACATATTTTAAAATTTTACAGCTTTCTCTATTGACACTAATGTGGCTTCAGTAGTAACATGGAAACTTGTTTAAAGCAAACAGCATTCAGATCCTTGATTGTACAATCTGTCTTCAAGGCAATGAATCTGAATTCAAACACCATTCACTAGTTAAAAAGAAAGCACAATTGGACATTAACGCCAAGTTATCACACTTTGGTAATTATTGAGTGTTAAAGGAGGGATCTTGGAAGGAATTAGACCAGAAACTCTTTAAATTTGGAGTGTGCTTTGTGCCAGTCATTTACTGCTGCATAGCAAGTCACTCTCAAACTTTCTTTAGATAATGATTCTGTAGGTCCTAAGGGGGTAATCCTTCTGTTCTGGATCAGGCTTATCTATTCTCAGATTGTCTCACCACATGTCAATGGCTTCACCTGAGAGGACTGAGATGGCCAAGAAAGATGGGAAAACTGTAGCAACTGGGACCTCTCTCTGTGTGGTTTCTCATTTTGCTGAAGATTATGCCAGACTTCTCCATCAGTCAATGACAGCGTTTCAAGGTCATCCAGAGTAAAATCATGCAAGTCCTGGACTCTGAACTTAAACTTCTATGTCACTGGCCAACTGAGTCATAAAGACAGTCCAGATTCAATGGGTACATAAATAACTCCACATTTTAATGGAAAGAAACACAAATTATTTCGGCTTTTTCCAATGTAGCACATGGGGGCTTGAATTTCAACACTTAGGAAATACCATTTTAATTTGGTTCTGTTAATGTCAACCTGGTCAAATATGATGTTACATTTGTTTAATGGTAACAATACCCCACTTTGAAATGACCTGTTCGTTAATGCATTTTCCTAGAGAAAGCTAGTTGAAACTTTATAGTCTGCTATTATCAAACTTACCGCTGCATTTCAAAATTATCTACTGAGAAATGGACTTGTTAAAAAAAAGATACCTTGTCACAAATTCTATAAAGTTAGCCAAAAAAAAAAAAAATGGTACTTATATCAAGTTCTAATTTCAGTTGAGACTTGAATTAGTTCTACCTAAAATGGTTGAATAATTATGCATATCTTCAGAAACACTATCTGTGATTAAGTACCACACATTTATTGCTCTCTAGGTAAAAATATTTTTTTAAGAAAAGCAAAAAGTTGGTACTCAAATGACTTTTCCCCTAATGAACTGAATATGTAGTAGCCTTATTATCTCCTCTTTGCTCAGCTCCTGTTGTTATATTGCTGTTTTGGAAAGAAGAAAATAGGTCACAGGGGTTCTATTGGCTTCCTGCTCATGGTGATGGGGTGCTCCTTGAGAGAGACTTTCCCTAACTGATCTCACATCAGGGTCTTGAATTAATCCACAGGCTACAGGACATGGTTGTAAAGTCTTCAGACCCTCTTCAGTTTTATGGAAGAAATCTTTTTACTGTAGCCCTTTAAATGAACTCTTCTCTATTTCCCCATCCCATTATCTCTCAGTATTCTGTGTCTACTTTGACTACTTCTATAAATGGGAAGCCACATTGATTATGCTTACTTTTCCCTGAAAATAATTTATTTAATTCTATATTCTCCCGCCATTTCCTTCTTGGAGTATAGCACATTGTAGTACTTGCATCACAGGATTGTTAGAAAATAAAATATTTGTTGAGATCTAAATATTCAACAATTGGATACTGGTTACAAAATAACACATGAATTCATCTATAAGTATGTTAAGTATATTTATAAAAATATGCATATTACAAGGTGATATTATAAAATAATTTATATTTATATATATTTATTTATATATTTTATATATATATAAATATATAAAAATAATGATAATTATGTCTAAATTTGTATATAAAATATCAAAATATATTTTAAGTAATGAACTTACATTCTGATTCTGGTTTTCCTAAGCCTCAGTTCCTTTACTGAAACATGAAAATAATTGTTGTTCTTCAAAGTTATTAAAAAATGTTGAGGGAAGGGGCACCTGGATGGCTTAGTGCATTAAGCCTCCAACTCTTGATTTCAGTTCAAGTCATGATGTCGGGGTCCTGGGATTGAGCCCCACGTGGAGGCCCATGTTGGACTCTGCACTCAGGGTGAGTCTGCTGGAGGAGTCTCTCCTTCAGCCCCTTCCCCCACTCATGCATAAGCGCTCTCTCTCACGCACGTGCTCTCAAATAAATAAATCTTTTTTAAAAAAATGTTGAGGGAAACAAAAACTTTGTCATCCTAAGACCTCACAGTGGATTGAGCTTTTTTATTTCTAGAAATATATAAAGTAAAATATAGAAATTTTTAAGTCACCACCTCATTTGAAAATGAGAAAGGGAAAGAAAAACCATAGACCAGAAATATAGAGTTGTCCCTTAAAACACATACAAACAATCACATCAATCAATGAGAACCAAGACATGGCATGGTTTGTGGACTGCTGAAACGTGATGTCAATGCCTGCCCAGAGAAAGAAGCAACAACTGCATGGTAGAAGGCCAGAACCAAATTTGCTGAACAACTAGATTTGAGAATGCTTATCTCCACCATAAACTTCAGAGTTTAAGGGTAGAAACCAGTCAGTTGCCCATGACAGGCAGCAAAAAATAGTTACTCTGGAACCAGACCTCCAATATCATTTTTGAGAATAATTTGCCCATAGTCATAAAAATTGAAAATCTTAATGATGGTTGGCCTTTTTCTTTCTCTCAGGTACAATCATGTGTGAATTCCATATACTCTACCTTCAAAGTATATTTAGAATCCAACTAATTACTACTATTGCACATTACCATCCTAGACCAAGCCATGATAAGGTCTTACCTAGAAACTTGGATGGACTCCTAGATGATCTCTCTACTTACATCTTCACTCCAAACAGACTGTCTCCACATTATATAATCATTGTTTTATTTTTATTTTTTTAAGATTTTATTTATTTCTTTGACAGAGAGAGACACAGTGAGAGAGGGAACACAAGCAGGGGGAGTGGGAGAGGGAGAAGCAGGCTCCCCGCCAAGCAGGGAGCCCGATGCGGGGCTTGATCCCAGGACCCCGGGATCATGATCTGAGCCGAAGGCAGACGCTTAACGACTAAGCCACCCAGGCGCCCCATAATCATCGTTTGAAAATACATCATTTCACTAAACACTGTAGAATTGACCAGCTTTCTAGTCTCTATCGAGTAAAAGGTAAATTTCTTTCAATTACCTTAAAAAGAAAAAAAAAAAACAGAAAACCTAAATGATCTGCCTCTCCTATTCAACCACCTTTCCAAATATATCTTCTCCCATTCTCACATCACTCACTATGCTCTGGCTAGACTGGGATTGTCATTTCATGAAGCATGTTTATCATTCCAAGGTAAGAACATGAAAATATGTATATAATGAACTTTTCAGTGAACATTGGCAAATGATTTCCAGTGCCTTATGATGTAACCATGTTTTTGGGGTCTATGATAAAAGATATCCTATGAGAAAGGCCTTTCTTGAATACCCTAAGGAAACTTTCTAAATATTTTAATCACTTAACTTCAGATTTAGAAGCCCTAATTTGCTGAATTTAAGAAAGATTATCCAGAATAACCTGGTTGGGCCTGACTTAATCAGTTGAAAGACCTTTAAAGTATAGCTAAGGCTTCCCTAAGAGACAAATTCCTCATGTGCACAGCAACTTCAACACATGACTGGAGTTTGAGCCTGACTATTAGTCCCTTTCTCACTGCCTGACCTACATTTTTCAGACTTGCTTAGCCAGCCCATAAAATTGGGTAAGCCAATCCTTGTAATTATTAAATTATATATGTTTATATATAATATCCATATATAACTATATATTCATATGTATAGTTAAATATATGGCTTGATTTTTTGGCCAAATTTTGACTGATATAGGCCAAGGCTAAGTTGAACACCTTTTAGGGTGTTTTGTGATTACTATCTTTTTTCTATAATCGATAATGAGATCCATGTGGTAAGAAACTGTATCGGTCTTATCCCTTACCAAATAAGGCCCATATAGTTTCTTTCCACATCATTTTTCACTTAACGTGTTAGTCAATATGCTACAGTATCAAACTGACTGTGAGATCCCAATGGTGAAATATAACCAATGTATTTTATACTCATAAAAGTCTTCTGAGGATTAGGAAGCTCTTTAGAACAATGTTCTTCTAATCAGTTACTCAAGAATTAAGTTTGTTTTCATTTTGTGACCCTGTAATACCAATTGTTGCTTTTAGATCTCTCAGAAGAAATATAAAGAACAAGTTTTCAGGTTGTACACTCTAAGTAATTTCACTAAGAAGTGATACATGGCTTCCCCAAACTACAAAAAGCCTGGATCTATGAGAAAACATGGCTATTTCTTGAGCACTAGATAGGTCTGTGACATCAACTGAACGACTGAAGCTTATCAGGCATTAGATAATTATTTATATGACAAAATGAGTTAATAAAAATCTCCACAGAAATATGCCGATTTCCTGATAATTTGACTAATAGTTGCTGATGATATATTTTAATATAAAAATTATTTAAAATATGACTTTAAATATGTTAGTTGCAAAGCAGGTTAATTTAATATGCTAATTTCAAAAATATACTTTATAATATATAGGGTTCTTATTTACAGACTATATTTGGTATCTATTTCATATGTAGTATTTAAATATTTATACTATAACCCTAAATTGTGCCCCAACTTTGTAGAAAAATCCTTGGGGTATTTTCTCTGGGAAACACAGTGACAGGCACTCTCTTCATACTTATAATAGGCCTTCTAAATATCCAGTTTTTTTTGCTGGTACACACATAAAGTAGATCTTGAGGTTTATAAATACCTTTCTCACTTTGACCTGACAGAGAGACAGGATTTGGAAAAGAATAAAAACAATTGTATGTTCTCCTATAGCACATACAAAACACAAAAAAATAGTCTTGAATGTAGTTTTGACATTTTGTGTATGTGGGTATGTAGAAAAAAGTCATGTATGGATATATAGAAAGACAAATGACATTAGTGCCTAATACTTAGATTTTAAAATAATTAAATACATCAAAGTCCTGGTGCATTTATTTACATATTAACTATCACATGTATAGGTTATAACTTAATGCCTGTAAAAATAAATATATAAATTGTAATTACATAGTCTTCAATAGTAGTGGTTGAAAATGAAGACAGTGAAGACTGAAATTCTAGTTTTGTTGTTTCCTACTTGAGATACTGGACAAGATATCTTTAGTAATATTGATACAGGTTGAAAGAATATATTGAGATATTTTTAACAGTAGTTGTCACCAGTTAAGGATTTTTGAAAGTATTAATATATTAAAATAGAAAAAAACAATCTTTATAATTAATGTGATTGGAATTAAATTGTTCATCTTGGACTTAGAGATAGATTGCAAAATTTTGATCAGGTATGAATTATTGTTTAATTTTCTTAAGAGAATGATTATAAACTGGCCAATTAATTATAATTACATCAATTTATTTTTTAATGTTAATTATTTTTAGGACTGATTCTACTCAAGTCACTTTACTTTATGAAACCATCATTCTATTAGCTGTATAATCCAATTAATCTTCCTCTATTTATTAAAGAAGTAAATCTCGTATTTCTAGTAGTAACATCAAAATGATCTCTGTAATCACACATATATGTGTGTGGATATGTGTGTGAGTGGCAAATACATACAATGCATATAATTGCCCTTTCCTAGTTCTATTTTATATAGACTGCAGCTTGGAAAGAAAATGATCATCATATTCTAATTACTTTATCCATGCAAATACTAAAGAGTCAATGTATTATAATTTGATAATTGTATCTATTAATTAACCTTTCATCCATTTACTTAGATCCATTCAAGAGAAAAAACATTTTACAGAAAAAAAGATTGGTATTCACATGTAACCATTTATACGTCAAGCTTCTAAAGTTTTTATAAACAATTTGTTTTCTCTTAAATCATACTGCTAAATATTCTACACACTTAATACTGGCTTTGCATCTCTTACAATGCCTATTTTGTATCACTATACCGATCTATATTGTTTAACTCTTGCTTTTACTCTGTAGTATTAAAATGCTGAGCTTACGCGTTTGCTTCTAAATGTACATGATTATTTTCTTTTAAAATTACTGTTATTTCATGTTGCTTATAAATTATAATATGTTTGATCATAAAGGAAAAGTCATATGAACATAGCATTACATAATACAGGGAAGAATTCAATAAAACCCTTTTAATTATTTCTAATGTAACGTAAATTAAATTTGTTATAAAATTACATAATGGAATTTGACTAACAATCTCTTCATGATGTAATGTGTGATACTTTAATGTGTTTAAAATTGGCTTTAACCTCTGAGCTTGAGCCACTCATATCGGGAGGCAAGGAGCAACTACCGGCTAAATCAAATATGTATTTTAAATAAGGATATTTCACATTGCAGTCAGGGAAACATAACTTTTATGATAATGCTTCAATTTTTATCAAACTTCATCCCCTTTCTAAAATGATTCCACTCAACTCACCCTATTTATTAACATGAAGTATGTGAAGGACATGTGTCTCTCAGGAAACCAATAATATCTCTGTCCCTAGAGAAAACTCCATCTGAATACCAAGATTTGATGGGCTCGGTGGTCTAAAAAAAAATGGGGTGCAGGTGGGAAGGTCTAATTTTAATTATTCAGAAATAACTCCATCTAAAAGTTTGAAGTAGAATTTTTACAACTTATTGAGGTCACCTCCACCTCTTACATATTAATTGAAATTATTTTTTTTCATACTTGTCTTTAAGCATATAGAAGAAGAACATTTGAAGGATCTTGTTAGGCACACTCTAGTACTTAACTATAATATAATTTCACAGTGTTCTGAAGAATGTGCTAGTGAAATAATACAGTTAATAAAAATGTTACATCATAGAAGTTATAAAGATTTCAATCAAACAAAAATCATCATATTCCACTCAATGCTTCCTTAATGATAGTAGATAATTGAGACCTGCTCATTCTAAAGTTAAAAATATCATTTCCTAAAGAATAGTTTAGAATGGGTTCAGAGAAAGATTAGATAAGCAATGCACTCCATACTTTACCTCCATAAATCAATGAGACCATTAAAAATCAAATGCATTAAAGTATGCCAAATTGTCTACCAAGTAAGAGTTATCAAGTTTTCAATTGCCAAAGTTCTAATTTGTTATATATATACAAAAGTTCTCATCACTTTTCTATATTAACTTTCTTTAGTTCCCTTTATCTCGCTATCTGAAGGTTTTACAAGTAGGCAAAATCTGTCCACCTGCCAACATGCCACTAAAAAACAACAAAACAACCATTTTAACTGGGGCAAGAAAATTGTCCCACATATTGCATTTTGCCAGTATATAAAAATAAATTACATTAAAAATTCTATAATAAAAATTAACATATACTGACATGTGAAGATCTGCTTTTTACTCAATGTGTGTTTTGATGTTCCAGGCCATCCAAACCCCAAAGGGTCACAGATAGGCTCCATAGAGGCCAAACTGTATAGCAACAAGTTAATACTACCATGAAAATGAATACCCTATTAAAAACAGATTTGTAGTGGGATATTATAAAATCAACTTGGAAATACAATGTGAATATAAATGAGAATATTTTCTTCTATAGTTCATCATTATGAATTTGCTTATATAATGTTTTCAACTTTAGTTAAATCATTTTTCCATATAACCTTTCCTTGATAATGACATACAAAAATACTACTAATGAAAACACATTATTTAGGAAACAGATGCTTTGTTTTTGACCTGTCACCCTTAATTAAGTAAAATTAATTAAAAGAGTGCTTAATTTTAATACTATAATATAGGAGTTGAAAAGTGGATGAAAATTCAAGATAATTTTTAACTTTATAAAAAGAAACATTCTGAGATACAGTTAATAAGGAAATTATAATTATATACAATTAAGGTAATTATGAAAAAAGTGTAACATTTCTGTTTATAACCTCTTGCCTTTAAAAACAGATCATGCTAATATAGGCATATGAAATAGCCATTTCTCTTTGAGTTGACCTTAAAAAAACCTTTTAAGTGTATTATTTATTATTAAGATACAGAAGGAACTTAGAAAAAGTTTCCAATTCCTTTACCCATATGTCATATTGGGTTTAATAGGATAACACCTACACAGACACCAGCACTAATATCTATTTCTCAGTAGTATGTATTTGCATAAATATTGATAATTTATACTGATAACTCATCCTTTTATTAATTTACACATTGTGAATTATCTTTGTTAATAGCCAACATTTAGAATTAAAAAATATACCCTAGTAATTTAGCTATGACATGGTAGAGAGCTCACAATATTCTTTTGTGCCTTTTTTATGTTATTTGGGGCTTCCAAAAATACTTCCTGAAGAGAACACAAAGCTCTGTAAAATTACATTATTGTAAATTGCTAAATTTTCACTAATCACCAAAGATAGAAGAGTATCAACATTTTCTATTCCTTGAGAACTTTTTATCTTATAAACCATTTTGAGCACCAACTGACTGCCAATCAGAAAACAACTTTATATTTATGATCCACATTTTCATAGACTGTAGGGAACAGAAAATTTTTTGCTGTGGAATCGGAAATAATTAAAACCTATTTCTGTGTCAACTGTGTATCAAAGTGTGATCCTGTGCAATTTGGATAACCTTTTTGAATATCATTTTATGCAATTTAAAAAATAATTCCTTTCATGTTTATTGTGACTAAACAATATATTACACATATAAAAGATAATTAACAAATGTTACTTACCATTCTAATTTAGAAAGAGCTTAGTGATTCAGTATAATATTGGAAATATAAGAATTATAGTGGTATTAATCAGGGTTCAAATTAGTGAATTGACCTCTATGACCTTGAAAAAGTTACTAAGACTCTCTGAACCTTCATATATTTTTCATGACTAGGACTACAAAAGTTGTGCCTTAAAGTTTAAATATCATTTGCAAATTACCTAATGTAAAATAGTTGTAAAGAGTATAATTATTTTTATTAGTAATCTGATTAAAAATGACATTTTTTTAAAAGATTTTATTTATTTAATTGTCAGAGAGGGAGAGAGCACAAGTAGGGTGAGCTGCAGGCAGAGGGAGAAACAGACTCCCCGCTGAGCAAGGAGCCTGATGCAGGACTCAATACCAGGACCCAGGGATCATGACCTGAGCTGAAGGTAGACACTTAACCAACTGAGCTACCCAGGCGTCCCTAAAAATTACCTTTTTAAAGATTTAAATAGAGAATGTGCACGTGTGAGTGGGGGGAGCAGAGGGAGAGGGAGAGAATCTCAAGCAGACTCCCTGCTGAACACGGAGCCCTGGATCCCAAGAGCCTGAGATCATGACCTGAGCCAAAACCAAGTCAGAAGCTAAACGAACTGAGCCACCAGGTACCCCCAAATGATCATTCTTTTACTAGAACTGAAAATTAGAAGACTTCCTACTTCATTGAGACACAATTTGAAGCCTCCCATTTCTACATGGAAATAGACATACCCTAGAACTCACTCAGATATTGCTCTATCAATACCTATTGATCTATCACTGTACTTGATGGGTCTCTTAATAGATTTTTCTTTTCCACAGTAGGAAAGAAAAAGCATATTGAAAGATAGCATGAAAGATGCTATGCTGAAATTGTGTTACAGATGAGAACTTCTCTATTTTCTCTTGAAACAAAGGGGACATATTTCATTTGAGTGAATGTATTCAGTCTAACAATACCAGTACCATGGATTCTATTTCATAAAAGCAAAATGTCACTCGGTGATATTCTAAATAACAAAAAGGCAAAAAGGAATAGCAGTACACATACTGTGCCTTATTTATAAGATTTAATAATTTTCCTCAAATGATTTCTAAAAATATTTGAGGAAATTGCACTTAATAGTTGGTTGATCAGCACAAAAAGAAGTATCCCATTGTCTTTCTTTAACAGTTCATCTTGTGAAGTAAAGTTTTCAATTTTCTTGGTAAAACATGAAAAACAATTTGAATAGGCCAACAGGCTAAACCTGATGATTACTGAAAAAGTCATCAAAACACTTATGCAAATATGATGTGCACATGTAATTACTGAGAAAGTAAGAAATGTCATTCAAGATAACAGGTGCCATATCCTGGGGTGCTTTTTCTACATTGAGTAGTGAATAGATGCTGTGAGTCTATCACTAATGATGAATAAAAAAGGCATTTTATTTTATTTTTTTAAAGATTTTTTTTATTTATTTGACAGAGAGACAGAGAGACAGCACAAGTAGGCAGAGTGGCAGGCAGAGGGAGAGGGAGAAGCAGGCTTCCCGCTGAGCAGGAAGCCCGATGCGGGGCTCGATCCCAGGACTCTGGGATCATGACCCGAGCTGAAGGCAGCCACTTAGCCGACTGAGCCACCCAGGCGCCCCTAAAAAAGGCATTTTAATAAGTCATATAATGGTACTCAACCCAAGAATCCAAATACAATTAAATCAAGTAACTTATGAGATTTTATATTATGCTACAAATAAATTCTTAAAATAAATAAAACTTACAAGTTGCTATCAAAGGCCCTTAATTTTAATACTATAAATTGCAAATGTCTCCCAATGTTGATAATGATAACCCCATGTTAAATTTCTTTAACATGCTTGCAAATGTCTCCCAATGTTGATAATACGGTTTTTTTTTAATTCTAAAATCACATTGTTATCCTTCCTATAACATTTTTATACAGGGTTATGAACATGGCACTAGCCTATTCTGAAAAATAGTTTAGCAGATATATTACTTTAACACTATTCCAGAAATGCAATACTACTTAAAAGATAGGAACCTAAAAAAATACTAGAAGTTCTATGTACTATTTATAAGTTGGTTTTGGTTTTGGTAAATAATTTAGATTCTAGAGGTTAACATGTAGAAATTTTTATGAGGCAAACACGTTTGATTAGCATACAAAGCAGAAAATATATATTCCAGTGCTTCTCATTTTGATAAAAAAATAAAATAAATATTTTCTACATTTCAAGTAGTTTGTTGTATAAAGTGCTCAAGGTCTTCGGATTATGTTATAGTGCTGTATACCTTGGGTATAGAAGCATTTATATTTTCACTGGCTTTTTAAATTTGATAAGTAATTTAGGCTTTCCACTGTCTTCTGGTTTCCATTTTTATTGAAACCATTAATATTTTATAACTAACCACCCAAGGACATTAAGGGTGAGATCAGTAAAAATGACAGAACTGACTTATTGGAAGGAAGCATAGGTTTAGCTGAAATTGTGAGTGGTTTTGTCTTATGTACTCTAAGGTAGTGGTTTCTAGCACTAAAGACGTATAGTAAAATTTATTTAATAGATGGCTGTTATCAAAATTAAAATAAAATTGTTTTGGTAAATATATTTTCATCCACATAGAAGTTTAACTAAACTAATATAAATATAGAAGCACAATGATCTACAATTGTCTTTTTTTGGTAATAAGACAATTCCAATATATTTTATGAAACCTGGAGAACATCAGATGATTGTTGCTTATCACAGATTTATGTATTACTTGCCTAATAACTCTTATAATTTTACATTATTTTCTGAGTCATCTTTAACATTTTGAAAATTTATTTCCCACTGTGAAAAGAAGGAAAAATTTAATATTGCATCTCATAATAAAAGATTTGCTCAAACTTCTTCAGATTTTGTTATTTTGATACAATTGAATTGTTTGCATTTTGGTGGTCATCTTTTTCTATAAAAATTATCATTGAGTATTACAAACAAGAAGCTCAGGTAACAAAAATGCTTTTAAAAGAAAATGGAAAATGTTTCTCTTTCAGTCTTAAAAATGGAAAATATTTCTCTTTCAGTCATTCATACATTCACAAATATTTGTTCCATGCCATGAAAACTTCCACACACTTGGGACACAGTAGTGACAGACGAAAAGCTATCCTACTTAGCTACAATTTTCATGAAAGAAACTTTTTTTCTGTTAGATTTGATCCTGCCTGTTTCATGAATCACTGAACAAAGCCAATACGATCTTTAAAATTTCTTCAGTTGAATTTTGTTATTTGACAATTTAATAATATTTTAGATGATGCTATATATTATTGAGAAAATTAAACAGAGTAAAGGAAAGTACTACAATAATGGGCTATTATTTTAAAGATAGGGAAGGCCTCAAAGATAAATTCACATTTGGTAAGACACCTAAAGGAGGTGAGAAATTTAACATGGGGTATGAGGGGAAAGAATATTCCAGGCTGAGGAATAGCATGTACCAAGTACTGAAGCTATAATGTATATTTGTCATGTTTCAGGAATAGAAAGGAGGTTCATGTGTCTGGATCAGAGTGAGCAAAAGGAGAAGCAGTAGGAAATAAAGTCAGACAGGAGAGGGAGGTCAGACCACTTGAAAAACTTTGTGAAAATTTTAATTTCAAACTGAAGAAAATAGTAAGCCATTTGAGACATATGGTTAGAACAATGACTTTCTGTAAAGGATAACCCTAACTGCTATGTTTGGGATAGATTGGGAGAAAAATCAAAAGAATAGCAGTTTACAGACTATCGGACAATTTGAGCAAGAGTTAATGGTAGCCTGGACCAGTATTTTGAAACAGACCATTGAGAAGTATTGGATTCTGATATGTTTTGAAGATAAAGTACACAGGATTTGATGATGAATTTGCTATGATGGTCAAAAGAAAATGAGTCCAAGGTCATTGCCCTGAGCAACTGGAAAAGTAGAGTTGCTATTTTTTGAGGAAGAGAAGAATGAGGAAAGTAAAATAGCCATTTTGGGAGGGAAGATTAGGAGATTAAATTTGGCTTGTAAGTTTAATATACCCATTAGAAATTTAAAAACATGTTGTATGTCATTTTAGATATATTAGTCTGCACTTTGGAAGATAGATCTGTTCCAGATATATAAATTAGGAAAATTTCATTTGATGGCATTTACATGATATGCAAACCATGAAACTAGAAGAGAAAATCTACAGAGTTGGTTCAGAGAGAGAATAGCAGAACCCTGAGTCAAATCAAATTTAAAATGTGAAGGGATAAAGAAATAAGGAATTAAAAGGTAGTAGCTTGTAAGGAAGAAATAAAATTAAAAAATGTATGATATTATAGAAGCCGAAGGAGGAAAAGTGTCTAACGGATTTAATCACTACAAACAGGTCAAGTAAAAGATCTGAGTTTTAACCATTAGAATTAGGGGAATGGGTTTCATGGGTTATCTTGATGAAAAGTTTCAGTGGAGTGTTGTGGGGGGAAAGATTATTGTGGTAAGTTAAATAAAGGATGGAATTCTATGATTGAGAACAAAGCAAGAATGCCCTCTCTCACCACTTCTATGCAACAGTGGACTAGGGATCCTAACCAATACAATAAATTAACCAAAAGAAAGAATAATAAACTAAATAAAAATAAAACTGCCTTTGTCAGGGTATAAAATCATTGTCTGGATAAGAAATCCAAAATAAAAAAAAAATCGCTGTCCTAAATTTTTTTTTTTTAAGATTTTATTTATTTATTTGAGAGAGAGAAGGAGAGAGAGCACAAGAGGGGGGAGGGTCAGGGTCAGAGGGAGAAGCAGACTCCCTGCTGAGCAGGGAGCCCAATGCGGGACTCGGTCCTGGGACTCCAGGATCATGACCTGAGCAGAAGGCAGGTGTTTAACTGACTAAGCCACCCAGGCGTCCCATTTTCTATTTAAATTGTATGTTCACAAAAGATAAAAGTATTTTCAGGTGCAATTATTTGTTTGTATGTGAATACTTTTTTTTTTTTAAGATTTTATTTATTTATTTGAGACAGAGAGAATGAGAGAGACAGAGAGCACATGAGAGGGGGGAGGGTCAGAGGGAGAAGCAGGCTCCCTGCCGAGCAGGGAGCCCGATGCGGAACTCGATCCCAGGACTCCAGGATCATGACCTGAGCTGAAGGCAGTCGCTTAACCAACTGAGCCACCAAGGCGCCCCAGTATGTGAATACTTCTAATTATGCATATTGTCTGCTGAGATCTCAGAGGATAAAATGTTTTAATCTTGTTCTTGTTTCTTCTCCGGTTTGCCTAGCTATATCTGAATAAATATGTTCCATAATCCTGAGGATACATAGTCATGTATATGAAAACTAAATTTCTCCAACTAAGGATAAAACAGTATTGTTATTTTAAATATTTTCATTTCATAAAGTAAAATCAAACATATATGCATATAATTAATCTCTTAAGTATATTACATTCAATATAGAACCAATATGGACCCACTGATGCATTATACACAATCATATCAGTTGAATCAGTTGACCTAATAATAGCATCGAAAATTAATAGCTATCCATTATTGAGTCAGGTACTATGAAAAGGAATTTTTCATACATAAATTCTCTAAAGGTTTTAGTATCCAAAAAAACAAAACCAAAAATCTATGAGAGAGTCCATTTTGATCCCCAATTTACAAATGAGAGAATGAAGCATAGAAAGTTTAAGCCACATGCCCAATATCAAGGATTAAGTGACACAGCCAGACTTGAATGTAAGCCGTTTGGTTCCAAATCCCACATGACTAACCACTAACCAATTTGTATGAGAGGTTAACCAATGCCCCAAATGGCACGTTTTAAAGTGATTACAGAAGAATTGTTCTTCTTTCAAAAGTCTTGGTTTTAGTTAAAAATAATGTGATTAATTACATTAGCGAAATATTTTGTTTTCCAATGCATAGATTATGGGGGTGGGGGTAAAACAATTCAACTTTTCACCGTTATTTTCCTGCTACAGCATTCCTGGTAATTTTGTTTCAGACAATATACATGGAGATAGAGGCCAGTCATTTAATTGTTTAGCATAAGCAACAAAATATGAAAGTAAAAACAGCAACAACAACACTAACTTGAAAATCTATTTTTATCATCTGATACAATAGAAAGAGTTTGGAATTTAATGTCCTAAATATCAGCGCCCAAATCCCAATTCATCCACTAACTAGCTATATAGTACTGCTTGGGCAAGTGACTTAAATTTTCCAGGCTCTAATTTCCTCATCTATACAGTAAGAGTAATACTACTTCCCTTACAGCATTATTGGGGATTAAATTAAATTAGGTATTTGAAATACCTAAGCCAAAATCTAGCCCATTGTGAGTATTCAATAAATGTCAGTGACATTGTATTCTAATCTATCTCTAAATAAAAACTTTCCTGGGGGTGGGGTAAAACTTTGAATTTATTGGTTACCCTAAGAGATCATCAGAAAAATTAATTGGTTAAGATTTGCATGAAATATTAAACAAAACTACCTGTTATACTATCATTTGATAATATATTTTCAAAATAAACCATGTAAATATAAGTGGTATGATCAGTAAGGTAAACATGGTACAGAAAGAAACCTGAAAAAATATTTCTAATCTAGTTGTTATTCTCACAATTCTGTCATTTGTTTCCTAGATTATATATAGAAAACGTACCAAAACTAAAATTCTAAGAACATCTACTACACTTTAATATTAAATACCTCTTAAATGAAGGATACCATTTAAAGTTTTTAAAAAGAAAAACTATACAGTATGAAGCAATATGGTTTAGAGTTCTCTCCCTCTCTCGTTGCAAAATGAAAATAAAAGAAGCTTAATTTTTTTGTTTTATTTAACGTAGGGGTTGCTTTTGTTTTGTTTTGTTTTGTTTTGGGATATACTTTTGACAGCAGATACCCAATTATATTTTCATGGTCCATATCCATGCACAGGGGCAGAAAATTATTATTAGTTCTCAAGCAAACTGATGAAAGGACCAAAAGATTAGAGAGAAAACAAATCTTTAACTTTTGCTTTAATAAATCTTTTATAACCTAAAAATCAGTAAGATCTGCTTAGTATCAAGTTTTAAGGTAAATAAAAAAATAATTCAAGCAGATTATTCTTTAAGTGTTCAATAACCTGAAATGCTGCCATCCTACTCTAGACTTTTGGAAATCAATACTAGAAATGAATCAGGCTGCAAGGGATTCATCTACTACAAGCTTCCTTCTGAATCCAGACAAAATAAGAAGAGTTATGTTATATACCACTGGAAAAGTGTCATGTAACATTGATTTACTATGTTAGTGACAGCACTGAGAAAACAAATCAAACTATCCAAGAAAAAGCAAAAAGTGCACTCTACAAATGTCCTTTCGATAACATTATTAACTCTGGGTAAAACCATGAGGCACAGAGATATATTGAAAGTAGCCATGAATCTTGCTCAATTCATTTGACCTCTTAACATTTATAACTATGAAAATTTTACTTACTTAAATATATTTATCAGATATACTGTCACTATGGAATGCAATTCTTTTTATAATTATTAAAAACATGATTGAATCAATAAGTGTGACACAAACTATTAGAAAACATTATTTTGAAACAATGTAGCTCATGTAATTTGAACATTCAATTTTTTTTTTAAATATTGAGAGAGAACACACAAACAGGGAGGGTGACAGAGGCAGAGGGCTCAGCAAAGAACCCAACACGGGGCTCCATTCCAGGACTCTGGGATCACAACCTGAGCCAAAGGCAGATGCTCAATCGACTGAAGCCACCCGGGCACCCCTGAGCATCCCATTCTTAAGCAATGCTTTGAGAAGTCAAAGGTGAATTCTCTTATTCTCTAAGTAATAGGTAAAATATTAAGTACATATGATATTTTCTATTTAGGTAATAGAAAACAAATCATGATTTTATTATGGTTAAGGGTAACATATTCTGCTAGTCATTAACAGTGGCAACACAGGATTTTCACTAAAAAGCCAATTTAGTATACATCGCATTATCATCTTCCCCTTTTATATCAACTTTAGATTAATATTACATTGTAATTTAATAACATTCTTCTCCAAAGAGCCACCATGACTTTAATTTTATTCTATGGTGGTGTTATGGTCTCATATAATATAGGTTTTTCAGTTATCCATGAATTCAAGACACCCGGTATAATTAAAATTTAATTTGATACTAACCTAAGGCAAGTAAAAGGATTGGTATAAGTAATTCAAGTAACAAAATTCTCTCCCCCCCCCAACAAATGAAGTATATTCATGGCACAAATGAAAATCGAATGAAATTTAATTAAATTGCCTCAGATTCAAAGCATATTTTATTATTGTCATTTAAAAAAAATGGATATGTAGTTCTAAGAAGCTAACATTTGCCTAAAATATATTTAAAAATTAAAAATCAGAAAGCCTATCCCCCCATTCCATAGTTATATTTGTTATATCCGCCATGCATGAAGTATTTATGGCTACCTGAGTCTCACACAAAGATGAGTGGATACCACCTCAGATTCAAGATTGTAGTCATTTTTCAGGGAAGAGTCACAACTCCCTAAGAATTTCTGCCTGGATTAAGAATAGTTTGTTTCATGGAACATCAATTTCTAAGCTTTTGAAAGAGCAATTTCACAATCCTGCCTGAGAAGGCATGACTATTGGCCCCCTTACAGAGACTAAGACCATGTGAGCAGGTATGGTGCCCAGTGGAAACTGTGATTTATCATGCTACTGTCAATAAACTACAAAAGAGTTTGGGCCAAACAAATAGGAAGCCATGGTGGAGGGCCATGGTGCAAGGAAGCCAAGTAACAGGGGAGCCAAGCGTGTGCTGGACTAATTTAATTTTTTAAACCTGTAACTCAGCCCACCCCTTAGGGACACAATTTCTTTCTGGCAACATTTTCTGTGAAGCTAAAACAGCTGCTTCACCTATCTCAAATCAGATACTGTGCTGTTCCCAGCAAATGTTTACCAAAAATAACAATTGTCTGGCATGCTTTTCCAGAAAATTTAGATTGAACAGATTATCATGCCCCTAAAGTTAGGGTTGATATAAACTATATTTGATAATAAAAATTTAACTCTGGTATTTCTAGTAATGTGGAGAAATTAAGCAAATGTCTAAAGATGCTGTAAAATAATAGAAAACCATATATTTAATAACATAATTTTAAAAATTGTTATGAAGGGCAATAGATTTATAAATTATTATTTAAATCCAATTTGGAATAGTTTTAACCTTTTATAATATAGAAAATCTTTAAAGCATTTAAAAACAATTGATAAAAATTTAACCACCGTTATATTTTGCCTGATTTTCATTCTCCTAATGAAAAGAAAATTTCACAAGAATACCAGATCTGACCTCTTAAACACTGAATATATTTTCTATTTTCTCTTTTGGGATTTTCGGCACATTTATTGAAGTCAAAACAAACTGTTAAAGGACTAGCACTCATTTGAAAAGAAACTTTTCCCCATAAGACACTGAAAATACAACATATTTACCAATTCACTATAGGACATAGAATTCAGTGCCATTCAGTGCCATCAGGTGGTGAAATAGGACCTCTTTTGTTTTGGTTCCCAGCTTTAAATGCCAGATCCTTGTTCATAATCGACACTTTTAATCTTACAAAGTTAGAATGAACATACTAAACAGGAAAAAGCATGCATGACTTCGTATTTTTTTATGTAGGTCAGTTGGAATCAATACTATGCATGCACAAAGGACATTCGACAGCACAGTGTTAGAGGACTCCTATGCCTCTGGAAGAGAAAGTCTACAAGACCTCAGCAGAAGCTGAAGGTCAGAATGTAAAGAAACTTATATCCAGGTCCAGGAGGTACATTAAAAAAAAAAAAATGCTAGAAGGCAAATTCTCTAGCTTCTGGCTAAATTTAGTGAGATGTCACAGTCCAGATGAATCAAGTTTCAGGAAGTAGGATGAATGTCAAACGGCTATGCCAAAGAGCTGCTTGTTCTTGGAGCATGCTTAAGGCCATTTTGCTCAGAGATTTCAGGGAGGAAACCTGCAATCGTAACTCCGAAAAGCCCACTAAAAATCATTAAAGAATATATATCTTTTAGACACATTGAATTATATGAAATGACTGACTAGGCCTCCAGCAGCATCCTGAAAAACTTTTTTGTTGTTAGTAGAAAATTGTTTCAAGAGCAGAATAACTGAGAATAAGTCCATGTAGCTTTCTGAGCCAAAGTTAGCAGATGTCCTCTTATCTTAAATGTTACATGAAAAACAAGGCAAACAGAATAAAGCATATGGACTTGACAAAATTCAGAGTTGGGTTTAAATAGAAATACACAGTGGCCAGTTTTAAAGTTGTGAATATACCTTCCTTCCAAATAATGATATGACTGACAGCCATGTGCTTGGTTGGCCACAGACGCCCAGCCAGTTATCACAGCACCTCTGGAGCTGCCAAGATGACTACTAGAGTTCCAAATACCAATACCACAACTAACACGTGAGCATCATGCTTGCAATGCTCATATCATCCTACATTAGCTACACTGATGTTCCATCTGTCAGAGACATATCTGGCACTTGAATAATAAATGATACTATATTAGCATGACTTAACAGAACAAAAATTAATAGCACCATCTGTTTATTAAAAGCAAGGATATTTGTCTAAACCTTGGCAAAATCTTGCTTTGTAAACAAATATTTTCTCTTGGTGAACTGGGTCCAAAAATATTACAATTCCTATCTAAAACAAATCCTTTTAGAAGGACAGCATATCAGACATGATGTTGTTCTACACTATATTCTGGAAATGTCTAAACAACTTAATTCTATTTGGTGGGAGATTGTAAATCATGCTCATGGAAGCAGAGGAAAAAAATGATGACTGTAGACACAAAACATAGTTATGATTATCCACACATGGGATATATGCATTAAACACTGTGCTAAAAGTCATAAGAAATTTGAACTCCTTAGGGACATAAAATATAATCTTCCAATGGAAAATTAAACAACTTAAGTGAACATAAAAATAACTTCTGCCAAAACTCCTTTCCCCAACTACAATCACACCCCCCCAAACCTATATAATTGTTAAAGAACATACAGAAAAAAACTAGGGGAAAAAAGAAAAAAAGGAAACCAGAAACCCAAATGCACGAGTGAATAAATGGGGTAAGTGGAAATGGGAGAAGTCAGATATCAGAAATATAATTTAAGAAACTTAAAAAATTTGACCATTTCTTTATGTAGTATATATAAAGCAAATACTCTGATTTATAAGTCTTATTACAAAACATCTATACATTTATTTTCAATGTAGAATGACCTATATGTAATTCCATGGTAATATAAAGTGAACAGCTTCTTCAAGGATATAAACATATAACTGCCATTCCACTTTAAATTTTATAATTCACACTTTTTAGAATGTATGAACTTATTCTTCTTGTGAGCATTAAAATCACCAGCTAAACTGAGCACCAAAATCAGTCTTCCTCAATTAATAACAATTGATTACTAAATGAGGGCATTTATAGATTTCTCACCAAATCAGTTAACTTTATAGTTATTCTTCTTGATTTTAAATCTCAAATAAGGACATGGAGATACTATTATTAATAACAATTATTAAGAATTTATTAAGTATAAGGGATTGGCCTAATTTATTTTATATTTAATTCTCAAACTCTTTGAAATAGCACCATTCTTTGTTTAATTTTGCCTATGAGGATTTGAGAGACAAAGCCCAGAAAACGGTCTCAAGTTACAGTTATGAAGAAGCAGGACCAGGTTTCAGCCCCTGGGAATCTGGATACAAAGCCTGTATTCCCCCTCAATGAATAAACCTATTTCCCCCTTACATGTTTGAAAACAGCTGTAGATATGGTCTGATAAATTACATGTACAGGGGGATTATTCCCATTCAGCTGATGCCCACCTAGAGATTCCTACTTCCTGTCATCACAGTGCTCCAAGATTTGGATACACTTAAAATTGAGTTTAATTTTATACTAATAATTCTTAAATCATGTCCTTCAGTAGGGAGTGTAGGTTCAAGTAGGTATTCAGGTATTTCTGAGACAACAAACTTTCAAACCTGTTGTTCAGTTTGATAACAATTTAAATGATTTTTGAACTTAAATGTTTTAATTTATGAGTATCACTTTTATTTTTACTTTTTTAAATATTTTATTTACTTGAGAGAGAAAGCACAGAGGGAGAGGAAGCAGCAGACTCCCTGTTGAGCAGAGAGCCCAATGCAATGCAAGGCTTGATCCTAGGACCCCGGGATCAGGACCTGAGCCAAAGGCAGATGCTTAACCTACGGAGGCACCCAGGCACCCCTATGTATATCACTTTTAAACTCCTCTTTCATGAATTGGCTTTTTATAACTTAAAACAATTTGGAATTCTAATTTTAGCAAATAATATATCAGCTATTATACAGATCTTTTGTTCTTTGAAAATTAAATAAGCGCTTTCTTTATATTCTGTTAAGTCATTAATAAATATGTAAAATAGTATAAAATCAATAATGAAATCCAGTATCATAACCTCAGGCTCCTCTCTCCAGGTTTAAAACAATCCATTCGTCAATGCTCTAGAAATAATTATTTAATCAACAACTACTACACATAAAATGAACAATCACCTATGTCCCTAGAATGAAATAGTATTAAATGCTTCCTGGATCACACAATCTAATAAAGATATAAATAAAGCCATGTCACCATTATGTGAACTTGCATGTGTTTGCCTTCTAGCTGTCATTTTCCTTCCAAAGTGCTACCACATCATTTATTATATCAGCCATTCTAAAATTTTGTCACTAGTAAACATTTACATGATAAATCAGAAAGTTTTAAAATCTACTTCTTCACTGTTTTATATACTAAATATTATCTGTTGTACTTCTACCAATTTCTCATAACCTAAGCGCTCCTAAGCCCTGTAGCTTTCTCTGGTTCCTCTTTTATTTAATATCATAAATAATAATGACAAATACTGCATTCAATAGCAGTGTCTAGTAATCTCTCTTATTTAGATTACAGAGTAAGGAAAATCAAACATCTTTTTTTTTTAAGATTTTATTTATTTATTTGAGAGAGAGAATGAGATAGAGAGAGCATGAGAGGGGGGAGGGTCAGAGGGAGAAGCAGACTCCTCGCCGAGCAAGGAGCCCCATGCGGGACTCGATCCCGGGACTCCAGGATCATGACCTGAGCCGAAGGCAGTCGCTTAACCAACTGAGCCACACAGGTGCCCAGGAAAATCAAACATCTTGATCCAAGTCTTTATCCAGATATACAAGCCGAACTGCATAAGTTATCATCTTTCCATTTCTTCTGGAAATCATACAAATTAAACATAAATGGAGAAAAATACAAATTACATGTCCAGCTGACATATTATCTAGATTTCATTTTTTAGGCAGTGTTTGGAAAACAAATTGTGCAAAACTGCTTTTTGAATTAAAGTTGGGCCAAGAACAACAACCCCCTCCATGAAGAGAAAAACTATCCTTTATTTACAAGAACACTTGTAGAAAGAGAAGGTCTTGGGTTCTAAGATATCTACTCCAAAGAGCCATCTACAAATAGTTGACCAAGGAATTTAATTCCATTTAAAGAGCAGTAATATAAAGCAGAACTGGCCAAGAAATAAAAATAATAAAATATTAATATAAAGACATATTATAAAATTATTGAAGACCTCAGGAAAATATTGCATAGGTTTAGATGGAAATTGTGCCCCACATAATTACTGAAAGAAGTATTAATTTTGTGTAGGAAGAACACATGGTAGAAATGGAAGAACACAGAAAGAATGGAAAGACAATAAAAGATGATTCACTAATTGGGCTGTTTTTTCCATCTTCTGTTTTCTATCCTTTTCGTGAATATACATTATCCATATAACAAATTATTAAAGGTGTTATATAAAGTAATTTTCATGAAAGGTAGAGTAGAAAATTGAATCTTAAATATTAAAAGAACTAGACAATTTTTAGAATGCAACAATTTTTAATTAAAATATAGAAAATTTTAAATGATTTGAATAAAGTGCAAACATGTCACATCAATTTATTACATTTGCAATATGCATGTACCACATAAAACAGCAAAAATTAGAGAAAATACAGAATGATGTAAAAATACGATAGGAGTGAGTGATATCAGCATCACGGTGGTGTAAGTCAGTCCACTTTTCTATTTTTTTTTAAATAGACATCCATAACTGAACAAAAGTGTTTATACACCCTATACCAAGGGACCCCGGAGGATTCTAGCCCATCTGTGCATCCAAAAATAAAGACCTTGGTAAGGACTACAGATCCAAGGAAGTTTGCAACACTGCCCGACCCCTAATTCACTGTGATTGGGGCAGGGAAAACAAAAAAATAAAAAGCCTTGGAGAGTAGGCAGATGGGCAGATGCTGACAGGTGAGAGAAAATTTGTAGAAGTCCAGCCTGCTTGAGGGATGAATCCAGCATTGCATTGGAAGGAAAGAGAGAGAGAGAGAGAAAGAGAGAGAGAGAGAGAGAAGTTTGGATACAGAGAAGAGGGAAGAACTCTCCAGAGACACCCCTCCCCTAAGGCAATACTGCACCAATACTAAGCTGTTTTGTGGTGGCAGAGGGGACAATCTCCTACAGAGAAAATAAAGCACCAAACTCTCAGGTATTAAAGGAATAGATTTCCTGCCATCTGCTTCAGAACTTTGGTAGGAAATCTTCCTACAAATATCCGGGAATATCTCACTCAAGGATATCTCCACCAGGTTCATGGGCAACCCTAAACCTACACCTCCCCATTTAGCTGCTGGCTCCTTGTGCACACTCCCTAATTTATTTACTGCTCTATAGTGGACATGCCGGAAGAATAGGACAAGATGGGTGGGGAAGGGAGAAAACACAAACTTGAGCAATAGCACCATCTTCTGAAACGTAAAAGTAAGGCTTCTAATAGCCAGCCTGTTGAATTTTAAGAACCAAAGAACACATAAAAGTTTAATTAAGGGGGTATCTGCTACTTCCAATGTGAAAACAGAAGTGTATACCTACAAACACTATGAAAACAGTCAAGAAAATATCACAAAAAGAAAATAATTCTCCAGCAACTAAATTCAAAAGCCCTGAAAGTTAAGATCTAACTGACAAAGAATTTAAAATAGCTGTTACAAAGAAATTCAGTGAGGTACAAGAAAACTTGGAAAGACAATTCAATGAAATCAAAGATAAAATTAATAAACAGGAGTTATTCACCTAAGAAATTATAAGAAAGAACCAAACAAATTCTGGAATTGAAGTAGTCAATAAGGAGATGAAGAATGCAATAAAGAGAATTGGTAACAGGACAGACCAAATGGAAGAAAGAATAAGTGACTTGGCGAACAGGAATTTAGAAATAATATGGTTAGAAGAGGATTGGGAACTAAGATTTTTAAAAATTGAAGAAAGCCTATGAGAGCTATCAGATTTTATCAGAAAGGCAAATATTAAAATAATTGGTACTCCAGAGTGATAAGAAATGGAGAAGGGGGACAAACAGTTTAATAAAAATAAATAAATAAAAGAGAATATTCTAAACCTGGGAAAGGACTTGAAAATACAGCTCCACAAAGCTAATAGCACAACCTATTATCTCAATGCCAAAGACATTCTCCAACACATAGTATAATGAATCTATCAAAAATCAATCATAAAGAATCCCAGGCAGCAGTGGAAAAAATAAAAGGAACCTAGAAAGGAACCTCTCTTAGATTTTGAGATTTCTCAGCAGAAACTTTACATGCCAGGAGAGAATGGAATAATATATTCAAAGTGTTGAAAGATAAAAATTGCCAATCAAGACTGCTTTCTCCAGCAAGGCTATACTTTGGATATGTCATAGGAGAAATAAAAGCTTTCCCAGACAAGTGAAAAGTTAAGGGTGTTTACTACCATTGGATCAGACTTGCAAGAAATGTTAAAAAGGAGTTTTTCAGGCTGAAATGAAAGAACACTTGTTATATGAAACCATACGAAAGTACACAACACACTGTTAGAGGTGAAAAATAGACAATTAGAACTATTAGGCTGGTGTTTAACCATTTAACTGTAATATAAAGGTTAAAGGCATAAAATACTAAAAATATAGCTACTATAATTTGTTAATGAACATACATTATAAAAGGAGGTAAATTGTGACATCAAAAATTAAAAGGGGAGGAGTAAAGGTGGCACCTTTATAGGTGAACAAAGGTAAGTTGCTATTGACATAAAATAGATTGTTATAGCTATGGTATATTTAAGCCACAAAGCAAAGATGGTAACCACAAAGCAAAATTCTAGTGTAGATTCACAAAAGCTTAAAAAAAAAAAAAAAAGAAACAGAGCATACCACCATGGAAATCCACTAATTTACAATGATGGGCAGAAACAGATGGGAAAAGAAACAATGGAAATATAAAACAACCGGAAAGCAATCAATAAGATGGCAGTATTAAGTCCTTACATATAAATAATTACTCTAAATGTAAATGGACTGAATTTAGTGAACAAAAGACACAGAGCAACTGGATAGCTTAAAACAAAACAGAACAAAAATCTATGTGCTGCTTATAAGAGACTCATTCAAACTGTAAAGTCACACAGACTCAAAGTGAAGGGATGGAAGAAGATATTCTATGCAAATGGAAACAAAAAGAGCATAGCCATACTTACATCAGACAAAATAGAATTTAAGACAAAAGCACTAACAAGAGATGAAGAACTTCACTATAAAATGATAAATGGGTCAATACATTCAGATGATATAATAATCATAAAGGTGTAAACACTGAACTTTGGAACACCTAAATGTATTAGGCAAATACTAACAGCTCTAAAGGGAGAAATAAACAATAGCAGGAGACTTCAATGGGTAAATAGTACAGCAATGTATAGATCACCCAGACAAAAAAAATTAGTAAGGAAACTTAGAACTGAACCATACTTTAGACCAAATAGACCTAGCAGATATATATATAACATTCCATCCAACAGGACACACATTCTTCCCAAGTACACATAGAACATTGTCCAGAATATATATGATAAGCACAAAACCATTTTTAGCAAATTTATGAATATCAAAATTATACCAACTATTTTTTCTGATTATAATGGTGTGAAACTAGAAAACAAGAAAAACTGGAAAATCCTAAATTTGCACAAACACACTTCTGAATAACCAATATGTCCAAAAAGAAATCAAATGGGAAATTAAAAAAAAAATTCAAACATATGAGAATGGAAACACAGCATACCAAATCCTATGGAATGTTGCAAAAAGCAGTTTTGAAAGGACAGTTTATAGCAATAAATGCATATATTAAGAAATTAGAAAACTCTCAAACAACTTTATACTTCAATAAACTAGCAAAATAAACAAAACTCAGCCCAAAGTTAGCAGAAGGCTAGAAATTATTAAAATCAGAGTAGAAATAAATGAAATAGGAGAAAATATAGAAAGGATCAACAAACCTAAGAGCTGGTTTTTCAGAAAGATACAATTGGCACACCTTTAGCTAGCCTAATAAAGAAAAGAGGACTGAAATAAAATTAGAAATGAAAGGAGATATTACAACTCCATTAATACTATAGAAATACATCAGATCATAAGATAATATTATGAAAAATTATATGCCAATAAATTAGGTAATCTAAAAGAAACTAAAAAGTCCCTAAAAATACACAACCTACCAAGATTGAATCAGGAAAAAAAAATAGAAAATCGGAACATACCAGTAACAAATAAAGAAATTGAATTCATAATCAAAAACTTCCCAACACAGAAAGCCCCAGGACCAGATGGCTTCACTGGCAAATTCTACCAAAGAGTTAAAGAAGAATTAACACCAAAGCATCTCAAACTCCTCCAAAAAATTGAAGAGAAGGGAATACTTCTAAACTCACTTTAAGAAGCCAGCATTACCCTGATATCAAAGCAACACACACACACACACACACACACACACACACACACACACAAAACAACAACAAAAAAAAAACACTACAGAATTGTATCCCTGATAAATATATTATAGCATGGGGATAGGACCAGTGGGGAGAAAGAGCTGCCTTTTAAGTGATTTTTTTTTTTAAGATTTTATTTATTTGAGAGAGAGCATAGAGCGATAGTGGGAGGGACAAACAGACTCCCCATTGAGCAGAGAGCCCAACGCAGCGCTTGAACCTAGGACTCTAAGATTATGACCTGAGCCGAAGGCAGGTACTTAACCAACTAAGCCACTGAGGCACCTCAAGAGCTGCTTTTTATAGATGCAAAAATTCAACAGACTAATAACACTCAATTCAAGAATACATTAAAAGGATTATACCCCTTGACCAAGTGGGATTTATTTCAAAGATATAAGGATGTGTTTCTACATCTGCAAATAAATGTAATTCATCAATGACATATTTAAAAAAAAATCACATCATCTCAATAGATGCAGATAAAAATATTTGAAAAAAAACACATCATCTCATGATAGAAGTCCCCTCAACAGATTGGGTATAGAAGAAGCATACCTCAGCACAATAAAGGCCAATTTTGACAAACCCACAATTAACATTATACTCAATAGTGAAAAATTGAAAGCTTTTCTGGTAAGACCGGGACTAAGACAAGGATGTCCACTCTCACCACTCTTACTCAATACAATACTGGATGTCCTAGCCAGAGCAATTAGGCAGGAAAAAGAAAAGCTGTTCAAATTGAAAAGAAAGTAAAATCATCATTATTTTCAGATGATATGATTTTATATGTAGAAAATACCAAAGACCCAATCAAAAAACTGTTAGAACTAATCAAATATAGTAAAGTTGCGGGATATAAAAATCAATATACAAAAATTGGTCACATTTGTATACACTAATAAGGAAACATCTGAAAAAGAAAAATGATTTCATTCACAATAGCATCAGAAACAATAAAATACTTTATAACCAAGTTAGTAAAAGATCCATATGATAAAAACTAGAAGAATTTGTTGAAGGAAATCCAAGAAGATACAAATGGAAAGACATCCTGTGCTCATAGATCAGAATAATTAATATTGTTAAAATGTCTACACTACTGGACCATGTATAGATTCAACACAATACCTATCAAATTCCAATGGTATTTTACACAAGAAAAAGAAAATTCAAAATTTCTGTAGAACCACAAAAGACCCAAAATAGACAAAGCAATCCTGAGAAAGAAAAAGCCAGAGGCATTACACTTCTGATTTCAATCTTACAAAGCTACAGTAATTTAAGAAGTATGGTAGTGGCATAAAAACAGACATGGAGCAATGGAGCAGAATAGAGAGCCAAGAATTAAACCCTTGCATATATGATGAACTAATATTTGACAAAGAAGCCAAAACACCCAATGGGGAAAGAATGGTCGCTTCAACAAATGGCGCTGGCCAAACAGGAGAAACACATGCAGAAATTGGACCCCTATCTTACACTATTCACAAAAGTTAACTTGAAATGGATCAAAGACGGACCTAAAATTTAAAACTCCTTAAGAAGCTCCTTGACATTGGTCCTGACAATAATTTTTTTGGGTATGACACCAAAAGCACAAACAACAAAAGCAAAAAACAACAAGTGGGACTATATCAAATATCAAAATTGCACAGCAGAAAAAAATCAATGAAAAGGTAACCTACAGAATGTGACAAAATATTTGCCAACCATCTATAAGACCATGGGTTAATATTAAAAAAAATTATATTATAGGGGCGCCTGGGTGGCTCAGTCGTTAAGCATCTGCCTTCGGCTCAGGTCATGATCCTGGGGTCCCAGGATCGAGTCCCACATCGGACTTCCTGCTCGGCGGGAGGCCTGCTTCTCCCTCTCCCACTCCCCCTGCTTGTGTTCCTGCTCTCACTGTCTCTGTCAAACAAATAAAATCTTTAAAAATATATTATATATATATATATATATATATATATATATATATATATACACAAAGAATTCCCATAACACAAAGAAAAAAAACCCAAACAGTCCAATTTAAAAATGGGCAGAGGAGCTAAATAGACATTTTTCCAAAGATGCATCCAAATGGCCAACAGGTATATGAAAAGATGCTCAACATCACTAATCAACAGGGAAGTGCAAATCACAGCTACAGGAAGTTTATCCCTCCCATCTATTAGAATGGCTATTCAGGAAGACAGAAGGTAACAAGTGATGAGGTGAACATGGAGAAAAGGTAACCCTTGTATATGGTTGGTGAGAATGTAAATTGGTTCGGACTCTGTGGAAAACAATATGCAGTTTCCTCAAAAAATTAAAAATTGAACTGCCATATGACCCAGCAATTCTACTCTGGGTTTATAACCAAAGGAAATTAAAATAGGATATCAAACAGATATGTGCAATCCCATGTTTATTGTGGCATTATTCCAATAGACAAGATATGGAAACAACCTAAATGCCCATCAACAGATAAACTGTGATATGTATGTATGTGTAAACACACACAGTGGAATATTATTCAGTCAGGAGAAAGCACATCCTGCCATTTGTAACAATATGGATCACCCTTGGAAAATTATGCCAAGTAAGATAAGTCAGAGAAAGACAAACCCTCTATGATATTACTTATATGTGTGATCTAAAAAAGCCAAACTCAGAAATAAGAGTAAAATGGAGGTTACCAGGGGATGGGGGATGGAGAGATAGAATGGATATTGTTTAAGGTACAAACTTGCAGCAAGTAGTAAATAAGTCCTAGAGACCTAATGCACAGTATAGTGAATATAGATTTCAATATTGTATTATAAGCAGCGAACTTCTTAGGAGACTAGATCTTAATTATTCCAACCACTAGAAAAAAATCATAATTATGTGATATAATAGATGTGCTAATTATTGTGACAATGGCAATCTTATTACAATATATAAATGTATCAAATCAGCATGTTGTACACCTTAAATTTACACAATGTTATATGTTAATCTAAAAACTACAATGGGAATATCCAAGATCTTTTCCATAACAGCTTTGAGATATAATTGACATACATAAAAATGGCCTAAAGTATCCAGTTTAATGGCTTATTTACAAAGTTGTACATTCATCATCACAATCAGATTTATACATTTTTATTACATCATAAGAAACTCTGAACCCACTAGCAGTTATTCCCCCTTTCTCTCTCTGAGGAAATAGAGAAACTGCTAATCTACTCTGTCTTTGGATTTGTTTATTTTTGACATTTTACATAAATGAAATCATATGCTATGTGGTCTTTGTGACTGACTTCTTTCACTTAGCATATTGATTTCAAGATTTACTCATACTGTAGCACATACAATTTTTTAAAATTGAATAATATTTCATTATATAGATATATCATATTTTATTTACCCATTCATCAGTTGATGGACATTTGGATTGTTTCCATTTTAGGGCAAAACATAAGATCTTAATTTACTTTTCTCTATACATAAATAAGTTCATGAAAAATATTTAAATGTACAGAAGACTTAAAATTATTAATTCAGATATAGTTGAGTTGCTGTATCTTTAAAACAATGAATGCACTCTTTTAAAATGCCAATAGAGTTTGCACAATGGACTATAAGTAGGTCACAAAGTTACTCTCAGTAACTTAATAAGTATCAATGAAATACAGAGATATGTGTTTCTACTGCAATGACACTTGGACTTCAAAAATCAAATGTCTTTTTCTTCTATTAAAAAGTATTGCCAAATATTCTTTGAATTAAAGACAATAAAAGTTGAAAATACAAATAAAATCGCAAACAATATGTACCAAAAACTATGTGATAAGATAAAGTGCTGCTCAGGGGAAGAGGGAAACAAAATTATAGAATTTATGCTAATATTTATGAATGGGAAAAACTAAGTTAAGCATCTTACTAAAAAATAGGAAAAGTAATATCAAAGCAAACAGTAGGAAGGCCAAACATGGGATTAATAAAGTTAATAAAAAGCACTAGAAATCTAAAGAATTCCAAAGAAACAACAACAACAAAAACCTCCAGTAATTTTAGCATTTAAAATTTTTTAAATGATAAACTATTTCAATATAAAAAGTAATGGGGAGAGCTTGGGAAGATGGCAGAGTAGGAAGACCCTGAGCTCTCCCCATCCAACATGTACAACTAAATACCATCTACATCCAAGTCAATAAACAAGAGAGCCACCCAAAAACTGCCAGAACAAACTCCACAACTCAATATAGAGAAGACACTGCGTCTGAAAGTTTAGGAAGGCCAGAAAGGCAGAGGGAGGCTGCCTGCAAGAGGGAGGGAGCTGCACACACAAAGACAGCAGGGAAATGGACCCCTCTCACCAGGGAGCCCACAAGGGTTTGACTAATCCCCATAAAGTTGGATTTAAAATCCAGAGGTGCTGAATCCCATCAGTTTTTAAAACCAGTGGGACTTGGAGCCTGGAGCCTTAAAAGTCAGCCTGCTCAGCACTGGGCTAGTGGGGATGGCAAGTGCTGGCTGGGTGGCCACCCTTAAAAAGACAGCAGCCTGCATGGAGAGGCAACATAAAAACAGTAGTTTACAAAATTCCAGGGGCAAACAGGAGACAGATCTATTTATATTGATTTTGGAGCATGTTGGAGGACTTAACCAAAAACTAGGGAACTGGCAGGACCATTTTTCTCCCTTGCCCCTAAGCACGAACACAGAGCCACCTGCAGAAGGCAGCACTGCACAGACACTTGCTACCTAACCTGCTAGCAGTGTGTCATGCCCACAAGTTCTCCTGAGGACTCACACACTCCAAGCAGTCCCCAGGCTTGGGCTCCAGGTAAATTTTATAAAGTAATGCATAACCCCCAGCTGCCACAGTGCACAGCCCCCCCCCTCAGGCCACCACACCATTTAGGGGATCTGGCATAGGACAAGTGGCCCAGAGCAGATTTTGCTAACACTTCTGCCCCACTCTCAACATCCCCAGCGGACACACCTCTTCAGAGCTGACATGCCTGGGTCCCATTAACAGCACAAAGAGCAAGCACAGCGCACAACAGGCAGAGAGTCAGTGCAGTTGACTGCACTGAAAGGAAAAGTGACTCAGACACAACAGCAGGGCATAAGCAACACACATAAGATACTCTCCTGAAGTGCCAGGTTCTGGTGAACACGAGACACTATGCTGCAGGGCACTCCAAGACCTATTCTTCATAAAGTCACTGCTTTCAAAAGAAGACATAGCTGACTCTCTTAATACAAACACAGAGACTTTGACAACATGAAGAGACAAATTTATCCTACGTGAAAGAACAGGGCAAGGCCACTGTCAGAGATCTAAACAAAACAGATATAAGTAACATGCCTAATAGAGAATTTAAAGCAATTATCATAAAGATACTCACTGGACTTGAGAAAAGAGCGGAAGACATGAGTGGGACCCTTAACACAGAGATAAAGGGCTCAAAAAATGAAATGAGAAACACACATGATGGAATGAACAGCAGGATGAAGGAAGCACAGGAACAAATTAGTGACATAGATGAGAGTAATGGAAAGTAATCAAGCTGAACAAAAGAGAGAGAAAAGGAGAATAGACTTAGAGGACTCAGCGACTCCATCAAATGCAGTAACATTTGTATTATAAGCGTTCCAGAAGAAGAGAGCAGAAAGGGAGCAGAAAATATATTTGAAGAAATAATAGGTGAAAACTTCCCTAATCTGGGGAAGGAAACTGATATCTAGAACAAGGAGGCACAGAGAACTTCAATCAAAATCAATAAAAAACAGATGCACACCAAGACATTATGATTAAATTTGCAAAATATAGTGGTAAAGAAAAAAAATCTTAAAAGCAGCAAAAAAAGTCCCTAACTTACAAGGGAGACAAATAAGATTAGCATATCTTTCCACAGAAATTTGGCAGGCCAGAAGAGAGTGGCATGATATATTCAAAATACTGAATAGGAAAAATCTGCAGTCAAGAATACTCTATCCAGCAGGGCTATCATTCAGAATAGAAGGAGAGATAAGTTTCCAAGGAAAACCAAAAGCAAAGCAGTTCATGACCATTATATCAGCCCTGTGAGAAATATTAAAGGGGACTCTGAGTGGAAAGGGGAGACCAAAAGTGACACTATAAAGGTAGAAAACACAAAAGCAGAATAAAGGAGTATTTATTAAAAAAAAAAAAAAAAGTCCAGAAACTCACATACAAAGAAAGGATATAAAATATAACATATACCGGGCGCCTGGGTGGCTCAGTTGGTTGAGCGACTGCCTTCGGCTCAGTTCATGATCCTGGAGTCCCTGGATGGAGTCCTGCATCAGGCTCCCTGCTCGGCGAGGAGCCTGCTTCTCCCTCTAACCCTCCCCCCCTTCATGTACTTTCTCGCTCTCTCAAATAAATAAATAAATCTTTAAAAAAAAAAAAAAATATATATATATATAACATATACCTAAAATGTGGGGAGGAGAGGAGAAAAGAATGGGTTCAAACTAAAACACCCATCAACTTAATGTAGATTGCTATATGCATAAGAGGTTATATACAAACCTAATGGTAACCGCATATCAAAAATCACTAATAAATATGGAAATAATAAAGATAATTCCAAACCTAACATTAAAATCAGCAAAACATGAAAGAGAAGAGAAAAAGTCTTCAGAAACAACCACAAAATAAAATGACAATACATATCAATAATTACTTTGAATGTAAATAGAATAAGTGCTTCAATTAAAGACATAGGGTGACAGAATGGATTAAAAAAAAGACCCACTAAAAAAAAAAAAAAAGACCTATCTCTATGCTATCTACAAAACACTCATTTTAGACCTAAAGACACCTATAAATTGAAAGTGAGAGGATGGAGAAATTTTATGCAAATGGATGTCAAAAGAAAGCCAGAGTAGCAATATTTATATGGAACAAAATAGACTTTAAAACAAAGATTTGTTATAAGAGGCAAAGAAGGGCTCCATGTAATAATAAAGGGAAAATCCCAACAAGAAGATACAATATTTGTAAATATTTATTCACCCAACATAGGAGCACCCAAATACATAAAACAGATAACCAAACATAAAGGAACTAATCAATAAAACAATAATAATAGGGGACTATACCGACCTGCATACATCAATGGACATATCATCTAAACAGAAAATTAACAAAGAAACAATGGCTTTGAATGACACATCGGACCAGATAGTTTTAACAGATATGTTCAGAACATTCCATCCTAAAACAGCAAAATATGCATTATTTTCAAGTACACATGGAGTATACTCCAGAATGGATCATATATTAGCCCATAAAACAAGCCTCAACAAATTCAAGAAGATCTAAGTCACACCATGCATTTTTCTGACCTCAAAGCTATGAAACTAGAAAGCAACAAGAAAAATTCTGGAGACCACAAATACATGGAGATTAAATAACTTGCTACTAAACAATGGATGTGTCAGCCAGTAAATGAAAGAATAAAAAATTACACAGAAACACATAAAGATGAAAAAAAATCCAAAACCTTGGGATGCAGCACAAGAGGTTATAAAAGGGAAGTTTAGAGCAATACAGTCGTACTGAAAAAGAAAAATCTCAAAAAACTGAACCTTACACCTAAAGGAGCTAGAAAAGGAACAACAAACAAAACCTAATACAAGCAGAAGGAAAAAAATAAACATTAGAACAGAAATACATGATACAGAAATTAAAAAACAATAGAACAGATGAATAAAACCAGGAGCTGGTCCTTTGGGAAAATAAATAAATAAGATTGATAAACCTCTAGCCAGACTTATCAAAATGAAAAGAGAAATGACCCAAATAAGTAAAATCACAAATGAGGGGAAATAACAACCTATACCACAGAAATACAAACAACCACAGGAGAATTTTATGCAAGATTATATGCCAACAAACTGGACTACCTAGAAGAAATGGATAAATTCCTAGAAATGTATAAACTACCAAAACTGAAAGAGGAAGAAAATAGAAAATTTGAACAGACTGATAACCAGCAAAGAAATTGAATCAGTAATCAAAAATCTCCCACCCAAAAAAAAGTCCAGGACCAGATGGCTTCCCAGGGGAATTCTGCCAAACAAACATTTAAAAAAGAGTTAATACCTATCCTTCTCAAATTATACCAAAAAATAGAAAAGGAGAAATTTCCAAATTCATGCTATGAGGCCAGCATTATCCTGATACGAAAAATAGATAAAGGCACTACAAAAAAAGAGAATGACAGGCCAATAAGTCTGATGAACTCAGATGCAAAAATCCTCAATAAAATATCAGCAAACCAAACTCAAAAGTACATTAAAAAAGTCATTCACCACAATCAAGTGAGATTTATTCCTGGGTTGCAAAAGTGGTTCAATATTTGTAAACCAATCAATGTGACACACACATCAATAAAATAAATAAAAACTATATGATCATTTTAATAGGCACAGAGAAAGCATTTGACAAAGTGCATCTATTCAAAATAAAAACACTCAACAAAGTAGGTTTAGAAGGAACATACCTCAACATAGTAAAGGTCATAGATGAAAAACCCACAGTTAACATCATACTCAATGGGGGCAAACTTAAGGTCAGGAACAATACAAGGATGTCCACTTTCACCACTTCTATTCAACAGAGTACTGAAGTCCTGGCCACAGCCATCAGACAACAGAAAGAAATAAAAGGGTTCCAAATCAGCAAGGAAGAAGTCAAATTTTCACTATTTGCAGATGACATGATACAGAAAACCTGAAAGACTCCACCAAAAAACTACTAGAACTGATACACAAATTCAGTAAAGGTACAGGATAAAAAAAATTCAGTGTACAGAAATCTGTTGCATTTCTATTTACCAATAATGAACAGCAGAAAGAGAAATTAAGAAAACAATCCCATTTACAATGTCACCAAAAATAAGATACCCAGGAATAGACCTATATTCTGAAAACTATAAAACACTGATGAAAGAAATTGAAGACAACACAAACAAATGGAAATAAATTCAATGTTCACAGATTGGAAGAATATTGTTAAAATGTCTCTACTACCCAAAGCATTCTACATATTTAATGCAATCCCTATCAAAATACCACAGCCATTTATAGAACTAGAAAAAAAACAATTCTAAAATGTCTATGGAACCACAAAAGACCCCAAATAGCCAAAGAACATTGGAAAAGAAAAGCAAAGCCAGAGGCATCACAATTCTGGACTTCAAGTTATATTACAAAGCTGTAGTACTCAAAACAGTATGGTACTGGCACAAAAATAGATACATAGATCATTGGAACAGAATAGAAAACCTATAAATAAACCCATTATATGGTTGATTACTCTTTGACAAAACAGCTAAAATATGCAATGGGAAAACAACAGTCTCTTCAACAAATGGTGTTGGGAAGATAGACAGCAACATGATGAAGAATGAAACTGGACCACTTTCCTACTCTGTACACAAAAATATACTCAAAATGGATTAAAGACCTAAATGTGAGCCCTGAAACTATAAAAATCCTAGAGAACACAAGCAGTAACCTCTTTGACATCATCTGTAGCAACTTTTTTCTAGATAGGTCTCCTGAGGCAAGGAAAACAAAAGCAAAAATAAACTATTGGGTCTTCACCAAAATAAAAAGCTTCTGCACAGTGAAGGAAAAAAAGAAAATCAACAAAACTGAAAGACAACCTACAGAATGGGAGAGGATATCTGCAAATGACATATTCGATAAAAGGTTAGTATCCAAAATCTGTAAAGAACAGATTAAGCCCAACACCCAAAAAACAAATAATCTAATTTAAAAATAGGCAGAAGACATGAACAGACATTTCTCCAAAGAAGACATACAGATGGCCAACAGACATGTGAAAAGGTGATCAACCACTCATCATCAGGGAGATGCAAATTGAAACTGCAATGAGGGGGTGCCTTGGTGGCTCAGTCGGTTAAATGGCTGTCTTCAGCTCAGGTCATGATCTCAGGGTCCTGGGGTGGAGCCCCACATTGGGCTCCCTGCTAGCTGGGAGTCTGCTTCTCCCTCTCCCTCTGCCCCTACCCCTGCTTTTGCTCACATGTGCACACGTGTGTGCGTTCTCTCTCTTCAAAATAAATAAAATTTTTAAAAAACTACAGTGAGATACCACCTCACACCTGTCAGAATGGCTAAAATCAAAAACACAAGAAATGACCAAGTGTTTGCAAGGAAGTGAGAAAAAGCAACCATCGTGCACAGTTGGTGGGAAATCGAACTATTGCAGCCACTGTGGAAAACAATATAGAGGTTCCCCAAAAACTTAAAAATAGAACTCCTTATGATCCAGCAATCACACTACTGAATATTGACTGGATGAATTAAAAAAATACTAATTCACAGGGATATAGACACCCCTATGTTTCTAGCAGCATTATTTACAATAGCTAAGATACAGAAGCAGCCCAGTGTCCATCAGTTGATGAATGGATAGAGAAGACGTGGTATATATATACAATGGAATATTATTCAGTCATAATAAGAGTGAAATCTTGACTTTCCAATGGCATGGATGGAACTAGAGAGTATTATGCTAAGTAAAATAAGGCAGATAAAATACCATATTATTTTACTCTCATGTGGAATTTAAGAAACAAAACAAACCAGCAAAAGGGAAAAGAGAGAGAAAGAGATAAACCAAAGAACAGACTCTTAATTATAGAGAACTGATGGTTACCAGAGGGGAGTTGGGTAGGGGATGGGTTAAATAGGTGATGGGGATTAAAGAGTGTACTTGTCATGTCATGAGAGCACCGGGTGATACATGCAATTGTTGAATCACTATATTGTACACCCAAAACTAATATAACACTGTATATGAACTGGAATTAAAATTTAAAAAAATTTAAAATGGGAAAAGTATACAAAAATTCAAAAAGAATAATGATAAATACAAAAATGGAAATATTGAGTTAACTTTTATATTATCAAAAATATTTTAAAATAAATTAGGAAAATTTCTAGGAAAATACAGTTTACCTAAGGATAATTCAGAAATGAGAAACCATCTACAAAGATAACTTTCTATAGATGGAATACAGAATTTGTCAATAAATAATTTTTGAATTAAACAAGGCAGTTAGATGGTTTTCAGATGAATACTACCAAATGTTTAAAGATAACTAAGTAATCAGAGAAAATGATTGTTCTAACTATAGCTCTCTCTCTCATACACACACAATTTATTCATGAATAGGTTCAAAAAATATTAAGTAAAATATTAGTGTACTGGAAAAGATAAGGTGTGCTCGATTTAGTTTTATTTATATCCTCCAATAGTGCCTCCATTGTGGGGAGAAAAATCCAAGACTACAAAAAGGAGTTGATCATGTTGAAATACATGAGTATTTCCACGAGTTTCAGTGGCTCCTGTTCTGGGTGCCATGTCAGCAAATGGAAATTAGAATTTACTTTTGTGTCCTTATAAATGCTCTACTTGACCAGGAGTGCACAATATACAGCCAGCCAATTCCCAAATGCAAAGCCCACTCTGAGCTTTTTATTTAATTTCCTTCTTCTTTTTCACTCCCAGAAAAGTCTAGGTGACCCCAACTAATCAGATATTTTCTACTTTTCTCTTCATGTCCTTTATTCTTTACACTATAAAAACCTCCTACCTTCTGCCCCATTTTGCAGTTCTCTCAAAGTAGGCTGTCCACTTCATGAATGTTAAAGTTCATTTTTATCACCAAAATTGTCTTTAATAATTTTTCAACAATGGCCAACATGAACATTCATTTTTCAGTGATGATAGTCACTCACTGAATGCTCAAGCCTACAAACACTTGCTGTTCTGAATCTAAAACGAGAGTTCCAGGATGGTACTACTTCTGGAGAGTTTTTTTTTACTTGGCACCCTTGCATTCCAAAAGGTAAACTGATACTTGATTTCTATAGGCAGTAAGTGTTAAATTGACACAGAAATGCAAACAATAATGTACAAAGTCAGGTAGAATCTTGGAATCACAGACTTACTGTCTAGAAGCGACCTCCAGGAGCAGAGATTTGGCTGTTTGGGTGATTCTGCAGCATTAGCTCTGGCGGCTGAGAGTCAAGCTTTTATAATGGGATTATTCACAGCTGTTCTCAAACTTGAGTGAGCATCAGAATCACCTGGAGGGTTTGTTAAACCACAGATGGCTGGGCCCCACCACCGGTTTCTGATTTGTAGGTCTGAGTAAGGTCTAAGAATTTGCATTTCTAATGAGTTCCCAAGGGATGATAATAATGCTGGTCTAGGACCACACTTCAAGGTCTAAACGAAGCTTCTCTTTTTGAGATGGAGAAACAGGTCTAGCTAGTGAGATTAGAAGGAACCTGACCAGGGGGCACCTGGGTGGCACTGTTGGTTAAGCTTCTGACTCTTGGTTTCAGCTTAGGTCATGATCTCAGTGCCATGATCTCTGCAGGGTCATGAGATCAAGCCCCATGTCCGGCTGTGCTCAGTAAGGAGTCTGCTTGAGATTCTCTCTCTCCCTCCGCTTCTGCCCTTCCCACTCTTGCTCTCTCTCTCTCTCAAATAAATCTTAAAAAAAAAAAATAGTGAGTTGCCCAGGATTAATCACACTATCAGTTTTTGACACAGCCAGAAGTCAGTCGTTAGGCATGTGGCAGTTCTATTATTTCTCCTCTCTCTCCCCTCTTCCCATCAAATTTATATACATATATATGCATATACTATATAAATCTATATTAGTTTTTCCTTTATAACAACAGAAAGCTTGTCCCTCACCAGAATAGTGTGAAGAGTTAGGAAATGATTACACTGAAAAATACAGTAGGACCATACTTCCACAATACCTCAAAGTTTAAAAAAAATCTCCAATTTCAATACTTTAAAAGAACAAAAGTTTATTTTTTACTTAATCTGCATTGTCATCAAGGGACAACTGGTTTTTCAAATCTGGCTCACCCATGGATCCAAGCTAAAGAAGAAGTCATCATTGAGATTATTGTTAGTTACAGAGAGACGGAATAAGATATAAAAAATGCCCAGTGGCTCTTAATATTTCCACCTGGAAGGGGCAGAGTTCACCTCCACTCATTTTATTATCTAGAGAAAGTCACTCAACTACACCTGAAATGTGACATCTTTCATGCCTCATCTCAAAACCTCTCAGCCCTCCTTTTGGCTTTGACTTTTGCTGTATGTAACCAACAATATATGTATATGTATGTATAGCCTTGCAGCTTAGTGGCAGGGTGCATATCTTTCTTTCTGCATAAAGGTTGCCTACCCAGCCATTAAAAGGCATTTGTAGGTGAACTCACTTAGCCAACCTGGGATGTACAAAAACCCATGTCTGTGAAAGGATAATATCCTCAGATCAATCTTAGAGATATAGGGGATGAAAATAACCCCCTTTTCCTTCTTTCTAAGGAGTTAGTTCCATGTTTGATTCCACATGATAAGATGATCAAACTATTAAAAACAAGAAGGGGGGACACCTGGCTGGCTCAATAGGTTAAACATCTGCCTTTGGCTCAGGTCATGATCCCAGGGTCCTGGGATTGAGCCTTGATAGGTCTCCCTGCTCAGTGGGGAGCCTACGTCTCCCTCTGCTTCTGGCACTCCCCCCTGCTTGTTTTCTCTCTCCCGCTCACTCTCTCAAATAAATTAAAAAATCTTTGAAAAAATAAAATAAAATAAAAACAAGAGGGGAATTATAGTAAGTCAATTTTATTTATGCCTGTTATGTGCACAAATACAAAGAGTAATCATGTAGAAAATATCACAATCATAAATAAAAATATAATATTCTTATGAATAAATTTAAAGAGAATTGTTAAAGACATATGACAATAAACCAAAGAAATATAAAATTCTACTCTTGACACAAAAGAAGAGTTTGGACATTGAATATACATAACTTACTTTTTCTAACCATAAACCAAAAATAAATTTGGATCTATACATCATATCACATGCCATGATTAGTTGCAAATTGGTTTAAAGATTTAAGTTTAAAAATGAAAACAGTAAAAAAAAAATATTTAAAAGATTGGAACATGTTATTAAAAACATGAATAAAATAAAGCCTTTCTAAGTCTAATTCCAAATACAAAATTTAATACAATATAATAAAAGATAAAATAATTTTCTAAAAAAGAGTTCTATATTAACACACACACACACATATCATAAGCAAAGTCACAATACAAAAGACAAAGCAGGAAAAAAATATTGCATCTCATACCCCAGATTAAGGGCTATACTTCCTATTATAGGAAGAATCCTAGAAACAGAACAAAAAACTGGAAAGTACATAAAGAGTGATTATTTTAAAATGAAATATTAGAAAAGATCATTTAAACATATGAAAAGAAGCTTCACTTTTCTCCCTCATAAAAATAAATATGATTTTCATCTAACTGGTTGGTAAATCCACATATCTTTGATCACACTTGGCAAGGCTGTGGGGACAGAGCAACTCTCACACTTTGCCAATGGGAGTTTAAACTAATATAAACCATATAGAAAGCATTGTAGCCGTATTTCACAAAACTTTTGACCCAGCAATTCACTTCTGAGTGTTTTAGTAACTGGTGTATCTGCACATGTACATAGAGATATGTCTACATTATCATTTGCTCCATCATCAGTTTTAAAGCTGATGATTGGAGATAGTTTAAATATTAATTAGGGTTTAAATGATAATATACCCATACACAAATACTATATAGCTCTAAGATAGTTCTCTATATCATACAGAATACTTTGTAAAATGTATTTTTAGATTAAATAAGTATAGGCTAAAACAGTGTGCATAGGAATCTTTTTAATTATGGGAAATTAGAAATTTATAAGTTTATATTTGTTTAAATATGCCTGGAAAACTCCAGCTGATACATCAGAAAATATGAGTAGTTTCCCTTGCATGGGAGGATGTCAAGAGTCAAGGATGTGCAAGGATTTTTTCAGTGTATTTTTTTATTTTTTTAGAATTCTAAGCTTTCGGAATATATTACCTATTCAAAAAACTAAGGGGTGCCTGGGTGGCTCAGTCATTTACACATCTGCCTTCGACTCAAGTCATGATCCCAGGGTCCCAGGATCAGCCCCACATCAGACTCCCTGCTCAGTGGGGAGTCTACTTCTCCTTCTCCCTCTGCTCTTCCTCCTCCCCCACCCCCACCGCCCCGCTCATGCTCTCTCTCTCTCAAATAAATAAATAAATAAATAAAATTTAAAAACCCAAAAAACTAAATTATATTCATGGCTCAAATTGCAGTAATCTGTGTCCACATTCTCATCTTCCTGCTTGCTATTATTCTTTGTTTCCAGGATGAATATGACCTTCTTTGTATTTCCCAAGGCAGAGCTAAGACAAATACAGGTAAAGATAGTGGTTAAGTAACACTTTATTTAATAGGGGAAGGGAAAAAGAAAATGGAGTTAGTGGTGGCAGTGGGAAGGAGGTACTTGTATTTAATATAAGGTTATAAAAAAAGATTATAATTCAGAATAGAAAAATCAAATATAGTATTAAACTATTAAAATTATTAAAATTAAGAATTATTAGTTTTTGAACATCTTTTACTTTCTGACTCTTTCTTCTGTTGCAAAGCCAATTTCTTCCCCACTATCCCCCCTAAACTCTTTCCTACTGGGTCTCAGGAACTTAAAAAAAAAAAAAAAAACCTAACAGTACTTACAGGAGTCCAACAACCATGTAAATTTCTCATAATCTTGCACCCACCTAGAATACCATTTATTTTTTTTTATGTAAAGCAGCCCTGCTCCTTTTTATCTCAAAGTTTTCTTTGCAGACAGTACCTTTTCTTTAATAACCAAATGGTGATTATTGTATTGTACTAAACAAAAGAGTCTTCTACCTTTAGTCTCCACTATTAGAAATACAAAAAAAAAAAAAACAACTGGCAGAAGCTTTGAAATAACAGCGTTTGTTTGTTTTTTAATTTCTTACAACACATTGTGTTAGTTCCATGGATTTATTTCGATTTACAACTGCATACTTTAATAATTCCCTGACTTTCTTTTCTTCCCTTAAAGGCATTTTTAAATTCTAGCCATGGAATTATGCTTATTTTCTAAACTTATGTTGAAATATTTTTTTATGATGTTGTATGAGATGAAAACTCTTCCCTTCTTCCCTTCTAGGTTCTTTGCCTGACCTAATTAAATTGACACAAAACAGACTAACCAGAGAAAAACAAATTTAATTTCATACATACAGGAGCTCATAAAAACATGAGAACAAAACAGATGACTAAATCATGCAGCTTTTATACTTTTTAAACAAAGGAACAAATTTATCTAGACTTGACAAGACAAGGAAGTTTGGGGGTCTTGAGGTAGTAAATCAATGAAGCAACAAGGTTTTTTTTAATAATACCTTCTTGGCCCTAAACGCCCTATACCTGGGGATAAGGAAACCTTCTACATTCCTAGTACAGGCATACCTCATTTTATTGTTCTTTGCTTTGTTGCACTTAGCAGATAATGCAATTTTTGCAAAGTGAAGGTTTACAGAAACCCTGTGTTGAGCAAGTCTTTTGATGCCATTTTTCCAATAACATTTTCTTAGTTCATGTCTCTGTGTCACATTTCAGTAATTCTCACAATATTTCAATTTTTTCATTATTATATTTGTTATGGTGATCTGTGATTAATAATCTTTGATGTTACTATTGTAATTATTTTAGGGTGTCAGGAACTTCATTCATAGAAGACTGAATTTAATTGATAAATGTTGTGTGTTCTGATTGCTTCATCTACTGGCCACTGCCCCACCTCTCTCCTCTCTTCAGGCCTCCCTAATACCTAACACACAACAATATTGAAATTAGGCCAATCAGTAATCCTACAATGACCTCTAAGTGTTCAATTGAAAAAAAGAGTCACACACCTTTCACTTTACGTCGAAAACTAGAAATGATCAAGCTTAGTGAGGAATGTATATGGAAGCCAGAACAAACTGAAAGCTAGGCCTCTTGCACCAAGCAGTTACCCGAGTTGTGAACTTCAGTGAACACACAAATGATAAGAAAGTGAAACAGCCTTATTGCTGTTTTAATGGTCAGGTTAGAAGATCAAACTACCCCAACATTCCCTAAGCCAAAGCCTAATCCAGAGCATGGCCCTAACTCTCTTCTATGAAGACAGAGAAGTGAGGAGGCTGCAGAAGAAAAGTCTGAAGCCAGCAGGGGCAAGTTCATGAGATTTAAGGAAAGAAGCCAATCCCATAACATAAAAATGCAAGATGAATAAGTAAGTGCTGATGTGGAAGCTGCAATAAGTTATCTAGAAGATCTAGTTAAGATCATTAATGAAGGTGGCTACACTAAAAAACAGATTTTCAGATCTGAGGCTGATGAAACAGCCTCATATTAGAAGATACCATCTACGACTTTCATAGCTAGAGAGAAGTCAATGACTCGCTTCCAAGGTTCAATGAAAGGACAGGCTGATCCATCCATCTTGGATACCTACATTGTAGTATATCACCCAAGGGTTTTCACATTAAATTTTCACTTTCAGAAGACAGGGAAAAGGGTAAGAATAATTTATAGAATTTGACATATCATGTTTTCATTACTATTCTGTGTACAAAATTTTTTTATAATTTTCTTTCTTTGTAATTTCAACTCAATTATTTAAAAATATTTTAATTTGCAAATATGTGGAGATATTTCATCTATGTTTTATTATTGATTTTTAGTCTAATCCCATTGTTGTCAGAGATTATTCTATGATTTCAATCCTTTGAAATTTATTAGGACTTTCTTATGACCCATCATCTGGATTTAATTGGTAAATGTTCCATGTTCTTCTAAAAAAAAGAAGTGCATTTTATAGTTGATCAGTGTAATGTAGTGTAAAAATCATCATGTTTATTTTTGCTTATAGATTATTTCAATTTTCCTGAGTATTTACTGATTTTGAAAAATTTGGTTATACCAATTTCTGAGGAGTATTAAAATCTCCACCTGAAATTGTGAAAGTGTCTATTTCTCTCTCTAGTTCTGATTTTTACATCTGTATTTTGAAGTGCAGATAGAGTTAACAATTTTTCTTTTAAATAAATTGATTATTTCATCATCATAAAATATTCCTTTTTATTTCTCATAAATGTCTTTTTCCTGATATCTATTTTCCTGATATTCTTAATAAGCCAGTCTAGCTTCCTAATGCTTCATGGGCTTAATATTTAAAAACATATCTTTCTATCCTTTTACTGACATCCTCTCAGTGTCTTTATATTTAAATAAAGAACTGAGAAATAGATATGTGTTTTTACATATATATATAGAGATACATGTGTATATGTATGTTTGTATATATATATTTCCATTTAACAATATACTTAACATCTCTAGTGCTCTGTTTCATTGTTGTGTTTGCTTCTATTGATTATTTTTTTCTCTTGGTCATGTGTCACATTTTCCTGTTTTCTCTCATATCTGAATTTCTTTTCTTTTATGCTGGCATTGGGGATATTAAATTATTGAAAGTCTGGATTTCTTTTTATTCCTCAAATTTTTTTTTTTTTTTCTAGCAGACATACAACTATTTTTTCTGGTAGACCTGCTTTGTTCTATCAAGACTTATGTTTAGCTCTGATAGGTCACTACCATTAAGGTATGACCTTTCTGGGTTCTCAACTGATTGTCTTGGTGACGAGTGAGGATGTTCCTCTCTAGGTGGTTGAAAGAGTAATGTCTTTGGTCTCTATAAGACCTCTAAAATCTCACTTACCTCACAACATCTTGGTAGACTGTTTTCCGCCAAGGTGGTGTCTGTTCTTTGCCATGTTTCATGGAATCTTACTTTGAGCATGTGCAGCTTAATAGTAAGAGAATCAAGCTTCTAGAGTTCTTTTTTTTCATAGTTTCCTCATCTCTGGTACTCTGCCCTGCAAATTCTAGCTACATTATCAGCCTAGAATGCAGCTCTTTTCTTTTTTATCTTGTTCTGTTGTAAACCAATTTCCCTGTTTGGAAAACAATCATAGGTGGAAAGCCAAGGTAATTGCGGAGTTCATCTCATACATTTCCCTTCTTTCAAAGGTACTATATTTTCATTCTTCATTGTCTACTATATGAAAAACTTATTTAATATAGTCTATTAAGTTTTATAATTATTTGTGGTGTGATGGTAAAGTTGATATTCACTACTCTGTCACTGCAGAAACCAGAAATCACCCATTCAATTTTGATTAAGATTTTCTCTTCAGTCCTCTTGTTTTCCCTCCTTATATTTTCTATGTGGTTATTGCTTGTTTATTAAATCACACATATAAATCTGTCTTCAGCCTTGATAACACTCTCTAGTTATTGGAGCCTATATCCAGGATTTTGTTGAAAATTTCCACTTCCATAGTCTACCAGAAAATCAAATGCAATACATCGATTCCAAAATCATTATCCCTTTCTCCATTTCATAGTCCTAGCTTGCTCATTTCATTATTATCTCTTCCCTTGATCAGATGAAAATGTCTAAATATTATCTATCCCTCACAGTCTCTAAGGCCAATAAATTTTCTAGTATTGCTAATTCTTTCTTTGCAATATATTTCATATCTAAAATTATAATATTTCATATCTAAAATTATAATAGTTAGGGGCACCTAGGTAGCTCAGTTGGTTAAGTGCCTGACTCTTGATATTGGCTCAAGTGATGCTCTCAGGGTTGTGAGATCAAGCCCAAGCAGGGCTCTGTGCTGGGTGTGGAGCCTGCTTAAGATTCTCTCTCTTCCTCTCCCTCTGCTCCTCCCTCCTCCACTCACACACACTCTCTCTATATATAAATAAATAAATACATAAATAATACATAAATACATAAATAAATACATAAATAAATAAAATTACAGTAGTTAAGACACTTTAGTTATATGTGGTGAACACACTGGCATTACCAAAAGTAAGTAGGGTAAATTTCCTCAAAGTTACAAGTTGTTTCATGTAATAAAATAGTTGGAATGCATCCATAATTAAGGAATGGAGGGCAACATTGAAGAAGCATGGTCTCAGAACTCTTTTTTCCTCCATATATTTCTTGTCTCTGGACATCTGCTTTATTTTTCTTACTACAAATCAGCATTCTTTGCTTCACTGTTCATGCAGAATAAAATTGCTATCTAGAGCACCAAAGTTTATATAACAACTATTAAAAAAAACAATATTAGAAATAAATCTGTTAGCCCCAAATCTAAATTAATAAGGAATGTATCATTAACTTAGATTAGGTTATATTGCCTTTGTAAATGAAGATCTGGAAGAAAGACTGATATTGTTCAAATTGTCTACCAAAAGTTATCTCTGGTAGTTCACAAATAGTTGTATTGAGTAGGATATTATATCTTACTAGTCAGACAACCAATAGATGTTTATGACATTTAACCTCTTAAGTGATCAAAATACTCACACATTTTTATATAGTTATAGAAACTTCTTAGACCAATTTGTTCCATATAGAAGAGACCTCTTATTGCCATCAGTCATGTATTATACTTTTATAATTAAGTGTGATGGCAAGAGCAGAGTTGAAGTCATATTACTTTTCAAATAAAGACTAGATTATTCATTACCTTTGTAACTTTGGGAAAGGTATTTCATATTTATGAAGTTCATATTTCTGTAAAGCATGGATAATATAGTACCCATCTCATAGGCTTGTTATGAGGATGCATAATGCAGGAAGTACTCAATAAAATACCTAGTACATAGTATGGTTTAGTAAACTTTAGCACTATTATGCCTATTTTTCCCAGTAGATTTGAAGCCCTTAGTGTTAAGGAATAAGTCTTAAGAGTTTTCCTCTTAACCTTCCTTATTGCACTTCAATAGGCTTTTTCACACAGCCGTTGTTCAGTAAATATATATTTATTTTTTTAAATAAATTATTGCTTTGCAAACAGAATTTTCTTGCCAAAAAGTCACTGTTATCCTCCTGACAAACAAATTCAAAAGTTATTTTTCACACTCTATCATTATGATACTTCTTCAGCATCATACTGGAAGGAAACATCACTCTTCTTTATAATGTTCCTTTCTTATTTTCTATATTTCCAGTTGTATCCTAAATTTTATGACTTTTCCTTCTCTGCTTCCATTTCTTCTATTCTTATTTTCATATCTTAAATATGGGGGGAGGAGTGAGAAACTCAGGTAGTGATTCACAGTCCTCATTTCTCTTAGTCATTTTATTTAATCATATCATCAAAACCCCAGGTTTATATATTAACTCTATGCAGATTAATTTCAGATCTTCAGCTCTGGCTTCTCTCTTAAGCTTCAGGTTTTCAAATTCTATTACCTACTGAAATTGCTTTCCAAATACTTTCATAGCTCCACAAACTCAAAAATTGTGAGACAATTTCAGCCATCTCTAACATTTTTCTCAATCCTTACTTCCTTCAGCTTTCAGATTTCTGTAAATAGCACCATTATTCTTTCAACCATTTAGAACTGAATCTGGCAACTTTTAACCTTGGGGATACAACTGAACATTTGCAAAAGAAAATAATGTGAACTAGATCTAGAGTAAAGGTGGGATACATCAAAATGAAAACAGATACATGAAACAATGTTATTATTTTGAGAAAATGAATATATAGTTTTGATAATTTATTAACTAATTGAACACATGTTTATGGAGAAACTACTAAATGTTAAGCATTGAAGATACAGTAAGTCAGATATAGTCCTTGCTTCATGAAATGTAAACCTAGTATATAAGAGATAAAAGCAAACAGAAAATTACAAAACATATTATTAAGCGCTAAAAGAATACTCTAGAAATATGCAGGAGAGACATCTAACCTAGACTTGGAGACTTGAGCAAAGCTTTCCAGATAAAGGTTTTGATATGCATACAAGTATGAGTTTGGTAAAGTGAGGAACAAGGTGCTCCTGACAGAAGCAAAAATATGTTTTAAAAATATTCACTATCATCAAGATAAAAAGCTTCTGCACAGTGAAGGAAATGATCAACAAAACTAAGAAGCAGTGTGCAGAATGGGAGAAGATATTTGCAAGTGACATATTTGATAAAGGGCTAGTATCCAAAATCTATAAAGAATGTACCAAATTCAACACCCCCCAAAAATAAATAATCCAGTTAAGAAATGGGCAGAAGACATGAATAGACGTTTTTTCAAAGAAGACATCCAGATGGCTAACAGACACATGGAAAGACGCTCAACCGCTGTGAATTGTGATGAATCACAGACCTGTACCCCTGAAACAAATAATACATTTTATGTCAAATAAAAAAATTTTAAAAAAGATGCTCAACATCACTCATCATCAGAGAAATAACACATCAAAACCACAATGAGATACCACCTCACACCAGTCAGAATGGCTAAAATTAACAACACAGGAAACAACAGGTGTTGGCAAGGGTGTGGAGAAAGGGGAACACTCTTGCATTGCTGGTGGGAATGCAAACTGGTGCAGCCATTCTGGAGAACAGCATGGAGATTCCTCAAAAAGTTAAAAATAGAACTACCCTATGATCCAGCAATTGCACTAGTAGTATTTACCCAAAGGATACAAAAATACAGATTTGAAGGGGTAAATGCACCCCGATGCTTATCACAGTATTATCAACAATAGCCAAATTATGGAAAGAGCCCAAATGTCTATTGACTGACGAATGGATAAAGAAGAGGTGGTAGATATGATGGAATATTATTCAGCCATCAAAAGGAATGAAACCTCGCCATTTGCAATGACATAGATGGAGCTAGAGTGTATTATGCTAAACAGAGTAAGTCAGGCAAAGAAAGACAAATACTGTAAGATTTCACTCACGTATGGAATTTAAGAAACAAAACAGATGAACATATGAGAAGGGGGAAAAAAAGAGAGGGAAACAAACCATAAAAGACTCTTAAGGATAGAGAACAAACTGAAGGTTTATGGAAGAAGGTGGGTGGGTGATGGGCTAAATGGGTAATGGGTATTAAGAAGGGCACTTGTCATGTTGAACACTGGGTGTTAAATGTAAGTGATGAATCACTAAATTATACTCCTGAAACCAATATTGCACTCTATATTAACTAAGTAGAATTTAAACAAAAATTTGAAAAAAAACCCATTTTGACTAAAATGTACTACAGTGACTCTCAGTATTAGAGACAGTTCATTAAGAAGGGTTTATCATTTGCAAAGTAGGGTGAAACATGACTAGAGAATACATGAGAACCAGGCCAACAGAAAACTTAGAGGAGTCATGTTAATGAGTATATAGTTGATTCTAAATGTAATGGAAACTCAATGAAATATTTTGATCAGAGAAATGATCAGAATCAGATTTAAGCTACAGAAAGAGCACTCTACACATGAATGTTATGAAAGAAATTATAGACGGCCAGGCCTTAACCAAGGGCATAAATTAAGAAATAGTCATTATAATTCAAATAAAAATAAATGTGGCCTTTATGTAAGAGGTAACATTGAATAGGGTAACAAATAGGCAGATTAGAAACAATTAGGAAATTGTCTTGAAAGTATATTGTGATTGGTTAGATGTGGGGAAAATTGACAATTATGTATTAAAGACAGATAGGCTCCAGCAAAGTCTAGATCATCATTCAATGTACAAAAATTTGGATATTTTAATGACTATAAATATAGAACAGGATGTGTTTGTTTAGGGATAACATATAGCTAGAGAAGATAGGTAAGGAGTGATCCCTAAGAAGTGATATATGGAGGATTGAATGGAGAAGGAAAAAGAGGTGCTTAATGAGAAGGCATATGAGAAAGAGATATTGGAAAACCAGAGAGTACGCCAATATAAACACATATGAAAGAGTATTTCAAGAAGCAATTAATTACAAAGTCACATATTGCAAAACGATCAAGTGAAAAGAATTTGTCCTACGGATTTTACACAGGGTATGGAAGACAAATTGTTTTTAGGAAATAGTATAACAGTGGCCTCCAGAGTAAATAAAAAACATCAAAGAGAGGAGAGTGAATTTTATTATCACTGTATAATATTAAGCTTTGATGGCAGAAGGAGAATCGGAGTAGTAATTGGAGGGAGACCTTTGGTTGTGGGTTTTGTTGTGTCTTTGTTCTTTAAGTGTAAAGGGGCTTGATCGTGGCTAAATTCTTTTTTTTTCTTTAATTTTATTTTATTATGTTAATCCCCATACATTACATCATTAGTTTTTGATGTAGTGTTCCATGATTCATTGTTTGTGTATAACACCCAGTGCTCCATTCAATATATGCCCTCTTTAATACCCATCACCAGGCTAACCCATCCCCCCACCCCCCTTTCGTCTAGAACCCTCAGTTTGTTTCTCAGAGTCCATAGTCTCTCATGGTTCATCTCCCCCTCCAATTCCCTCCCTTCATTTTTCCCTTCCTACTATCTTCTTCTAGATCATGGCTAAATTCTTATGGAGAAAAGCTAGTGAGGAGAGATGGAATGATCAGAGAAGAAGGAACCAGTAGATAGAAGATGCCATTAAGGGCTCCTGGGTGGTTCAGTTGGTTAAGCGACTGCCTTCGGCCCAGATCATGATCCTGGAGTCCCGGGATCGAGTACCACATCAGGCTCCCTGCTCAGCGGGGAGTCTGCTTCTCCCTCTGACCCTCTTCCCTCTCGTGCTCTCTGTCTCTCATTCTCTCTTTCTCAAATAAATAAGTAAAATCTTAAAAAAAAAAAAAAAGATGCCATTAAGAAGGGCAGAGGGTTTCTGGTTGGTAAGTGGGAAAATTAGTTTTAAAAGATCAGCATTTTGCTTATTTAAACAAGAAAAATGAAAAAAAATTAATTGAAGATAGCAAAAATGCTGTATAGTAGCAGGAAAGTGATGGCTTTTAAAGGTCAGTGTATCTTTTATTGAGCATTCTGGTAGTCCATTCCAAAATCCCATTAAAATATTTACTTTAGTAGTACATGAAAAATTGGTATTAATTTAGATCAGGTATATCCTGATTTTGTGTCATTTATTTGATATTTATTTATAAATTACTAGCCATAATATTTTAAGTTCTTTGATTTTAGATTGATGGTTTGTACTATTTCAGAGTTTCAGAGACAATTTTTAGATTCCATCTATATTTTGGAGATAATTACATGTTTCTAGATGTGGCCTATGAGTGTCCAAGGACACATCGTGCAGACTCAGAGTATTTGCTTTTTATAATAACTCTAGAGCCATTATTAGATGCATTAAATTTATCCATGAGCTCATATTCATTTCACTCTGTAAAAAGTATAATTGTCGACATATTGTATACCTGTTTCCATATATTGGCAAGTGTTTTGAAAAATTTGAAAGAGATACAATCTGGTAAAAATGTGGGTGACCACCTAGCATTTAGGAAGACGAATATGCATAATTTTCTAAAAGCTCTTTTGGACTATGAATCTTTCCACAATACAATTATTTGACAAAAAGGAGGTGGCATTTTAAGCTCTTTTTCATAATTCCTATAGCAAAGGTCTGTAAGAAAGATCAAAGGTGATCTTCAACGTGGCAAACTATCTTATCATGCTAGAAAACTTGTTTGTAGTTGTTGTGAAATGCCAATAGTGGTTTAGAATACTATTTCATTCTCAGCAATTTTAAAGAAAAGAATATTAAATTTGTCCCACTCAAGAAATTGGTCTTTAGCCAAAAGCCAAGCTAAGGTTAAAATAAGGAAAATACATTTTTTCAAAACATTTGTATGCTATATTTCAAAGTAGGCATTATTACATTGTGACATATTAATTGATTAGACAAGTTAAGAGGATGATGATTTACCTGGAGCTACAGAGAAAGAGAGAAAGATTAAGAGAAAGAGAGAGAGAGAGAGGCTTCGTTGGCATAATAGTGCAACTACTCCCTTGAATACTTGACTATCTCTCAAATTATTCCTGGACATTGTTTACACATGTTGATCATCTGTAGCAAGACAAAATAATGATGCTGAAATTATTTTCTAAATGGTAAAGGAAGCCACAACTAATGCAAGATAATGTGGTGCTACAGAAAACAATTTCTCTACCAACTTATTTAAAACATTTTCTAGAAACATGGTTACAAACAATCCATGAAAATAACTCATAATGATGTTTTAGTGGAAGCACATGCTTATTAAAACCACTAATCTAGTTTTTCTCCAAGCCTTGGGGTATTTTGCATATTTGTCTGGCTATTATATTTAATTATGGAACTATATTTTCCAATTTAATTACTTTGAATTATAATTTAGAAACATCAAAAGTCCAATCTAAACATGAAAAATGCACTTGTACTTCTAAAATTTTGGTTTTGTATTTGAATTAAAGACAATAACATAACACATTAAATTATATTTATAAGTTTCAAGCTCTTATAAGATTATCTTGTTAATTTTTATTGTGTACAATATCATAAAGATTACTTAAGGCAGAATGCCCTTTAGTTAGCCTAAACAATGTAGTGAGATGACCACAGAACTATCATATATTCAGAGTACCTGTTAAAGGAATATTTTGCATCTAGAATGATATAAATTTTTAGTATAATGAAGCCTTAAAGAAAAGATATTTTAAAAATAAAAATTGCTCTGTGTCACTAACTTTACTATTAAGTTAGAAATTCTGACAAATATGCACAGAGATTAATATTGTCTATCTCTGAGCTCATATACTCTAAAGTACTTGCAAATTTTAAACTTACTTTCAAAAACTTGAGTTTACTCTAAATTATGTGCAAATCATAAATACATTAATGTATACACAATATTCTAATTAATGGATGAAAACAATCTTACTGATTACTTCAATGATCCCTGCACACAATACATGCAATTCTTCAAAGTGAGTTCTGCATTTGCAGAGGATAATGCAGGATTGATATTGAGTCTCTTTTAATTACTTGAAACACTAAACCTAAATATAATATTTATACTTAATGAATTAAATTAAGGTTAAAAAACAGGATATAGGTGAGAATTCATTAAATATACTGCTTAGCTAGGCTGTAAGAAATCTAGAAATTGATACAAATTGATCACATTAAAAGTAACCAACTGCTAACTTTGCCTTAAACTTCTATATTTACTATTTTTATAAACTATAATATGGGAATTTTTGTTGCCATATTTATATCACTAACACAGAAAAAAATTTCTCCTAAAGTAGTCAAAGATGAAAGAATATTTAAGTATGATTTAGCATCAGAAGATTTAATCAGTTCCCTTAGAGAAATCTTGACTCTGATTGTTGCATGCAATTGAAAAAGTATGTTGTGTTTGTTGTTGAAAGATAAATGTAGTATTGTCCAGTGAAGCCACACTTAATTTATCGTGTACTCAGGGGTTTCCTTTTAAAGACTTGCAGGCTGACATGCTGCTTAAGATGCTCTAGCTTGACTGCTTTAATTTTGTAATAAAAAAAATCATTTTGTATTGATTGACTTTTATGGTAGAAAGAACAAGAGAACTAGCACATTTTTGGAACTGTTTTGTATATATGTGTGTATATACATACAGAGAAACATTCTTTTTGTTGTAATATATCAGAGACCAATTCATCAACCAGTCTGCTTATTTTTCTTAACATTTTTTATTCATGGCTTTTAAATATACAAACCAAAACATTAGGGTGGGATTTATGCACAAAAAATTTCAAGATGTAGGAGAATGAATTGTGAACTGAAACAGAGAATAAGAAAAATAAGGCAGTATAATTTAATCACTGAACCTTTGGTATCAAATTGGCAAATCAATACACTAAAGGTAAAATAGAACAAATAATTGAGCCTTATTATGAAGAACAAAATAGTTTTCTACCACAGGTACTAAGTTATTTTTTATAGAAGTTAGCAAATAAGTTTCATATGAAACTCCAAATTGTATATAGTCACAAAGCAGCCCTTTGGATAAGTTCTCCTAAAACATGATGACTTATTTTTTGTATTCCCTCATGGTTAGAATAAATAAGCCTTTTAATGTACATATACACAAAGAGAGATGCTGCACATACACAGACCACTACCAATTTAACAATTATTTATGCCAAGAATAAGTAATGAAAAGAAGAAAATCTATACTTTGCTGAAAGAAAGATTTAGAGTGTTGCTTTTTCCCTTAAGACTTATTATTTATTTATTTATTATTATTATTTTTTTAATGCACTTTAGTCCTCTAGGTCCAATGTGTAAGGTTGTATTCTTTATGTCTGTGAGTCATGCACAAATGAAAAGCCACCACCTCTACCTACCTATTCAATCACAAAGAGACGCTACTCAGGAGCTTACTCCTGAAGCTATATTCTCTTACTTTTGAATCATCAGTTCCCTCTTCAGGAGAATACTTTATATCAATGTTCAAACACCCTCATCTTTAGCAAAGCAGAGCTATGCTACCTAAATCCATTGTCTGTATTACTATCTCCACTTCCTTACCTCCCATTTTTCTTATTTTTTCTGTTTTTATATATTCTTATGATTAACAAAAGTTCACATGAACTATAGAAATATAATATAATGGAAACAACTTTCTTTACATTCCACAAAAGTGTCATGTAAATATTTTGTATAGTTGCTTCATATCTTTTACTTTTAAGTAACAAACTACAAATAAAATTGACATATCAAACTGCTTCTGTTTTCCTTTCCAGACCCCACTGCTCACCTGCCTCTCAAAACCAACTACCATCTTTAATCAGTCATGTTCTTATAATTTTCATACACACACATACACCTATACAGCTTATAAAACAAACATACACATACATGCGTGTGTCCACACATGCATGTGCATTCATGCACCTACACACACACGTACATTTTAAAGATGAGGAAACATAAAATTAGTTACAGAATGTCTAAAAATCTTCCTGAAGCTCACAGAACTAGTAATTGATGGCATCAAGATCCAAATACGGTCTCACTCTGGAATTCATGTACTTAATCAATACTTGATCTTCAATGAATACTTGATATTGATTCTCATGCATCTAATAGAAATTGCTAGATGTATGTTATATACCATCAACTTTATTGGAAAATGCCAAGTATCTTTACTAAGAGATCACACTAATGAATATTTTCACCAGTGATTATATTCACATTTCTGTTTTCCTACCACATTGCCAGTACTTAAATATATTTTTATATTTTAACCAAACAGATGTGTCTGCCATGATATTTAAGTTTTATTTTAATTGAATTTTTTTGTTAATTGAAAATTGACACTGTAATATTTTCAATTTTTTCTTTTCTGAATTTCATATGCATTACCTTTGGTTATTCACATTTTTTCTAATTTATAGAGATTTATTTTTATATATTGTGAAATTTATTGCCCTATTATGATGAAGAAAATCTCTCCATCCACTCTTTACTTTTTCTTTAAATATAATTCATTATTTGTATGTTTTATGATTTAACATATTACTATTTTTATGAGTTCTAAATCTTTTTATTGCATAAAAGAATACTGATATGTACTTCAAATTATTTTTCAGTTTTCAATGTCACTACTGGCCCCCAATTCATTAGCAATTTTTTTACTGTAACTTGCAAGAAAAGGATCTATTTCTCTTCTCCACCATAGTTATCAATAACCTACTAGAGCTAGGTCCTAGAATAGGTTATATAGATTTATGTCACAGAATAAAGTCCACAATCTAGTTTAAGTATATGTAATGCTTAAAAAATAGAAAGGAAGAGAGAACATTAATTATGTTGTTTGGGATAGATCAAGGAATTTTCCATCCTTTATTGTTTTTTAAAGTCATATTACTATGGACTGATTTTGATTTTTTTTTATTTTTTCTACATCTATTAAAAATGTTTCTTCTCCTTAAATACCTTAATGTAGGTAGATAAATTGAGTTTTCAAAGCCAAGCTATCTTTGCTACCTAGAATAAGTTCTTCTTGTTTATGATGGTTTGAAATTTTTGATATGTACAATTTATTTTTTAATGCTTATTTCAGGAATTTTCTTTCTAAATTTTTAAGGGAAATTAACTTATATCTTCCTTTACTTATAAAGTTCTATGTAATTTTACTCTTAGTATGTTAGTAGCCTTATGAACTGACTTGAATAGGTTTTGCTCTTTTTTTTTTTTTAATTTTCTGAAATGGTTTGTAAGAATTAGGAGTTATTTACACCTTGAATTTTAGAAAACTCACCTGTGTTTAGGTAATGGCTTTTAGGGGAATTTTTTTCTTTACTATGATTTAACGTCTTTCATATTCTTGAAACTAATCCGTTTTCTATATTTTATTTAAGTGAATTTTGATAGCTGGCATTTTTCTAGAAATTTCACAATTTATCTTCTAAGTTTTCAAGTATGTCCACATCTTTTTCTCTTTTTAATTCAGTAAATATATTATTCCTGGAGATGATTAAATCTAGGGTAAGTTAACAACATAGAAAAGATGCTCAATGCCATAAAACTTTAATGACAAACAAGAAACAACTACATTGATGCAGAAGAATGAAACTTTCAAAAATATTTGGAGAAATAGGTTGCTTAAAGGAAAGGAAAAAAGGAGTTGCTGGTAAAGGTGACAGAAGAATATTCTTTCTAAATATTTCATGAGTCTAGAGTATTATGGAGTAGTGTTTTCCAAATTTTGTTATCAATTGAAAGCTTTTAACATTATAATATGTTGACAAAACATAATGTTGGCAGAACACAGATAGGTGAGCATACTTAGATTAAAATATAGAAGGATGCTATTCTCACAAAATTGCTGCAAGGAAAATAATTAACATTTTATTAAAATATATGTATATAATTTTTCAATCTTTCATCACCTTTTGATTTCATGTTTTACTTATACAAGATGGAGAATGATTGGTTTAAGTGTTTTCTGTGTCCTCTTTTAATATGATATAATTTATCATGTTATAATCATGTCTCAGATCAAACCCAACAAAAGAGAGAAACATTCAAATAGCTCTTTCATGTTAATAAAAACCTGTTATTATATCCGAATCATCACAGCAACTCACAAGAGCTCATAAGGAAAGTTTATAATGTAAACCTAGAGATGTTGTCTTCCATGTCAATACATGAGGATTTAAAATCCTCATCCTAGGGGCGCCTGGGTGGCTCAGTCCATCAAGCAGCTGCTTTCGGCTCAGGTCATGATCCTGGGGTCTTGGGATCGAGCCCCACATCCGGCTACCTTCTCAGCAGAGAGCCTGTTTCTCCCTCTCCATCTGCCTGTCACTCTGCCTACTTGTGCTCTCTCTCTGTCAAATAAATAAATAAAATCTTAAAAAAAAAAAAATCCTCATCCTAAATTCTAAATTGTTTTGAAGATGGTGAGTTACCTATATTTTACAAAGCACTAAGGTAAATCCCTTCCAAAGGAACTTGATAAGTAATAGAGATATTTTTAAATAGTTGCAGTGAATGAAAAAGGGAACACAATTCTACTGTGAAAGTATCACAACTACTCAGATTTGTGGAAAAGCATTTGGGTATTTTTCAAAGAATGTAAGTGAGAGATTTTGCCTGTCTCAGCTATTATAACTGACTGAATTATTAGACCTCTTCATGATTAGAATCACATCTTCATATTAGTAATATTCCTCATTTTTATATTTTATGTGTGTGACATAACACTTTTAATAACAGAATTTTAAAGTCATTTAAAAATATCTGATGAATATTAAGAATGTTTTACTGCAAGATAACATCTCCCTTTGTATTAGGGTTTTTTTTAAGTTAACCATGAGTTATCTTTTTATATGGTTATATAAAGTATCTGGTATGCAAACATAATGCAATAGACTATCTTCCTGCTCAGTGAAAGCTACGTATGTCAATTAAATATCCCTGAGTTCCAATCTGAGACACCTGAAATTTAGTATAGGTTGGAGCAGTCTGCTAAAACAAGCATGGAACATGTAATGCTGTAGGTAATCAAGCTGCATATCCAACATTGGGTGTGGCAATGTTAACTGGTTTTTCTTAAGTACCATTAGCAGATAAGGCATCTGGGCTTGCACTTCTTAAAGGAAACTTTATGGGGTAAATTTTAAAATATTTAACAAATATTGACAAGGCAATGGCCAATCAGAATGGAACTAGCTGTGCCAATATTTACCAGGTAAATATCAGATCTGAGGTTACACCTAGGAGAGCTGTTTCCCAGAGCACTCTATTGGCAAATAGATTTGTGAATGTTCCCCAGGGAAGAGAAGCTGAGAAATATTTGTTCTCAATTCACTGGCAAGGTCTAAGCTGGGGGCAGGGCATGAGCTTCAGATTGTATATTTGTTCTAAGTTTTCACTAGTTTGGACTGAACTTTAAAAAAACAAAACAAAACACTGTTTTAGCTGAGAATAATTAACAAGGCATGGGATCTGCCTGTATTGTCATTAACTGGAAGGGGTTATAAATGCTGAGTAGAACATGTATAAACTCTGACAGGAAAAAAAAAAAGTTTTCTAGTTTGTGTGCCTGTGAATCTAAATTATTCAATAAATGACCATTTTCATGTGTGGAAAAATAGGTTAATTGCTGCATGGTTTTCTGTTATATGATTCAAATACGTTTACCTAGTTGAAATTATAAAGTATGTATGTATATAGATAATTATAAAGTATATAATGTATGCTTTGTTTTTACATATGTACAACAGAATTTGTATTAGTATTAGGATTGTTTATGTTGCTATACAGTAGCAAACCTCAAATATCATTGATTTAAAAGAATATATTTTTATGCTAAGCCTCGGCAATTTCAAAAAATTCACAAGGCACAGAAATAACATGACCACTTGTGATTCAAGATGTCTCCATAGCTGAATCTCAGCACTGGAACATGCAGCTTTTTTTGTCTACAGTGGAGGGAGGAAGAAAACACTTGATTTCCCTATGAACAATTAGATACTTTGGACTGAAATAATATGGCATTTCTACTCACAATCCATTGGCCTGAAAAAGTCACATGGCCCAGCCTAAACACAAGGAGGGTAGGGAAGTATAATCTAACACGTGTTGTATTAAAAAAAGAGATGAATGAGACTGAACACTGAAAGTCTTTATATAGCCAGTTATTAGCTGTGGCCACTGTCTTTTGGGATACATATTTTATGTTTTAATAGATAATTACCCAGTTATACCTTTAAAATATTATATAGGTTATACTTCTACCAGAGGCATATGAGTTGCTACTGAATCACAAGCTCACCAATCCTAACATTTAAGCTGTTGGCAAGTCAAATGGATGTGAAATAGTCATATATTTGCAATGCATCTTTGTTTCCTCTCTATAAATTGTCTATCCATATCTTCAAAAGGTTTTTTGGTTAGATTTTTTAGAGTATTATTGATATGGAGAATGCTCTACACATTCTAACTGTTAATGTTTTCTCTGTTATGTTGTAAATGACTTCTATCAGTTGGTGTCTTATCTTGTAATTTTCTTTAAAATCTCATCACTATATAAAAATTTTTAATATTATGTTGTCATATTTATTAAAATGTTCCTTCTTAAAATGTAAGAGGTCTCTGTTACTGATTTTGGGCAGTATAGTCCAGTTCTCCACCAATCCCAAGGCTTTTCTCAGTCTTTTTTGTCTTAACCAGAAACTTTATCAACAATTCCCACTCCTTCATATAAGGGGCATTTAAAATATTTTTGAACTAGTTTTCATGTTTCTAGAACAAATAATTCAAGAAAACACTCTATTTAAGAGACTGATATATATATACCTATGAAGAAATCAGATGCTGAAATAATTGAATACCTCATAACTTCTCTCACATAATCTTCCAAAATGAAGATGTAAAAAGAAAGAGAATGGGAGAAAAAAAAATAATTAAGATAAACTGAAGGGAGGTCAGTAGAGAGTCATTGGGAAAAGTTGAGATATTCCTAAAACACTACTAATTTTCAAGAATTATTTATGTTTGAAACTTATGAAATTCAAACAATTGAGAAAATAGTTGGAAATTTATAATCATTCTGAGAAAGTACTTTAGGGAAATTTAAAGCTACATTGTTCTCTCTGAACACAGTGATCAAAATTTTCAAAATAGAGTTTAAAAAAATGTGTACAACTTTATAAGAATTCTGAGAACAGAGAAGAAAATGTTTGAATCCCATTACACTCCTAACTGGAATTGAATATTTCCTTTGATATGCCTTCCTAAAATAGATATAATTATATAATCCTATTTTATCTTTTAATGAAAAATATGATTATATTTGAGTACACACACACAAACATTCATTCACATATTATTTCATTTCAAAGGCCCTATTAAAATCAAATGATATTACCCTAAATCTATTAAATATTAATTGTTGTAGTTTGAATTATTGCAGTGTTTATTCTCAAAGATCAAACTGCCTTTAGGGCAATATTTATGAATTCTAGAGTTTTAAATGGGTATTTTACCACCGCTATCTTTTTTTTTTTTGTAAAGATTTTATTTATTTTGACAGAGAGAGACATGGCAAGAGAGGGAACACAAGCAGGGGGAGTGGGAGAGGGAGAAGCAGGCTTCCTGTGGGGCAGGGAGCCTGATGAGGGGCTTTGTTCCCAAGACCCTGGGATCATGACCTGAGCAGAGGGCAGACGCTTAATGATTGAGCCACCCAGGTGCCCCAAGATTGCTGAATTAAGTAGAGTCTGTGGTAACTCATGAATTTGGAGCATTTTGTGCTCACTTACAAAATGAAAAGGAATTCTTTTTTAATCCATAAAATAGAAACTTTAATTGCACCATAAAAGCTAGAATATATCATTGCATTTAATTGACTCATCTGATAATTATTATCTATGATTCATTATTTTTATTTTTTGAAGCACTTTCAGACAAGATGTGAGAGACATGTATAAAAGTACTATATAATTGAAGTCACTATTGTTTCCATTAAAAGTAAAACTTTAGTTTCAATGCTCAGTACATGTTTAAGCTTTGCTGGAGTTTAATAAACTATGCATAAACCCAGAATAAAAGAAAATAGAACTTTTAGGAGGCTGTCTGTTTATTGCATATTCTTTACAATTTCTTGTCTCTTTCTTCCTTCATTGTCTTATTCACTTCTCTGATTTACGTCTACTGCAATGGAAAACAAACACAGTATCACAGAGAAATGATGAAAATAAAATGTCAATTTGGCAATGAATGTAATCAAAATAGACACTAAACTTGATTAATTTAATCACTGAATATATCTAACCACAAGAACAAGTCTATAGTTACAATAGTTAAACTTTATTATTGAAGGAGTCTATGGCACTTACATCAATCAAATATACTTCTATATTTTTTTATCAGCCTAATAGTGCTCTGAACTCTATTTTTTTTTAAATTTTATTATGTTATGTTAATCACCATACATTACATCATTAGTTTTTGATGTAGTGTTCCATGATTCATTGTTTGCATATAACACCCAGTGCTTCATTCAATATGTGCCCTCTTTAACACCCTTCACCAGGCTAACCCACCCCTCCACCCACCTCCCCTCTAGAACCCTCAGTTTGTTTCTCAGAGTCCATAGTCTCTCATGGTTCGTCTCCCCCTCCGATTTTCCCCTCTTCATTTTTCCCTTCCTACTTTTTTTTTTTTTTTAACATATAATGTATTATTTGTTTCAGACATACAGGTCTGTGTTTCAACACTCTTACACAAATCACAGCGCTCACCATAGCACATACCATCCCCAATGTCTATCACTCAGCCACCACATCCCTCCCACCCCCCACCACTCCAGCAACCCTCAGTTTGTTTCCAGAGATTAAGAATTCCTCATATATGTGGAAAACCCAAAAGACTCCACCCCAAAACTGCTAGAACTCATACAGGAATTCAGTCAAGTGGCAGGATATAAAATCAATCCACAGAAATCAGTGGCATTCTGATACACCACCAACAAGACAGAAGAAAGAGAAATTAAGGAGTCAATCCCATTTACAATTGCACCCAAAACCATAAGATACCTAACAATAAATCTAACCAAAGAGGCAAAGAATCTGTACTCTATAAACTATAAAATACTCATGAAAGAAATTGAAGAAAACACAAATAAATGGAAAAACGTTCCATGCTCATGGATTGGAAGAACAAATATTGTGAAGATGTCAATGCTACCTAGAGCAATCTACACATTTAATGCAATCCCCACCAAAATACCATCCACTTTTTTCAAAGAAATGGAACAAATAATCCTAAAATTTTTATGGAACCAGAAAAGATCCCAAATAGCCAGAGGAATGTTGAAAAAGCAAAGCAAAGCTGGTGGCATCACAATTCCAGACTTCAAGCTCTATTACAAAGCTGTAATCATCAAGACAGTCTGGTACTGGCACAAAAACAGACACATAGATCAATGGAACAGAATAGAGAGCCCAGAAATGGACCCTCAACTCTATGGTCAACTAATCTTCGACAAAGCAGGAAAGAATGTCCAGTGGAAAAAAAGACAGTCTCTTCAACGAATATACTTCTATATTAATTATTAGGAAGCACAATATTCATATAGTGTAGCATTTCTAAGTTCTACACCCTGCTGATATATTAAAAGTAAATTGAAAATGCAAGGTAATATTGTACTTTATCACTAGAATTTAGATTTTAGAAATTTTATAATTTAAAAAAAATGGAAAACTACTGATTTGAGACCGATTTCAATGTGAACAATGGATAGAAATACCTAAGTTGCTTTATTCAACACTTCAGAAATAGTCTATTTATTTAATATAATGACAAAAAGGGGATAATTTGGAAATGATACTTCATTGAATTAAGCACCACAATTCAAAGACATTAATGAATCATATCTATATAAAGGACAATAAACATCTGAAAACTATAGAAAACTTATGAAAGACATTGAAGAGGACACAAAGAAATGGAAAAGCATCCCATTTCATGGATTGGAAGAACAAACATTGTTAAAATGTCTGTACTATCCAAAGCAATCTACACATTTAATGCAATACCTATCAACATACCACCAGTATTTTTCACAGAGCTAGAACAAATAACCCCAAAACTTATATGGAAACACAAAAGACCCAAAATAGCCAAGCGACCTTGAAAAAGAAAAAATAAAGCTGGAGGCATCATGATTCTGGACTTCAAGCTATATTACAAAGCTGTAATCATCAAGACAGTATGGTACTGGCACAAAAACAGACACATAAATCAATGGAACAGAAGAGAAAACCCAGAAATGGACCTACACCTATATGGTCAACTAATTTTCAACAAAGCAGGAAAGAATATCCAATGGAAAAAAAGACAGTCTCTTCAACAAATGGTGTTGAGAAAACTGGACAGCCGCATGCAGAAGAATGAAACCGGACCACTTTCTTACACCATACACATAAGTAAATTCAAAATGGATGAAAGACCTAAATGTGAGACAGGAAACCATCAAAATCCTAGAGGAGAACATAGGCAGCACCCTCTGACCTCAGCCAATGCAACTTCTTAGTAGACATTTCCCCAGGGCATGGGAAACAAAATAAAAAATGAACTATTTGGACTTCATCAAGATAAAAAGCCTCTGTACAGTGAAGGGAATAATCAACAAAACTAAAAGGCAGTGTGCAGAATGGGAGAAGATATTTCCAAATGTCATATCTGATAAAGGGCAGTATCCAAAATCTATAAAGAATGTATCAAATTCAACCCCCACAAAACAAATAATCCAGTTAAGAAATGGGCAAAAGACATGAATAGAATTTTTTTTCAAAGATGACATTCAGATGGCTAACAGACACATGAAAAGATGCGCAACATTACTCATCATCAGAGAAATATAAATAAAAACCATGAAGAAATATTACCTCATAATGGCTAGAATGGCTAAAATTAACAACACAGGAAACAACAGGTGTTGGCAAGGGTGTGGAGAAAGGGGAACCCTCTTGCACTGCTGGTGGGAATGCAAACTCGTGCAGCCACTCTGGGGAACAATATTGAGGTTCCCCAAAAAGTTAAAAATAGAACTATCTTATGATCTAGCAATTGCACTACTAGGTATTTACCCAAAGGATACAAAAATACAGATTCAAAGGGGCACATGCACCCCAATGCTTATCACAACATTATGAACAGTAGCCATAATATGGAGAGAGCCCAAATGTCCTTCAACAGATGAATGGATAAAGAACAGGAGGTGTATATATACAATGGAATATTACTCAGCCCATCAAAAGGAATGAAATCTTGCCATTTTCAAAGAGGTGGATGGAGCTAGAGTATATTATGCCAAGTGAAATAAGTCAGTCAGAGAAAGACAAATGCCATATGATCTCACTCATAATGTGGAATTAAAGAAATAAAACAGATTAACATATGGAAGGAAAAAAAAAGAGAGAGAGAGGGAAACAAACCATAAGAGACTCTTAAGGATAGAGAACAAACTGAGGGTTGATGGAGGGAGGTGGGTGGAGGATGGGCTAAGTGAGTGATGGGTATTAAGGAGGGCACTTGTTATGATGAGTACTGGGTGTTGTATGTAAGTGATGAACCACTGAATTCTACTCCTGAAACCAACATTGTACTGTATGTTAACTAACTAGAATTTAAATAGAAATTAGGAAAATAATCAAATAAATAAATAAATAAGTGACAATAAACATGAAGGAGTCCAGAAAATCCTGGTGTGTTTCAGCAGAACCATGAAACAGGATTGACTTCTCCATTTATTCTCTGCTTTAGTTTTCCTAGGGGACAAGATATGTAAATCTCTCTCCACCCACCCCTAGCCCCCTTGAGATGATGTTTATTATGGTTCTAGAGCAACCAAACCAATAAAAAACATAAATCACATTAAATCTGCAAAAAGCGGAGTTATGGATAAATAGGGCAAACATCTTCAACAGTCTTGGGAAAAGAACTACAGCAGCAAAAATGAAGTGTAGTTTACACTAAGAAAATTTTTCAGGTGTTATGAATATTTCATATTATTCCAGTAAAATAATATTAAATAAAAACAGTGAAAATTCCATTACAAATATAAGTACGAGTTGCTGCTATAATTGTCTTAATAATTCAAGGTTACTAAAACATGTGCTGAACAGAATCAACACTTATCTATTTTATAACTTTACTGGTTTGCTAAAATTTGAAGACTTAATTATAATTCTTATTTGAGAATACTTACTTGAGAAAAGCACTACTTAGGCAAGTTAACTTACATTAAGTTTCTATAAACTAGTTTTATGCTGTTTCATAATAAGCTATTCATAAAATTAGTTTATATAAAATGACATTTTTAAAAAATAGAATGGTCCAAAATCATTTATCTTTTTTTAGTTAGAAAACTATTTAATTTGTGAGAGTGTATCTAAAAGAACAACTAAAAACAAATGGTCTAAAATAATGATAAATAAATAAATAAATAATAAAATAAAATAAAATAAAATAAAAAATAAACTAAAAATGGCCAAAGTATAAGAAACTCATAAACAATGCTTATTTTTGAAGTTTTATTGTAAATAATCAGTGAAATCTGATATCTTAATATTTACCATCAGTTACTTGAAAGATTTTAAAAATATGTTTTTCCTCTATCACCACACAGATTTTAATCCCATAAATTATTTTCAAAAATTGAATATTTAATTACAAATGCTTTCACCATCATCATCCTTAAAATGGGTTTGCCAGTGATTTTTAAATAACATGAATAAGGCCATTTGGATGTTCTGTATTACCTGACACATGAAAGAATAAATGTACTTTTTGTCAAAAACATTCAGTTTCAGATAAAATTAACAATAATGTCCCATTTCTTTCATAAAAACTCACTAGGCATCCAAAATGCCATTCTTATTTTAACAAGAAGCCATTCTTTCTTTCTGTTCTCTCTTCCTTTTTCTAAACGTGGTAAATTAATGACTGATCCACATAGGAATGATTTGTAATTAAATTAAATTGTAAACAAAAAGTGTATAAAATACATTTAATTCAAAACAATAAACAAGTACATGATTAATTGCTTGTGATATGCCCAGCTTTACTGCATGAAAATGAAGATGATGCAGCAGATCAATGCCTCTGAAACAATTCAATATCCAACTTGTAGAAAGCTCATCATTTAGCACATATTTAGCCAGTCTTTTTAAAGAATTTGCAAGATCTCTTGTGGAAATGACACAATAGTTTGTTTTTTTCCTAGTCAAGTTTACAGAATTTAATCTTATTTTCTTGTGTAGAGAGTGATATCCACAAAAAGATGCAACTGACAATTAGGAAATTCCTAGGCAATCTTTATTGTTCTGGGAGATACTGGCTATAAAATATAGAAAAAACCACATTTCTCCCATTCATGATTACATATCTGAAAGCAGATTTTTTTTATCTTAGTCTAAAAGTGAATCCCTTTCAAACTCTAACCTGACCTTTTCCAGATGACATATGTGCACATTTCCAAATAATACCTATTTGCATATGGACACATCCCCCAAATTCTCTCATTAAACTGAAACACTCTGATTGTAGATTCAGAGAGGATTGTATATGGAGTAGAAAAGGATGTTATTCTTTCTCAACTCTAGGAAGTAATGACTTGCACAGTTTTCAGACAGGATACACATCTTCTATTGGGCAGTAAAAACATTATTCCTCATGCACAGCCAGTTGTGTTTGTATGTTTCTTTTTCCTAAATCATTGTCTCATAATGGTGCCTGGTTTTTCTTATTTTTCACTAGAGATATGGCTGTAGGCAATGTTCATCCTATAGGTCAAAATATTGTCAGATTATATAAGTCAAAGTGAAGATTCGGGGGAAATCTTATAGAGTATTGTATGTGTTTATTTAAACTAAGTCATCTTTTTGAAAATATCTACAACTGCAAAATTTTTATGTGTAATACTGATAAATTTTGTCATATTGGAAATAATTGGAAATAATTTTACTTTATATAAGACAGGTTTGTATTAATGATTTTTATCTTTTTTAGCTCAATATTAAAATATAAACTATTGACTATTAGTGTCACGATCAATTTATCTCTGATGTCATTAGAATTTTAAATTATATAAAATTATATTGCCTTTAACACTTGACAAAGTATCACTGGGGAGGAGTTAAGATGATGGAGTAGTAGGTGGACTGGAGCTTACCTGGTCCCTTGAACACAGTTAGATCAACATCAAACTCTTTTGGACAACTAGGAATATGATCTGAGGATTAAGAAGACAATCTGCACAACTGGAGGGAGAGAACATGGAAGATGCGAGGTTTGGAGCCATGAATTGGGGGAGAGGAAAGCCGTGGGACAACGAAGTGGAGGGAACCCTTTTCGTGGAGTAAGTCAGGGAGAAAGAGAGAGTGGGAGAGAGTACAGAGTTCTCACCATGGTGACGGGATCCCCTGAGTTGCACTGGGAGAGATCACTCCCCTTCCCAGAGTACATTTGGAAGAATGTATTTTGCCTCCCCAAGGACGAAAGGCCAGTTGATAGCTGTTGATCTGTACTCAAGAGCAGGGACAAAAGTGCAAGGTTAGGGCAGATAACTGATACCAACTTTTTGCTGTGAGCCACATAGACTTAAGCCACCATGTGTGACCTGAGTGGCCACCTTTCTGGGACAGAACTGAGCAGAGAGCAGAGACATGCACAGACTGCAGATAACCTGGTCACTGTTTTTCACTGTCTGCCACAATAAACCCCAAGCCATCTTATTCTTCCACCACCTCTCCTTCCCCCTCCCCCCCCACCCACCAAAGAGAAAACAGCACCTCCAGTGGAGGCTGGAGTCCCTTACACTGAACCCAGCCCCCTGTTCCTGGCAGGGACATCTTTACAAGGGCAAGTCTGTTTGTGAGCTAGCCCAGCAGGCCTCTCCTTCAGAATACCAACACAGTGTTCTAAATGTACCAAGTTTATTAATTAAAGAGTGCTTTGGCATCAGTTTCAGTTCTGGTGGAAATAAGATCAGGTTTGCTTTTTGTTGTTGTTGTTGTTATTTCTTTATCTTTTATTATATTTTTTCTTTTAAATTTTTTTGGTATCAGGGTGCCTGGGTGGCTCAGTTGGTTAAGTGACTGCCTTCGGCTCAGGTCATGATCCCGGAGTCCTGGGATCGAGTCCCACATCAGGCTCCCAGCTCAGTGGGGAGCCTGCTTCTCCCTCTGACCCTCTCCCCTCTCATGCTGTTTCTCTCTCTCTCTCTCTCTCTCATAAATAAATAAATAAAATCTTTAAAAAAAAATTTTGGTATCAGGCTTATAATTTTTTTGTTCATTTGTTTGTTTGTTTGTTCATTCCCTTCTCTTATTTTTCCCTTCAGGCTTATTTTTTTCTTCTTCTTCTTTTCTTACTCTTTTTTTCCTTCTTTCTTATTCCATGAAATCAGGCTTATAGTTTTTTGTTTGTTTGCTTGCTTTTTTGTTCCTTTTCCTTTTTTCTTGTCCTGTATTAGGCTTTTTTTTTCTTTCTGGGTTTATCTTAACAAATAAATCAAAGCACACCTAGTTAAAGGTCCAAAGACTCACCACTACAAGCAAGGAGGAACTCTGTAGAGGATGAACCAGTGGGAAACAGCAGCCAAAATGTAACAATAGAGTGCACACAACATACACCAGAACACAGAGCACTTCCTGAAGTGCCAAGCCCTGGATAGTGTATGACCTTTTTTTAATATAGCATTACTCTGAGGTGCAGGAAACATAACAAGCTTTCATAACATGCGAAATATAGAAACTTAACCAAAATGACAAAATGAAGGAATTCTCCCCAAAAGAAAGGTCAGGAATATACCACACCAGGCACTTACTCAAAGCAGATATAGACAATATATCTGAACAAGAATTTAGATCAACAATTATAAGACTACTAGCTGGGCTTGAAAACAGTACAGAAGAATGCAGGGATAAAAGACCTAAAAACTAGTCAGGCTGAAATTAAAAATGTTATAACTGAGACGTGAAACAGACAGGATAAAATCACTATGAGGACTGAAGAAGCAGAGGAGAGGATAGGTGATATGGAAAAATAAAAGTATGGAAAATAATGAAGCTGAAAAGAAGTGGAAAAGAAAATTATTAGATCATGAAGGTATACTTAGGGAACTCAGCAATTCCATAAAGCAAAATAATATCCATATCATAGGAGTCCCAAAAGAAGAAGAGCAGGAAAGAGGGGCAGAAGGCTTATTTGAACAAATTATAGCTGAGAACTTCCCTAATCTGGGGAAGGAAACAGGCCTTCAAGTCCAAGAGGCATAGAGAACTCCCCTCAAAATCAGTAAAAAACAGGTCAACACCATGACATATTATAGTGAAACTTGCAAAATACAAAGATAAAGAGAGAATCCTAAAAGCAGCTCAGGAGAAAAAGTCCTTAACCTACAAGGGTAGACACATAAGTTTGACAGCAGATCTGTCCACAGAGACCTGGCAGGCCAAAAAGGACTGGCATGATATATTCAATGTGCTAAATGGGCAAAATATACAGCCAAGAATACTATATCCAGCAAGGCTGTCATTCAGAATAGAAGGAGAGATAAAGTTTCCAAGATTAACAAAAACCAAAGGAGTTCATGAACACTAAACCAGCCCTGTAAGAAATATTAGAAGAGACCCTTGAAAGGGAAAGAGAGACCAAAAGTAACAAAGACTAGAAAGGAACAGAGACAATCTATAGGTACAGCAACTTTATAGGTAATACAATGGTGCTAAATTCATATCTTTCAATAATTGCTCTGAATATAAATGGACTAAATGCTCCAATCAAAAGATATAGGGTTTCAGAATGGATAAAAACAATAAAATAAGACCCATCAATATGTTGTCTCTAAGAGACTCGTTTTATACTTAAAGACATCTACAGATTAAAAGTGAGGGGGTAGAGAACCATTTATCATGTTAATGGACATCAAAAGAAAGCTGGAACTGGAGTAGCCATTCTTATATCAGACAAACTAGTTTTTAAACCAAAGACTGTAGTAAGAAATGAAGAAAGACACTATATTATAATAAAGAACAACAAGATCTGACAGCTGTAAATATTTAGGCCTCTAAATTGGGAGCAGCCAAAAATATAAATCAATTAATAACAAACTTAAAGAAACTCATGGATAATAATACAATAATAGTAGGGGACTTTAACACCCCACTCACAGCAATGGACAGATCATCTAAGCAGAAGATCAACAAGGAAACAAGGGTTTTGAATGGCACACTGGACCAGATGGACTTAACAGATATAGTCAAAACATTTCATCCTAAAGCAGCAGGATACACATCCTTTTCGAGTGTACATGGAACATTCTCCAGAATAGATCACATACCAGATCACAGATAGGGCCTCAACTGATACAAAAAGATTGAGATCATACCATGCATATTTTCAAACCACAACACCATGAAACTTGAAATCAATCCTAAGAAAAAAACTTGGAAGGACCACAAATACATTGAGGTTAAAGAACATCCTGCTTCAGAATGAATGAGTTAACCAGGAAGTTAAAGAAGAATTTAAAAAATACATGGAAGCAAATGAAAATGAGAACACGACAGTCCAAAACCTTTGGGATGCAGCTAGGGTAGTCCTAAGAGGGAAGTATATCACAATATAGGCCTACCTCAAGAAGCAAGAGAAGTCTCAAATACACAACCTAACCTTACACCTAGAAAAAGAATAGCAAATAAAGCCTAAATCCAGCAGGAAAAGGGAAAAAATAAAGAGTAGAACAGAAATAAGTGATACAGAATTTTTAAAAAATCAAAACATGACACACCAGATCTGATATAGAACAGATCAAGAAAGTAGGCGCTTGTTCTTTGAAAGAATTAACAAGATTTGTAAACCTTTAGCCAGACTTATAAAAAGAAAAAAGAAAGGACCAAAATAAATAAAATCATGAATGAAAGAGAAGAGATGAGAGCCAACACCGAAGATACAAACTATTATAAGAGAATATTATGAGCAATTATATGTCAACAAATTAAGCAATCTGGAAGAAATGGATAAATCCTTAGAAACATATGAACTACCAAAACTGAAACAGGAAGAAATAGAAAATCTGAACAGACCCACAACCAGCAAAAAAAATTGAATCACTAATCAAAAATCTCCCAACAAATAAGAATCCAGGGCTGGATAGCTCCTCAGGGGAATTCTACCAAACATTTAAAGAAGAATTAATACCTATTCTCCTGAAACTGCCCCCCTCCAAAAAAAAAAAAGAAATGGAAGGAAAACATCCAAACTCATTTTATGAGACCAGCATTACCTTGATTCCAAAATCAGACAAAAATCCCACTAAAAAGGAGAATTACTGTCCAATATCCCTGATGAACATAGATGCAAAAATTCTCAACAAGATACTAGCTAATCAGATCTAATGGTACATTAAGTGGATTATTCACCATAACCAAGTGGGATTTATTCCTGGGCTACAGGGGTGGTTCAACATCCACAAATCAATGTCCTACACCACATTAATAAAAGAGAAGATAAGAACTATATGATCCTCTTAATAGATGCAGAAAAAGCATTTGACAAAATAGAGCCTCCTTTCTTGATAAAAACCCTCAACAAAGTAGGGATAAAAGGAAAATACCTCAACATCATAAAGGCTATATACAAAAGACCCACAGCTAACATCATCCTCAATGGGGAAAAACAGAGAGCCTTTCCCCTATGGTCAGGAACAAAACAAGGATATCCACTCTCACCATTACTATTTAACATACTACTGGAAGTCTTAGCCTCAGCAATCAGACAACAAAAAAGAAAGAAAAGGCGTCCAGATCATCAAAGAAGCAGTCAAATTTTACTCTTCACAGACGACATGATACTCTATGCAGAAAACCCAAAGACTCCACCCAAAAATTGCTAGAACTGACACAGGAATTCAGCAAAGTCATAGGATATAAAAATCAACACACAGAAGTCTGTTGTATTTCTATACACTAACAATGGAGCAGCAGGAAGAGAAATCGAGGAATCCATCCCATTTACAATTGCACCAAAACCATAAGACACCTAGGAATAAATCTAACCAAAGAAGTAAAAGATCTGTACTCTGAAAACTACAGAACACTTATGAAAGAAATCGAGGAAGACACAAAGAAATGAAAAAACATTCCATGCTAATGGATTGGAAGAACAAACATTGTTAAAATATCTATGCTACCCAAAGTAATCTACACATTTAATGTAATCCTTATCAAAATACCACCAGCATTTTTCACAGAGCTGGAATAAACAATTCTAAAATTTGTATGGAACCAGAAAAGACCCCAAATATCCAATGCTGAAAAAGAAAATCGAAGCTATAAAGTCCAGAAGATTACAATTCTGGACTTCAAGTTGGAATAGAAAACCCAGAAATGGACCCTGAACTCTATGGCGAACTAATCTTTAATAAAGCAGGAAAGTATATCCAATGGAAAAAAGACAGTCTCTTCAACAAATGGTATTGGGAAAATTGGACAGCCACATGCAGAAGAATGAAACTGGACCACTTTCTTACACCATATACAAAAATAAATTCAAAATGGATGAAAGATCTAAATGTGAGGCAGGAATCCATCAAAATCCTAGAGGAGAACATAGGCAGCACCGTCTTTGACCTTGGCCACAGCAACTTCTTGCTAGACACATCTCCAGAGGCAAGGGAAACAAAAATAAAAATGAACTATTGGGAAACCATCAAAATAAGCTTTTGCACAGTGAAGGAAACAATCAGCAAAACTAAAAGGCAACCTATGGAATAGGAGAAGATATTTGCAAATGACATACCAGATAAAGGGCTAGTATCCAAAATCTATAAAGAACTTATCAAACTGAAAACCAAAAAAAAAAGAAAAAATCCAGTCAAGAAATAGGCAGAAGACATAAACAGACATTTCTTCAAAGAAGACATACAAATGGCTAACAGACACATGAAAAAGTGCTCAATACACTCAGCATCAGAGAAATCCAAATCAAAACCACAATGTGATATCATCTCACACAAGTCAGAAGGGCTAAAATTAACAACTTAGGAAACAAAAGATGTTGGCAAGGATGTGGGGAAAGGGGAACCCTCTTACACTGTTGGTGGAAATGTAAACTGGTACAGCCACTCTGGAGAATAGTATGGAGGTTCCCCAAAAAGTTAAAAATAGAATTACCCTACAACCCAGCAATCGTACCACCAGGCATTTATCCAAAGGGTACAAAAATAGTGATTCAAAAGGGCACACGCATCCCAATATTTGTAGTATTTAACAAAGTATCATGAAAAATACATCATATTTATAACTTTATATAATCACAAAATGTTGATCTTCTTTGAGGTTAGAAATTAAATGAAATGTGTTATATAATTCATAAAAATAAAGCACCCACTTTGAATATAATTTTGCTTTTACCCATCACATTTTTTAACCCATCACATTTTTTAACTTATAACATTTTATTCCTCAGATACCAATAGAAAAGTCAAAGAAAAATCATTGAAATATCTGGATATTTGAAAACATAAAATACCATTCATTAGAAAAATACCCAAATGATGTTTTTCTGCTATTTATGCAAATAGTTTTTGTTATTGCTTCAGGTTTGAATTAAATATCCATAAGGCTCCTAATATAAACTATAGACATCATTACTATCTGCCATCTAAGAAACACGTGCCATCTAAAATTCTATAATTTGACAATAAACCTGAATAATACCTATGATTTAAATTTCCTAAATACTTATTGCTACCTTGATATTTAATGGAAAATAACAAACATAAACAAATTTTGATAATTTAAATAATCTAAAAGTAAATGAAATAGACACAATTTATATGTTTGAAGTATATGATACCCTAAGGCATGCTGATGAAGTGAAGTCTGTAATTTTACTAATTATATTCCTATACTTGTGATTGTTCAGTTCCACTATAGATAATACCAACTGCACAGTGTTCAAGTAATACTATCTTCTCACTGAAAATATAGCTTCAAACATTACCAGTCTGGTGTGGGATTTATACTTGCAATATTTGTTTTCAGGACTTAACTATCAAGTTACTGGATAAATAATGCCTAATAAAATGCAAACAGTTCTGCTAAAAATGAGAAAAAATAGTCAAACACAATTAACTGTTATGATCTTGGTATGAATCAAAAATCATACAGCCCCAGTTGCTGCTTTCAACCTCCTTATAGCCAAGAAAGTCTGGTCTGAAGACATAAGCCCTATGTGGGACACAGGCAAGACAGAAAGAATCTTTGTACTTGATGTTCAAACAATCACAAACTGCACATTTTCTTCTAGAATATATGTCATATGAGCCAATAAATCTTCTTTGTTGCAAAAGCCAGATTGAGTTCAGGTTTCTCAAGCCAAAAAGTACCTTGACAGATATAATACAATTATCTTAGTGGATAATTACACTTTTCTGTGCTGATCTGTGAAAGTACATAAAGTAATATATCAAAATATATTAATTACACTACTTATAATGTTGAAAATGGGAAATTCTTCACATGTCATAGTATGATGACACGTGTACTATAAAATATTATATATCGAGTAAAAATAATTGTGTATATCTACAAGGCTAACAGTGGAACTATTAATCAGAAAAAACTGTGCATGAAATAGAGAGTTATTACATTTGTATTATTTAAAAAACAGTTTGGCATATATAAATATATATAAATAACATGACAACTTTGTAACTTTTAATGATGATAGGCTCTAGAGAAAAATAAAATTGGTTTTAGTATAGAGTAAAGGACTTTAAAGGGACTTTATTTTAAAATATATTGATAACCTTGTAAAGTTCTTTATTTTTAGTAGGTATGTATTTATAATGGCTAAAACACATGTATTAGTTTTAAGCACATGTATTAGTAAGAACTTAAAGGATTAAATATTCAAGTATCAACATACAAGAAAAAAAATTTTAATTTACAATAAAATTAATACTTGGCCTTATTTTTTATCTCCAAGTGCAATAAATCATCTTCAGACTAAATATTTTTAAAACTTCTTATTAAACTCAAATTTCACTTAACATAACAAATTAATGAAAATTATTACATAATAATATTTGTGATTATTGTAGGTTTTAACTTAAGGATTTTTACTTAAAAAGTGATTTATTATTAAAGTGATATGTTTCTAAGCCACGGAAGTGCACTGTACCATAAAGCAGCCTGATTTCAACTGAGACTGAATGGTTCATAAGCCCCAGAGTTGGCTCAACTCAGGCTCAAAAATAACCATATTAGGAAACTGTATTGGATGAGTGAATCGAGTAAAGTTCAGAGGGTTAGCTTGATTAAAATGAATTGTCTACCACAAAGGCCACTGATTTTCCCAATGGTTGCTGATATACCATCTTAAAAAATTAAATTTTATATACTGTATCTGTTACAAATTTCCTCAAACAGTAAGGCACACTAGTTATAAAAGTAAATTTGAAAATTTCAATTATTGTTGATAATACTGTGATAATTTTATTGTAATATATATTATTTTGTATCATATGTTTTATATCCATATATATTTATATTCACACATATTTGCATATTTATCTTTTCTACTAGTCTGTGAATCAGAGTGAAGATAGATGCTCCACTAACATCTAAAGGATAATGCCTAAAAGAAAAGAAAAATCCACAAAATATCAGCTTAACTTATAATGGTGAACAAATATCACTGCAAGGAATATATTGGAAAGTCACTGAATATTCATAGCTTATTAAAGTCTACATGTAGATAAAATTTCTTAGAAAGTATATACATAAAATAACTGGGACTGTGTTTAACTCTAAAACCTATCAGAAACCAGCAGTCACATTTATGCAAGTAGTTCATTCTATTAAGTGATTTAATTTAATTAAGATGTAGAACTATGGGTTATAAGATAAATTTGATAACCACCTTCCAACAAAATTTTGCTGAAAACACCAGACTAATATAAAAATGTGGAGAGACGTGAATCTCTGATGGAAAACAGGGAAAGATATATCCCACTATAAAGATATTTTGAGTTCTGTTGCTAGATAGAATGCCAAAAGTACACAGCAATTCTTCCAGAGAAGGCAACTAACTCAGTGTTGCAATGAAGTAAGTACCAGAACCAAGGGATGAATTCTAGAATCAAGGGTGCCTATGGAGGTGAACATTCCACTTGACAGTTCAGTCACAAGGCCATTCAAAGGGTTAAGAAGTATCAACCCTTTGTGGAATCAACACATTCACACAGAATAGAAATTTGCAGGACTGCTGTCAGGAGAGTGTTCAATCATGAAGCAAAGAATGGTAGCTATAGGAAGGAGGCCCAACACAATCCTAAGAGATATTAAAATGAAGATCAAACACAATGCTAAATATGGAAATTTTCCTTTGTGTAAAAATGACTTCCCCAAACACAAAGAAACTCCACACAGAACTGGGTTTGTCTGTGACCCTTTATTTTTCTCCAAACCCCTTAGGCTTGCAGATCACTAAACTATAAATATAAACTTAAATCAACCAGCCATCCAACTTATGTTCCAGAAAGAGGATTTATAAATGATATTGGAAGACAAGAAATATATATGCATAGGATTTTTGAGCAAATGTCACGATTGAATAAACCAATATTCATTCAAAGATGAGTAAAGAAAAAACAACCAAAAATTTAAGAATCAGTGTATCCTTTGTTTAATTGGATTTGATTTTGAAATACCGATTTGTGTTGAGTTCTAGCACGGTTACATTGTTACTGCGTGACCCTGGTGTAAAGACTTAAAAGTTTTTTATAGTGTTCTAATGTCTAAAATTAAAATAATAGCATGTATTATACTACTGTAAGAATTGATTTAATAATAAATAACATAAACGCTGACATTAAAAAATCATAATATATATAAATAGAGACCCCTTAACTCCACAATGGTTTAAACCTACTTAAAGTTTTATGCTCAAATACATTAAAGTTTAAAGAAAAAGCATATCTAAAAAAATTTGCTCTCAATTTTTGAAGTATTTTTGACATTACTTATACCAATAAAGTTCAAGAAAATATGGATTGTTTAATACATTGATAAAGAATATAATGATGGAACAAAATATTTAAAGATATAATCTCTAAGAAGAAAATCCAAAAAAACTTAGAGAATTACAAAAATTTTAAAGCTACCAACTTTAACTGTCAAACAGGCAAAGACCTCAAAATATGACTATATCTGGGAGTGACATGACCAAGGTAACAAAGTAGGCAGCAATAAGTTTATGTTCCTCAATAGAAACATTGAAAAACTACTGTAAATGGTTGGAACAAGTTCATCAGATCTCTTCAAAAAACAATCAGAGGTTTATAGCAACCAAAGGACTGCAGAATCAAGAAAAAGGAATCTTAATTATGATAAGAAAGCTTTGTGGCATATTTAGGTGCCTTTTTGCCACACTCTTCCCTGGTTTGTTGTCAGTCTTGAAGATGGAAATCCATGTTCCAAGAATGGTATTCTGGTCCCTGCTTCTGGAGACAGCAGAGTAGTTCTATTCACAAATTATTGTATATGTCTGTTTTAACATGTCTAATAGCTACCTGAAGGACTGATACAAATGCTCATCTCTGTTTTGCTTAACATAGAATTCACTTAGTCCAGAGAAGCAGTGAGTATTACTCAGACAAATTGTAAGGCAGATGCACAACCTGCATAAACTTGGGGTAAAAAAATCACAGTTGGAACATACAATTGATACACTAAGACCTGGAAGGAAAAGATGGAGAGAATTTATTTGGAAAATTAGAGCATTAAAAAGAACCCCTATATATGAGAGAATGTAGGAATACACCCACATTCTCAGGGCAAGGCACATGGTCAGTGGACCTGAGAAAACCCTAAGTTTTCACCTCAGGTTGATCTCTAGCCTCAACGCAAGCCTGGCTAAGTGTTGAAAGAGACCCCCAGCACAGAGTCAATTTGCAAAGATGGAGTTTACTTGTTTTTTAGCTCCAAGGAAATATCTGTTAAAACACTAGCTAAACACACCTAGGGAGCAGAGACTTCAGTGACCACTTTTAATAAGCAATATAACCTCTACTGAAATAGCTTAAAAAAGTCACTAAATAAATGGACCATTATAGTCGTCAACAATCAAATTTTTTTTAAAGAAAAAGCTAAGTCTGGGAAGGGGAAAATTTGACTTCCAGAGTTACCCATTTAATAATCAAATACCTATTTTTCAACAAAATATCACAAAGTATACTAAGAAACAAGAAAATATGGTCCATTCACAGGCACAAAATAGATTGACAGAAATTATTCTGAGGAAGCACAGGAAATGCACTTTCTAGAAAAAAATTTTAAATCAGCTGTCATATATATATGTCCAAAACACAAATATAAAACATAGAAAAAGCTAAAGAAAATCAGGAGAACAATGTATAAACTATCAGTAATGAGAACGGGATTATAAAAAAGGGAACAAATCACAGCACTTACCAGAGCACATACCCTCCCCAGTGTCCATCACCCAGTCTGAATCTCAGATCTGTACCTCTGAAACAAATAATGCAATATATGTTAAGAAAAAAAAAAAGAAGAAGAAGAAGAAGAATGTAGCAGGAGGGGAAGAATGAAGGGGGCGAAATCAGAGTGGTAGATGAACCATGAGAGACGATGGACTCTGAAAAACAAACTGAGGGTTCTAGAGGGGAGGGGGGTGGAGGATGGGTTAGCATGGTGATGGGTATTGAGGAGGGCACGTTTTGCATGGAGCACTGGGTGTTATGCACAAACAATGAATCATGGAACACTACATCTAAAACTAATGATGTAATGTATGGGGATTAACATAACAATAAAAAATTTAAAAAAAAAGGGAACAAATCAATTCTAGAGTTGAAGAGTGCAATAAGTAAAATAAATAATTTAATAGAGGGGTCCAACATCAGATTTGATCAAGCAGAAAATAGAATCAGAAAACTTGAAAATAGGACACTTGAAATTAATCACTGTGCAGAGAAAAAACAATGAAGAGAAATGAACAGAACCAAAGGACCTGTAAGGCACCATCAAGTAGACCAATGTATGGATCATGGAAGGCCCAGAAATAGGAGAGAGAGAGAGAATGTTCAAAATGAACATTTGAAGAATAAAAGGCAGAAAATTTTTTGAAAAAAATATGAATCTATACTCCAAGAAGTTCAATAAATTGAAAGTAAGATAAGCAAATGGATCCATACTGAAATACATTACAAAGAGAGAATGTTAAAAGCAGCGAGAGAAAAGTGTCTCATTACACACAAAAAATCCTCAATAATATTAACATCCAATTTCTTATCAGAAACCATAGTAGCCAGAAGGCAGTGGGATGACATATTTAAAGTGTTGAAAGAAAAAAAAAAAGTCAACCAAGAATTCTATATCTGGCAAAACTGCCCTTCACAAATGAGGGACATATTAAGACACTTGTACATTAAAAAAAAAAAAAAAAAAAAGATGAAGCAGTCTGTGACACTACACATGCCCTAAAAGAATAAAAATCCCTGGTAAAGGAAAAAATATAAAATCTAGTAATACAGATTTTTGGTTTGTAACTCTACATTTTTTTTATTTCCTACATTATGTAAAAAAATGGCTAAATAATTTTCATAAATCTGTTTTGAGGAACACAAAGCAAATGGTTGAATTTATGACAATAATACCATAAGTAGGGGGGAAATCTATATAGGAGCAGAGTATTTTCTTGAAAGTAAGTTCAAATCAAATCAAATCAAACTAGATTGTTATAAATTTAGGATGTTAAATGTAATCTCCACAGTAGCCATAAAGAAAATACCTAAAAAATACATGCATAAAAGTTGGAACACAGGACATATTTTTGGAGTAACAAAAGAGTGTATTATACCATAATGATGAATATGTGTTATTATATATTTTATTCAAATTCTAGAATATGCATGAAGAGTGAATCATAAAGTAATCCATGGACTTTGGATGATTATGATGTGTCAATGTAGGTTCATCAGTTGTAACAAATGTACCACTCTGGTGGTGATGTTAACAATGAGGGAGGCTATATACATGTGGGAGCAGGGAGTATATGGGAAATATCTGTACCTTCTACTCAATTTTGCTGTCAGTCTATAACTTCTCTAAAAACATTAGATTTTAATTCAAAAAATATACATATGGACTTGCAATTGGAAAAAAATTCTGAATCTAGATAAAGAAAAAACATATATACACACACACGTGTGTGCACACATACAAAAGAAAAATGAGAAGAGAAACAAAGTTTAACTTCAAAAATCCCACTAAATACAAAAGAAGGTAGTAATGGAGGAAATGAGTGACAAAAGAGGAATGATAATACAGAAAAAAATGCAGCAAAATGGCAGAAGCAAGTCTCTTCTTATAAGTTATTACTTTTAATAGAGGGTTAAAATCTCCAATCAAAAGGTTGCAATTAGAAGAAAACATAAAAAATATGATCCAAATATATGCTATCTACAAATGACTCACTTTAGATATAAAGACACAAATAGGATAAAAGTGAAAAATATTCCATGCAAACTGTAACCAAAAGAGAGCTGGGTAGCTATGATGATATCAGACAAAATAGACTTTAAGTCAAAATTTGTTAAAAAGAAACAAGGAAAGACATTGTATACTGATTTTAAAAAGTTGATTCATCAAGAAAATAGAACAATTATAAACATTTATGCAACAAACAGGAGTCCCCAAATATATGAAGCAAACATTTATAGAAAAATAAAATGAGGGGGGGAATAAAAGTTCTACATTAGTAGTTAGAAATTTCAATATACCATTTTCAATGATAGATAGAACAATAATGGATAGACCTAGTACATATATACAGAACAATCCATCCATTCTTCTCAAGTGCATATTGACAGACCAAGACAGACCATATGTTATGCCAAAGAACAAGTTTCCCTAAATTTTAATAGATTGAGATCATACAAAATATCTTCTCCTACTACAATGGAATAAAGCTAGAAATGAATAATGAAAGAAAAACTGGAAAATTCACAAATATGTGGATATCAAATCACAAATTCTTAAAATCAATAAGTCAAAGAAGAACTACAAGGGAAATTAGAAAATATTTAGAGAAATTGAAAACAAAACACAACACACCAAAACTTATGGTGTAGAGTAGGATCAGTACTCAGAGGAATACTTATAGTGGAAAACACCTACATTAAAAAAGAAGAAAGATCTCAAATCAACTTTATACTTTGAGGAAGTAGAAAAAGAACAAACTAACCCAAAACTATCAGAAGGAAGGAAATAATAAAGATAGCAGAGATATATGAAATAAAGAATAGAGAAACAATGGAGAGATAAAATTGAACAAAAGGTTATTTGAAAAGATAAAGAAAATTAATATATATTTAGCTAGATTGACAAAAAACAAATAATTAGAATCAGAAATAAAAGGGAGGATATTACTACTGATCTTACAGAAATGAAAAAATTTATACAGAATACTATGGACAATTCTACAACAAATAGATAAATCAGAAGAGATGTAAAAATTTCTTGAAGTTACCTAAACTGGCTCAAGAAGAAATATATATATATTTTTTCACATAATGTAACAGACTCACAATAACCAGATTGAATTAGTAATCAAAAACTTCCCAAAAATAAAAGTCCAGTACTGATGACTTCACTGGTGAATTGTTTCAAACATTAAAGATTAACTCTTAAAGATATTTCTCTCAGACTCTTCCAAAAGGAAATGAAGAGGAGGGAAACTTCCTGACTCATTCATTCTGTGAGGAAAGATAGCAAAAAAAAGAAAAGAAAGAAAGAAAGAAAGAATAGAAAAAAAAGAAAAGAAAGTTTTGTCCATTTTGAGGGCTGTGAGAGGAAATCCCTGTTCCATGATTTTCATGTAGCTAATGGTAGTTTTCTGACAATATTTGATGTTCTTGGCACACAAAAGCATCACCCATCCCCCAACTGTGCCTTCATCTTCACAAGATGTTCATGCTGTGAGCATGTCTGTGTCCAAATTTCTGTTTTTCTTATAAGGACACTAATCATTTTGGATTAGGGGCTAATCCTACTCTAGTATGACCCCAGCTTATCTAATTAAATGTGCAATGATCCTATTTCTAAAGAAGGTCAGTCTAAGGTAATGAGGGTGAGGACTTCAACGTATAATTTCAATTAGGGGGATACAATTCAACCCATAAATGTCTGCCCTCTGCTCTTCCAAATCCATGTCTTTCCCATGTTCAAAATATATTTACCCTGCCCCAACATCACCAAAAGACTTAATCATTTGAGCATCAATTCTAAGTCCAAAATCTCATGTAAATATCAATTCATTTACCATATGAAGTAGCATGCAATTCATGATAGTATAGTCACATTCTCTATTTTTAAAACTTTAACCATGAGCTGAGACTTCAAAGACAGATGTCAGCTAATGCTGGGTTTTCTGATATCACAACACTAGAAATTTTTCACATTGATTTGCTGAGATCAATGGATGTATATTAGTTCCTGTTCTTCCTGAAACCAAGTATACCAAATTTTCATTCAATTCTCTTTGCTATTCAATATTCTTTTGCTAACCACTTATTAATGTTTGTTTAATGTAGAAGAAGACATTTTTGTTGTTTATGATTAAAAAAATCCTAAGAACATAAACATAAGAGAAAACAAGGAAAAATAAAATAGACTTTCAGAAAAGTAAAAAACAAACCATTATATTTTTATTGATCAATAAATAAGAGTAAATAAAATACAATCACAGTGAAGGCTCTGGAATAGTAGGAAATTTCTACAGTTAACATATTAACTGAGATTCCAGGCATCTTTTTTATTATAGTTTCCAATAATTTTTTATATTTATATGTACCACTTTCATACCTGATTTCAAAGGAAACTAAATCAGAGCTCCAAAAAAAAGCAGTTAATGATGAATAAACCATGTTTGTTTGTTTTTAATGATTTTATTTATTTATTTGACAGAGAGAGACAATGAGAGGGAACAAAAGCAGGGGGGAGCTGGAGAGGGAGAAGCAGGCTCCCTACTTGGCAGGGAGCCTGACACAGGGCTCGATCCCAGGATGCTGGACCTGAGCCGAAGGCAGATGCTAACAACTGAGCCACCCAGGAGCCCCTATACCGTGTATTAACATGTATTTATCAATATGCCATAACAATGTTGGAATATTGGTATTGGCTTCATCAAATGAAGACTATCTTATGAAATTGATTTTTTCTCAAATAAATATAGTATTGGCACATAATGCTTAATAAGTACTGCAAGGGTGATTTACAATTTAAATTATTTCAATACCATTTTTTTAAGAATTAAGGTTCTTAGATTTCTTATCAAATATGGAAAGTAGAATACATATGTAAGCTTAATCAAGGAGAATATGTTTCATGGAGAGAAACCTATCCTGAAGTAAAAAGCAATTTGATGATAAGGCTTACAGTGGATATAATAATGAGAATGATGGCTGTGATGTTCATTGTTGAAGTTATTGACTGTTTTTACAATGTACCTGGACCCTACTAAGTCATGTATGTGTTTAACATTATTAAATCATAATAAATGTGTTAAAAGTTTGGAATCTTTTTTTTTGAGAACTTTAGTACAGGCTAGAAAATCTTAAAGTCTTCTCAGGCCTTAATTCCACAATATAGGGTAGAGGTCCTTATTTCCTATTTCTAAAATAAGGCTTCATCTTGTAGAATGGTCTTAGATAGAGCCATGAAGGCTAAAAATATTCATAGGTGGATAGGAGGTAAGATGGTGGAGGAGTAGGTGATCCTAATGTTGCCTCCTCCCCCCAACACAACTAGATAAATACCAAATCCTGCTGACCACCCCAAGAAATCAATTGGAAGTCTTAGAGAACAAAGAGACATGCAGTTTACAAACCAGAAAAAATGACTCATTGGCGATAGGAACTGCAGAGAGTTGATTCATGGGAGAAAAGAGTTGTGGGTGCTGCCCCAGGAAGGGAGCCCTGATCAAGAGAAAAGGAGAAAGAGAGAAAGCACAAAAAAAAAAAAAGTGACTATAAGCAGGGGACTGCACAAGAAAACTATTTTCCAAAACCATTGACAGGGAAAACGGTGAAGGTTACAATATCGCCAGTTTTTTATAAGCAGTGGAGCACAGAGTCTGAAGTTTCAGAGGTCTGTGACATCACCAGCGTAGCACCTGAGGGCTGAGCGGTGCTCTGGGGGAGCAGGGCACAGCCCCAGAAGTGGGCAGCCTGAAGATCCCAAGGGTCACACAGGGAGAAGCAGTTCCTCTGCTTGAATGTCTTTGGCAGAGGCGATAGGGTCTCTCCATGGGCAAAGGACCTTGTGGGTGCAATTGAGCTGTCCTGCTCATTAGTATAGGAACAAAGATGCCAGCTGAGGGCAGCAAACCCTGGTGCCAGCTGTGTGTTGTGATTTATCACAAACTATGAACCACTGCACAGTTGCATGACTGTCTTCTGGGACAAGCCGGCACTGAGTACAGTACAGTGAAACCCTCCCCCAGAGGATCAGCATGGGTCTGTGCCATGGGGTTCTCTGTAGCATGGGATTTTGGAACACAGATGCACCTGAGATAAAATACAGGAATGCTGTGCCCTTTGGCAGGTGGACTCCTCAGACACAGATAGGGAGAAGGCAGGGATCTGACAGAAACCAGGGACACAGGACAGGTCATTTTTTGCTCATCTGTGAGGGCTTCTTGAAGAGGTGTGGTGCACATTTCCCACCCCAGAGAAGAGAGAATGGGGCAAAGCCATTTTCTCTCCATGCCCATCAGCTTGATCCACAACAGTGAGCTAAACAGTGCCACCAACTGGAAAAGAAAGCTGCTACACCAAGCCTCACACCACTGAACTCTGCAGGAGCATCTCCACTGGCGCAATTCCACCTGAGAATCATAGCTGCATGCCCCTCCTCTGAAGAAAATACTCCCATAAACCCATTGTGCACACCAAGTCTACTGATCCCAGAGTGCTCAAAAGTTTCAGCTCTAGGAGAAACAGGATCTAGCTTCCTTTGTTTACTTTGTTTCTTTTTGTATGTTCTTTTTTTTTTTTTGGATACAGAAAGAGCAATTATTTATTTATTATATATTTTTTTAATTTGTAATTTTTTCTTTTTATTTTGTTTCTAACTTTTTCTATCAAGTTTCTCATAAAAAGCAGATGAAAACAAACCTAGGATTTAACTACCTTTATTTATTTTTTAATTAAATTGTGTTTAATTTTAATTTAATTTAATTTTGTTCTTTCTTTTTCCTCCAAAATGACAAGATAGAGGAATTTATACCAAAAGAAAGAACAGGAAGAAAAGAGGGACAGATATATAATCAATACAGATATAAGTAAGATATTTGAATTAAAATTTAAAACAACAGTTATAGGGATACTATCTGGACTTGAAAAAAGCATAGACAATACTAGAGAATCCCTTACTGCAGAGATAAAAGAACTAAAATTTAGTCAGGCCAAAATTAAAAATGCTATAACCAAGATGCAAACTTGGATGAAGCAAAAGAATGAATCGGTGATATAGAAGATAAAATTATGAAAAACAATGAAGCTAACAAAGATGGACTTAGGGAATTCAGCACCTTATTAAAACAGAATAACATTCATATCATATGAGTCCCAAAAGATGAAGAGAGAGAAAAAGGGGAAGGTTTATTCGAGCAAATTATACTTGAAAGCTTCCCTAATCTGGGGAAGGCTACAGATATCAAAAACCAAGAAGCACAGAGAACTCCCATTAAATGCAACAGAAGCTGGTCATTGCCAAGACATATCATAGTCCAATTTACAAAATACACAGACAAGGAAAGAATTCTGAAATCAGCAAGTGAAAAAACATCCTTAACCTACAAGGGAAGACAGATCAGATTCACAACAGAGCTGTCCACAGAAACATGTCAGGCCAGAAGAGAGTGGCAGGATATATTCAAAGTGTTGAATGGGAAAAATATGCAGCCAAGAATACTATTTCTAGCAAAGTTGTCATTCAGAATAGGAGAGATAAAGATTTTCCAAAACAAACAAAAACTAAAGAGTTCTGACCACTAAATTAGCCCTGCAAGGAATTTAAAGTGGGACTCTTTCAGTGGGGACAAAAGACCAAAAGCAACAAAGACTAGAAAGGACCAGAGAACATCACAGGAAACATCAACTCTACAGGTAGCAAAATGATTCCAAATTCATATCTTTCAATAATCACTCAGAATGTAAATGGACTAAATGCTCCAATTAAAAGATATAGGGTAGATGCCTGGGTGGCTCAGTCAGTTAAGTATGCCTTGGGCTCAGGTCATGATCCCAAGTTCCTGGGATTGAGTCCCACATCAGGCTCCTTGCTCAGTGGAGAGCCTGCTTCTCCCTCTGCCTGCTGCTCCCCCTGCTTGTGCTCTCTCACTTTCTCCCTCTCTCTCAGGCAAATAAATAAATAAAATCTAAATAAATAAATAAATAAATAAAAGACATAGCATTTCAAGAAACAAGATCCATCTATATGCTGACTACAAGAGACTAATTTTAGACCTAAAGATACCTACAGATTGAAAGTGGGGGATGGAGAACCAACTATCATGCTAACAGATGACAAAAGAAAAACAGAGACACCATATTTAATTCAGACAAACTCGATTTTAAAACAAAGACAGTAAGAGATGAAGTGATGAAGATGGTTATTATATCATAATTAAGAGGTATATCCAACAAGAAGATCTAACAATTGTAAATATTTATACCCCCAACATGGGGGCACCCAAATATATAAATCAATTAATAATAAATATAAAGAAACTCATGGATAATAATACAATAATAGTAAATAATAAACTTTAATACCCCACTCACAGCAATGGACAGATCATCTAAGCAGAAGATCAATAAGGAAACAATGGCTTTGAATGACACACTGGACCAGATGGACTTAATAGATATAGTCAGAACATTTTATCCTGAAGCAGCAGGATATGCATCCTTTTCAAGTGCACATGGAACATTCTCCAGAATAGATCACATACCAGGTCACAAATCAGGCCTCAACTGGTATAAAAAGATTGAGATCATACTATATATTTTCAGACCACAATGCTATGAGACTGGAAGTCAACCTCAAGAAAAAACTTGGAAGGACCACAAATACATGGTGGTTAAAGAACATAATACTAAAGAATGAATGGGCCAACCAGAAAATTAAAGAAGAATTAAAAAAATACATGGAAGCAAATGAAAATGAGAACACAGAAATCCAAAACCTTTGGGACGCAACAAAGGAAGTCTTAAGAGTACCTGTATCACAATACAGGTTTACCTCAGAAAGCAGGAAAAGTCTCAAATACACAACCTATCCTTACACCTACAGAAGCTAGAAAGGAACAGCAAATAAAGCCTAAAGCCAGAAGAAGAAGAGAAATAATAAAGATTAGAGCAGAAATAAACAATATAGGAACAAACAAAAAACAATTGAACAGATCAATAAAACTAAGAGCAAGCTCTTCAAAACAATAAAATTGAGAAACCCCTACTCAGACTTATCAAAAGGAAAAGAGAAAGGACCCAAATAATTAAAATCATAAATGAAAGAGGAGAGATCACAATCAACACCACAGAAATACAAACAATAAGAGAATACTGTGAAAAATTATATGCCAAAAAAACTGGGAAATCTGGAAGAAATAGATAAATTCCTAGAAACTTACAAACTACCAAAACTGAAACAAGAAGAAATAGAAAATCTGAACAGACCCACAATCAGCAAAGAAATTGAATCAGAAATCAAAAATCTCCCAAGAAACAAAAGTCCTGAGCATATGGCTTCCCAGGAGAATTCTACCAGACATTTAAAGAAGAGTTAATACCTATTCTTCTCAAACTATTCCAAAAAACAGAAATGGAAAGAAAACTTCCAAATTCGTTCTACAAAGATAGCACGACCTTGATTCCCAAACCAGACAAAGACCCCACTAAAAAGGAGAATCACAGGCCAATGTCCCTGATGGATATGGATGTAAAAATTCTCAATAAAATAATAGCAAATTGAATTCAACAGTACATTAAAAAAATTATTCATCACGATCAAGTCAGATTTATTCCTAGGCTGCAGGAGTGGCTCAATATTTGCAAATCAGCATTTTACACCACATTAATAAAAGAAAGGATAAAAACCATATAATCCTATCAATAGATGCATAAAAAGCATTTGACAAAATACAGTACCCATTCTTGATAAAAAACCCTCAAGAAAGTAGGGATAGAAGGGACATTCCTCAACATCATAAAGGCCAAAATATGAAAGACCCACAGCTAATATCCCCAATGGGGAAACCTGAGAGCCTTTCCTCTATGGTTAGAAACAAGACAAGGATGTCCACTCTCACCATTACTATTTAACTTTGTACTGGAAGTCTTAGCCTCAACAATCAGAAAACAAAAAGAAGTAAAAGGCATCCAAATCAGCATGGAAGAAGTCAAACTTTCACTATTTGCACACAACATGATAGTCTATTTAGAAAACCTGAAAGACTCCAAGAAAAAAAATTGCCAGAATACAGGAATTCAGCAAGGTTGCAGGATATAAAATCAATGTGCAGAAATCTGTTGCATTTCTATACACTAATAACAAAGCAGAAGAAAAGAAATCAAGGAATCTATCCCATTTGCAATTGCACCAAAAACAATACAGTTCCTATGAATAAACCGAGTCAAAGACATATAAGATCTGTACTCTGAAAACTTCAGAACACTATGAAAGAAATTGAAGAGGACACAAAGAAACAGAAAAGCATTCAATGCTCATGGATTGGAAGAACATTGTTAAAATGTCAGTACTACCCAAAGCAATCTACACATTTAATGCAATTCCTATCAAAACACCAACAGCATTTTTCACAGAAGTAGAACAAATAATCCTAAAAGTTGTATGGAACCACAGAAGACCCCACATAGCCAAAGCAATCCTGAAAAAGAGAAATAAAGCTGGAGGAATCACAATTCCAGATTTCAAGCTATATAACAAAGCTGTAGTCATCAAGACAATATGGTATTGGCATAATAGACCAATGGAACAGAATAGAAAACCCAGAAATGGACCCACACCTATATGGTCAACTAATTTTCAACAAAGCAGGAAAGAATATCCAATGGAAAAAAAGTCTCTTCAATAAATGGTGTTGGGAAAACTGGACAGCCACATGCAGAAGAATGAAAGTGGACCACTTTCTTACACCATACACAAAAATACATTCAAAATGGATGAAAGACCTAAATGTGAGACAGGAATCCATCAAAATCCTAGAGGAGAACACAGGCAGCAACCTCTTTGACTTCAGCCGCAGCAACTTTTTTACTAGACATATCACCAGAGGCAAGGGAAACAAAAGCAAAAAATGAACTATTTGGACTTCATCAAGATAAAAACTTCTGCACAGTCAAGGAAACAATCAGCAAAACTAAAAGGCAGCCTACAGAATGGGAAAAGATATTTGAAAATGACATATCTGATAAAGGGTTAGTATCCAAAATCTATAAAGAATTTATCAACTCAACACCCAAAAAACAAATAATCCAGTTAAGAAATGGGCAGAAGACACAAATAGACACTTTTCCAAAGAAGACATCCAGATGGCTAACAGACATATGAAAAGATGCTCAACATCACTTATTATCAGGGAAAAGCATATCAAAACCACAATGAGATACCACCTCACACCTGTCAAAATGGCTAAAATTAACAACACAGGAAACAACACGTGTTGGCAAGGGTGTAGAGAAAGGGGAAAACTCTTACACTGTCAGTAGGAATGTAAACTGATGCAGCCACTCTGGAGAACAGTATGGAGGTTCCTCAAAAAGTGAATTACCCTATGATCCAGCAATTGCACTACTAGCTATTTACCCAAAGGATATAAAGATTCAAAGAGGTACATGCCCTCTGATGTTATAGCAGCATTTTCAAAAATAGCCATACTACAGAGAGAGCCCAAAAGTCCATTGACTGATCAATGGATAAAGAAGAGCTGGTATATGTATATATAGTAATATTACTCAGCCCTCAAAAAAAATGAAATCTTGCCATTTGCAATGATACAGATGGAGCTAGAGTATATTATAGTAAGTGAAATATGTCAGTCAGAGAAAGATACCATATGATTTCATTCATTTGTGGAATTGAAGAAACAAACACATGAACATATGGAAAGGGGGATAAAAAAAAGAGATAAACAAGCTACAAGAGACTCTTAAGAATAGAGAACAAACTGAGGGTTGATGGACAGAGGTGGGTGGGGGCTGGGATTGATGGGTGATGGGTATTAAAGAGGGCACTTGTTGGGATGAGCACTGGGTGTTGTATGTAAGGGATGAATGACTGAATTCTACTCCTGAAACCAATATTGCACTATATGTTAACTAAAAGAAAGAAAGAAAGAAAGAAAGAAAGAAAGAAAGAAAGAAAGAAAGAAAGAAAGAAAGAAAGAAAGAAAGAAAGAAAGAAAGAAAGAAAGAAAGAAAAAAGAAAGAAAGAAAGAAAGAAAGGGAAAAAAGAAAGAAGAAAAGCAACTAACCATGAAGCAAAATTAAAAAAAAAAAAAATATATATATATATGAAAGGAAACCATCTTGAATTATATACATTTGCTTTAGTTTGATCTTAGATGTGTGATCATTTTCCCTAACTCAAAAGTAACACAGTAGGCAAGATGGTAAATTTTGCATGAGCTAAAGCATATTTTTGTTCTCCTAAGCCATACCTGTGCATATAGTTAAGTTTTGCAGGTAATTACTTCCAGGTGCTTGCCTATAGGAATTCATTTAATGCAATGAAATCAGAGTAATAAACTCATCAGCAAAAATTAACCCATAGGCATGTTACAGAGACACGTATATTTAAATGGCATCAGTATTATAATTTGTGAATTCTAGTTGTTTATGTTCTTGATGGAGACAATCTCCTCCTAGGTAATTAGGAGGATCTACATACAACTAGTTATGTTTGTCATTATCCTAAGCTCATTAGAATATTACAAATGCCCAATTTCTAAATGGGGTATTTAGATTTTTATCATTTACCATAGAGAAATCTATATGATTTGATTGTCCTATTGTTACAGTTAAGGAAAACACAATGCAGTTTTCTCTTTACTATCTCTTCTCATTGATTATCATTCTATTAACTGTCAAGGCATAATAAATTAAATATTAAAATTATTTTGGTGAAGAGAACTGAACCACTTTTTACAAACTTTCTATTTTAATATTTTCTTCAAAAAAAAAAATTCTTAGATCACTGAGTTGCCTTTAATCACATATAAGAAAGATAAATTCCCATCTATTTCAAGTGATTAGCTCTAATATTAATTAATGTTGCATTTGAAAATGTTTAAATAAAATTAAGATTCCTGACAAAATCTTACTAAATTAGGGGCGCCTGGGTGGCTCAGTTGGTTAAGCATCTGCCTTCGGCTCAGGTCATGATCCCAGGGTCCTGAGATTGAGCCCCACATCAGGCTCCCTACTCAGTGGAGAGTCTGCTTCTCCTCTCCCTCTGCCTGCCACTCTGCCTACTTGTGCTCTCTCTGTCAAATAAACAAATAAAATCTTAAAAAAAAATCTTACTAAAATAAATTTAAGTTCTATATAATATGTTATACATTATATTGTATATAACAATTATTAAATAATACTACTATTATAGACCTCCCCCAACTTGCAAATGATGAAATTGGAATACTCATATCAGATAATATCTTGGAATTAAAGTTCATACATACATATAAATAGATGTTATCAAACATAAAATTCTGAATATTCTAAAAGACTACAGAGACTTTATATTTTTGCACTGCTATTTATGTTGAAATAAGGTAAATCATTTCCATTCTTATAAAGTCTAAGTAAATAATTATAAAAGTAAATGTAAATAAGAATAAAATTATATACATATATGTGTATCTAATTTTCATTTTCAAAGATTCCTTTTTTCAAATATTTTTGAGTTGTATTCTATTTTTATTCAAGTCATTACAAAGTTCTTATAAAATAGTATTACTGAGCAACACTCAGGTAAGAAGGCAACTTTAGTGGAGATGTTTATCTTCATTTTTCCTAGCTCCCCCATTTCCACTTAACAAGCAGTAAGGAGCATTAAAAAGGATAAGGGTTGACTAATGGAACCCAAGTCCTCCAGAACACTTGGAAAGAATGAAAACTACATGCTAGAAACACAAATGGTTCTTGAATTCACTTTTGTGAGAATAAATAAATAAAATTTTTAAAAAGTATAAAGTTGAATTAGTAAAAAGAATTTTAGGGAAAAAAAGGTAGAATTTATTAATTTTCAAATAACAGGCTAGATGAGGTTAAGTTTTGAATTAAAATAGAGTTGGGAAGATTTTTTTTTTTTTTTAAGATTTTATTTATTTATTTGACAGAGAGAAACACAGCGAGAGAGGGAACATAAGCAGGGTGAGTGGGGGAGGGAGAAGCAGGCTACCTGCCAAGCAGAGAGCCCCATGTTGGACTCGATCCCAGGATCCTGGGATCATGACCTGAGCCGAAGGCAGACGCTTAACGACTGAGCCACCCAGGCACCCGGGAAGAATATTTTTATTCCACCAGTGCCTACAAGAAGTAAATCATATAGTAGAAACTACCTAAGTACACATGGTAGTCCTTACTATAGATTTAATAGCCACTTTTTTGGAAAAAGAAGATTGAGGTTACCATAGAGAAGTCACTATTTTAGGTATTATGAGTATCAGTTGTTAATGATGTAGACAAAAGCAATCCAAAACTTAGCATAGCAACAGATTTTTGCTATTGTGTTTACTTGAAAGTAGATCAGCAGGAGATCTCTGGTTTGGATTCTGGGTCTACATGTTGATCAGCTTTGCTTTGAGCAATAGCTCTGAGATAAGTTGGAGTGTTGTTGTTCCATGTGACTCTTGCTTTCTGGAATCAGTAAGAAATATGAATACTCTTTTTATCACAGCAATGTAAGAGTGTAAGAGACAAATAGAAACATATAATGTTTTTTAAAGGATTAGGCTCAGAACTGACATTCTGTTCTTTCACCCACAAACTGGACAAAATAAGATAAATTGTCTCTTATATCAGAGACATAGGGTTATACATTCTGTGTTTCATGTGAGGCACTTCATCACACCAAAAATATTAGGAATGTCTAATTGTTGAAGATTAAGAAAAGGTCAGGGGCATCTCTGTGGCTCAATGGGTTAAGCAACCAACTCTTGGTTTCAGCTCCAGTCATGAGTTCATGGGCTGTGAGATTGTGCTCAGCGGTGAGTCTGCTTGATTCTCTCCCTCTGCCCCTCCCCCCACTCACAGACCCACTCTAAAATAAATAAATAAATCTTTTAAAAAGAGGTCAGACTCTAAAGCTTCAACTAGTGTCTGTGTGCGTGTGTGTAGGAAAGAGTGGAGCTGAGTCACTTCAGTAAGTTAAATATCTATAGTAGTATATTATCCCCTCTATCCAGTAATAGTTGAATAGTATCCTACAGAATGACTTCTCCATAAATATCATCTGTATCTTCTGGACATAATAGAAAAAAGGCAAGTATCTGAAAGCAATAGAGACTGAAGAGGAGTGGTCATTCTGGTAGGGATTTCACTTCAGAGTGGGAGATATATAAAAAACATAAGTGCCTTGGGATGCCTGGGTGGCTCAGTTGGTTAAGCGTCCCACTCTTGATTTCGGCTCAGGTCATGATCTCAGGGTCCTGGGATCAAGCTCCATGTCAGTCTCTGAGGTGGGCATGGGACCTGCTTAACATTCTCTCTTTCCCTCCCTCTTTGCCTATCCCTCCCTGCTCCCACTCACGCTCTCTCTCAAAACAAAAGTGCCTCTTTTTATTGTTTCTGAGATGGGGGACGTTGTAGTCATTGCAAAGTGAAGGGATGTGAATCAGAGCACTGATTTGGAGCAATAATGGCCACTGGAGATACAGGAACATATAAAATAGAGTCAGAGAGGGGATCTCAAGTTCTGTCTGACAACACTGGACTGATCTCTGAAGTAAAACATGAATAAAAGACTCAAAAAAACTCAGCTACAGATAAAAAATCTGAAACGTGGTGCTGCTTTGCAAAAATCAGACTTTGTAGTTCATGTCCAACAAAGTTAATTACCTACTAAAACAACAAAATCATTAATTGCAAGAAAACAAAGAATTCAGAGTCTCCACAACATAAAATATAACATGTTCAAAACACAATTCAAAATAATTTGATGTTTGAGGAACAAGGTAAATGTAGCCCTTTCCAAAGGGAAAAAAGACAGCTAATATGAGCCACCCTATGATGATCCAAATAGGAAGTATAATGTAAAAATAAAAATGTTTTAAAAATAAGTTCTCGAGGAATGAGAAGACAGGATATCTCAATAAAGAAGTAAAACTATAAAAAGAACCAAATGGAAATTTTTGAAATAAAAAATAGGAGAAATATTATTTCATGTATTTCATAATATAATTGTGATATTGAAGGATAGCTAGTGAACTTAATGATAACTCAATAAATACTATCCAATCTGAGAAATGGTGAAAAATTTTTGAAAAATATAAACAGAATCACAGAAGTGTTAAGTATTTTGAAAGAGTCTAAAAAATGTTATTAGACATTTAGGAGAAGAAAAGGAATAGGGAAGATAATCATTTATCAAATACTAAAAAATTAACACATTTGATATAAAGTATAAACTTATATATTTAGATGTTCAATAAACACCAAGAAAGCTACACTTTTTTTAAAAACTGTGCCAACTCAAAATTAGATTCAAGCTTGGTGCACCTGGGGTCTCCATCGTTAAGTATCTGCCTTCAGCTCAGGACATGATCCCCGGATCCTGGGATCGAGCCCACATAGGGCTCCCCGTCTCCTTCTCCATCTCCCTCTGCCTGCCACTGCCCCCTGCTTGTGCTCTCTCTCTCTGTCAAATAAATAAATAAATAATCATTTAAAAAACTTAGATTCAAGCTCTTAAAAGCCAAAGGTAAAGCATTAGTTTTAAAATCAGCAACAGAAAAATTGTTTTGACTACTCTAGGTGCATATTTCCTATTATGGACTTATTAACAAAGTTGTAGTACCAACACTATCTGATTTTAAGGCTTATTATGAAACTGAAATAATCAAAATACTGTGGTATCAATTTCTAGTTAGACAAATAATCCAATTCTATTATGTGTAATTTAAAAACACATACTGGATAATGGCTTTTAACAAGGTGCAAAAGCAATTCCATGGAGATGGGATCATCATTTTAAATAAATGGATTCGGGACAATTGGATATCCATATGCAAAATAAAAGGAGCTCAATCCATATGTTACATCACATATAGATAGTGACTCAAATTTGACCATCAATCTAAATGTAAAACTTAAGCTATAAAACTTCTAGAACAAAAAAAGGATACTTTTGTAGTTTTGGTTAGGCAAAGCTTTCTTAGGTATGACACCAAAACCGTGATTTATAAGATATTTATAAGCTATCAATGATTCCATAAGAAATTTGACTAGGAGTTATCTTTCTTCAAACATCCTTGAATTAGGAAAGAAAAAATCACATCAGAGTTGTTAACTATTTAAACAACAACAAAAGAAACAACCCAAAAAGAAACATAACTTTAGATGTCGTAGAAATAAAGCACACCTAATCCAGGGTTGTGGTAACTTTTGGAAGGGAGGCAACATGAAGAATTGTGGAGTAACACAATAAGATTGTACTAGTACTAGTTCTCCTTGTGTGGTTGGTAGGTTCATGAGTGTAAATTATATTATAAAAATACAAAATTAATGACTGAAAACAAAATAAGTATATAAAATATAAAATAAATGAGGGATTCAGACATAAATTAATACTTAAAAATTAATGGAATTTTACATACCTGAAATTTTTAATAAATTAGAGCACTTTTTAAATCTTTTTTATGAAATATTACAGAAAAATAATAGATACACTGTCCTAGCTAAATATTGCTTTGCAGAGAAATTGAGAGAGAGAAAATATATATTTTGTTACATCAGCAACATCTTAGCTACTTAAAATTTTGTTTTCTTTATTTTTTCCCTAACTACCCAATTAGCTGGAATTCTTAGTAGTTGGGAAGTCTAATTATAGCAAATGTAAGCAATTTTACATCTTGTTTGGTCTAACTTTTAAATAATTTACCATTACAAACTACTAATAGTATTTAATGAGTGATTATGCTAGACACCATATTTTGCATGGCTTATGTTATTTTATCCTCATAATATATGAGATGGAAATTTTAAATATTCATTTTATACATGAAGAAATTAAGGTTACATTAGATAATATACTAAACCAAGTTATTCACAAAGCTTGACGTTATCAGGAATTTATCCCATTCAGTTGGACGGCAAAATTCTTATCATCATGACTAATTGAACCTGTCTCAGCTCAGTTCTGGTCAAGCATCCATGTCTTTCCTTGGTAGTAGGAGAAACATAAATAATATATTTATATATGGTCTCTTATTCTGTTCATGCCTGAACCTGGATGTATAACTCCCATATACTAGATTGCTATTGAAAAAGCTCAATTTTTTTAATAATATTTTTTAGTCTTTGAAATGCTTTTCACTTTACTTTTCTTTCATAAAAGTTAATAATTACATTTTTTTGCTGTATATGTGTCATTCATATTTAATTTTTTTCAATTATTTCATTATTTTCTAAGAACATAATTATTTTGGGGGCACCTGGGTATCTCAGTCAGTTAAGCGTCCAACTCTTGATTTCAGCTCAGGGTTGTGAAATTGAGCCCTACATTGGGCTCCATGGCATGGAGCCTGCCTAAGATTCTCTCACTTCCTCTCCCTCTGCCCCTCCCCCTCCACTAAGAAGGAAAGAAAGAAAGGAAGGAAGGATGGAAGGATGGAAGGATGGAAGGAAGGAAGGAAGGAAGGAAGGAAGGAAGGAGTTATATATATTTTCTTAATATGAAAATACCATAAAGATAATATAGCTATTACTCCTTTTCCATCATATATACATATACACTTTTGATGCTTAGGTTTATTTATCTTTTAATATTTTTATTATTACCTTATATTTTAATAACTATGCCTTTTATATTAAATAATTTTAAAAAGTTTGATATATATCTGCAAACACAATAATACTAACTAGTGGATTTCTCAGGTTGCTTGTCACAATCTTACAATCATTATGGCATAAAACATTCATACCCCTAAGATTACAGTGCTTTGTTTTTCCAGACTTAGAACCAACTAATAAGGAAATAAGTATCTTCTATAAAGAGAAACTCTGTCCTCTTTTGATTGTGGCTCATTTTATAGCTAATATAGCAACAGAATATGTATGATATGTCACTTTCTATGAAGGTTCTTTCAGGCCATTCTTAGATTCTCACTTTCAGCCTGATATCACTCCATCCTCTCTAAGGTGCCAAATTAGGATGTTCAACAAATAAGGGGTGCCTGGTTGCATCAGAAGAGTGAGCAACTCTTGATCTCAGGGTCATTTGTTTGAGCCCCATGTTGGGTGTAGAGATTACTAAAATAAATAAGTTAAAAATTTTTTTAAAGAACGTTGAACAAATATGTAATATGTAAACACTGCGAGAGAACAATAACACACACACACACACACTTTATATTATTTTTAAAAAAATCGATGTCAACATATTAAAAACACATCAGCAAACCATGTTTATATACCAAGATCTCATCATTAGTTATAAACTATCAAGAAAACAATTCTTTCCTATGGCTACTGACATCAAATATCATGTTCTTTTAAATAAAAAACAAGTGATATTTCAATAACTCCTTGGGGTGCCTGGGTGACTCAGTTTGTTGTGCCTCAGACTCTTGATTTTAGCTCAGGTCATGGTCTCAATGTCCTGGGATCAAGCCCTGAGTCGCCACTTACTAGGAAGTCTGCTTGAGGATTCTCTCTCTCTCTCTCTCTGCCTTCCCCCCTTCTTGAGCCCTCTCTCTCTCTACCCCTCTAAACTAAATGAATCTTTAAAAAAAGAACAAAGAACTCCTTAAATATATATTTTGAAATGGATTTATTAAGCCTAAGTCTGTATACTTTCCACTGTAAACACTACACTTTGAGTCTTTTGTGGATGTCATTCATATCTATCTTTAAAATCCCCATACAAGCATTTTGAACTTCCGATATTTTCATGTATGCAAACAATTCTGATGCGTAGAGAGAGGCTTCCCATAGGACCCAGACTGAGAAACACAGTCCTAAAAAATCAGTTGATTTTCACTAATACAGATACACAAATGATAACTGCTGCCTTTAAAATATACTTTTTTTAAATGTTAACAGAGATTGATGACATGCTATTTTCATGTTAAATAATAAACAGGAAGGGTTTGGGTTTCATAGATTTTTCCTAATTCCTCTTTCAGAATTGCCCATGATACTATTAAATTGTGGCTGGTAGATGGTACTGGGTTGCAGTATATAGCCACGGCATATTGGCCACTGACTCATTATTCTTCTACTTCATAAACTTCCCTGTAAGTAAAGAAGATACATATCTTCAATAAACCCAATGGAGGAAATAAAATGTTTCTTTTTCATTTTTGGGCTTTATGAAACACCTAATAAAGAGTTCATATGTACTAAAAAGCAGGAAGAATTATCTAATGTTTAGCTCTTTTGGTCAGATTTTCCTAGCTTATAGTTATGTACACATGTATGTGTGTATTTACTGTACTTCACTCACTGTACTTCAATATTACACACATCTTTAATGAACATATTTTCTTTCTGAATTATCAAGAAAAATGTTCTTAAAGCAACTGTATTTGCCAGGCATTCCTAAAGCATAGGCTTCAAAGTTATTATCTAATAATCAAGTCCTATTGAGAACTAAAACTTCTATCCAAGAAAGAACATATGTTAGAATCTTAAAACACAATTACAAATTTTTGATAGTGCCTGATGATATTACATCCTCCTAAACATGGATTAAAAATATACAAAAATATTAAATTCTACGTGGATAGTGTGGTTATATGAAAATAGGTGGATATTTTCAGGATAAGAAATTGAGAGATAAATGCCTCAGCAATACTCACTTCTAATCTATTGTGAGCATATTTGTATGAATTAATTTACTTCTGAATACCTTAATTGGAAATTTGAAAAATAGTGAAATATATAGGCCTCAAAATGCAGAATATTTCAGAAATATTCATATAAACATTAATGTATTTCTTTATATTTGTTCCACCAAATGCTGAGGAACTTTACTTATATTTAGATTTTACATATTTTATATTTCATATATTATTTGTATATGTACATTTTTACATATTTTATACATAAAATTCTATTTGTAAAAAAATATTTATTCTGCCTTTATATATTTAATTGGGTATAAACTTCTGGGTTAAGTATTCTTTTCCTCTGATTCAATTGATGTTATTGAGTTGTATTCTGGCCTCCAACTCTTCTTATGATAACTTGGCTGACACCTTAATATAGTCCTTTTGTAGAAGATGATTTTTTATTAGTTTTATTGAGTTGTAAATTACCCTGAGTAAAATTCATCCTTTTTAGTCTACCATTAAATGAATTTTGATAAACTGATAGTTATGTAACCATCATAATACAGATATAGAAATTTCTCATTACTCAAATGCCCATTTTTTTCCAGTAATTCAAATAAAAGGAAGAATACAAAATGTAATTGAGTTTGACTTCACTTACTCAGTATAATGCAAGTAAGAATCATCTACGGCATTGTGTATGGTTGGTTTCTTTTTACTGCCAAGTAGAGTTGCATTGTATGGAAGTATTATAGTGTATTTATTTATTCACCAGTTAAAAGATATTTTTATTGTTTTCAGATTCTGTTAATTATGAAACAGCCCCTCTAAATATTTGCATACAGGTTTTAGTGTGAACATACATTTTCTTTTTTGTTGGACTAATCTATTTCCTTTGCTCCTTATGAATATTTTAAAAATAACCTTTGGTTTCTACAAAATATCTTGCTGGGGTTTTAAGATTATATTGAATTTGTAAATCTGGAGAGAACTAACAACTTAAAAATTCTAAATTCCATTAATACACAAAATTGTTGGAATAATAGTTGACTGTTCCAGGAAACATATATAAAGAAAAAAAAAACTAATTCTGAACTGTTATCTTTCTATAAAGAGTATTTAATTTCTTGTGAAAAGTTGAGAGAGAATGTTAGCTTAATCTAGCCTGATATGCTTGCACTTTTTAGGTATGGTTCTTTAGAATCTTACCTGAAAACTAGACATTTTTCTTAGGGCTCATTATCCCTAGCTAATTGTTGTCTTACTGCCAACAAAAACTACTAGAATTCTGATTTTTTTTTAACTACAGCAGCTTCTTTATGCTGGATTTCCTTTAGCACTGCCCCCCTTAAAAGCACACACATACACACACATAGCTTTGGAGGCAATAGATGCCTCAGGAAGATTGTGCTCTGAATGATGGAACTGTTGGCATGCAGCTGTCTTTCCTCTAGGATTTGGTCCTGTGATCCCTGGCTATGTCCTAAATTTCAAGGTATGTCTCCCCAGGCCACTATAACCACTCCAAACTCTAGGTTGCTGTTTTCTGTTTAGCTACTATGCTCTATACCAATAATCAGCAAATACACACACACGCACACACACACACACACACAAGTCAGAAAAATGTAAGATTCATCTCATTTAGTTTCCCTTATATTCTGGTCCCTCAAGTTCTCTCCGACTTGGTTGCCTTCCAATACCTTAAAGAGGGTTTTTGTTGTTGTTGTTGTTGTTGTTGTAAATAATAATAACAACCTAGCGTTTTAGCTTTTCTAAGTAGAAGGATTAATTTGATATTAGCTGAAAGTAGTAATCTGTCTTCCTTTTTAGGTAATGTTTATTTCCTTCCTTGTGGCTAATGGGCTATTATCACTTTTTCTAGATGTACTGTGATTTCACTACACCTTATCAAGCTGAGAATTTATTTATCTTGCTTGGAAATCAGCATGTGGGGCGCCTGGGTGGCTCAGTCGTTAAACAACTGCCTTCGGCTCAGGTCATGATCCCAGGGTCCTGGGATCGAGTCCTGCATCGGGCTCCCTGCTCAGCAGGAAGCCTGCTTCTCCCTCTCCCACTCCCCCTGCTTGTGTTCCCTCTCTTGCTGTCTCTCTCTCTGTCAAATAAATAAATAAAATCTTAAAAAAAATCAAAAGAAATCAGCATGTATTTTTTTTTTAAATACAGGTCTTTCTTCAATTCTACTTAGTAATTATCATTTCTAGTATTTCTTATCTTCCATGTTATGTATTTTATTACATTGGAACCACATTTGGACTAATTATATAGTATCTCTTCTTCATATTTCTTCATTTCTTTTATGATTCATAACACTTATATAAATCACTGTTGCCAATGTTGGGGAAAGGATCTTTAAGATAGTTTTATGTCTCTATTTGGAAAAGTTGACTAGAGTGATACAGTGCCTAATATATTAAAGTACATCATGTGGGTGTATATGTGTGAATGTGCACTCTAATATTTAGTAGGACAGTAAAACATTTTTAACAAAAGAATGCAACTGATAGAAGTGCTTGCCATTTTCAGATACCACAAAAACGACCATGGCAGTATCTACACAAAGACAACAGAGAAGTTTGGCAAGGAGCATAAAACCACAGATGGTTGTAGGTGGCAGTCTCCTAGCAGCAGAAACAGATTTTCCTGAGAAAACATTTCATCAAAACTTTGCTTTGAACCAGTCTGTTCTGCCATATTGAGGGCGATATTCAGGAAAAAAAATCTTTGCTAACATACAATCAGAAGTTGGGAATTTTTTAATGTGGTGGTTACACTCTAAAAAGGGAGGTAAATCTGTAGAACTAATCTCATTTCCATCATGCAATCTTGAACAGGTCCAGACCTAACACAAATAGTATGCTAGGTAAAGTAATTCCAGAGACTACATCTTCTCTGCCAATGTCCTACCATTCCTGTAGTCGTTCTCATTTGCCGTGAGTCCCCAAAAGAATTCAGTGTCTCCAAACCTCCATGAAGAATCTATAGCTTTCACAAAAGAAGTTCACATTCACAAGATTTCAGGTTTACTTTCTTCACGAGGTCTTGGCATTTGAAATAAGATAACTCTTATACTAATTGAATGAATCCCACTGATTCACTTTGAAAAATCAGATATAAGCCAAATAAATTATTTTTGTCTCTTAGAAATACTATACTGCTGACAATATTTTATTGTACAAATGCTTGTTTTGACTGTTGAAATGTTTATGATTTATTCTTTAGAATAATCATTATAGAAAACTGCAAACATTATCAACAGTTAGTAAATAAGAGTGCAGTGACTATTAAATATGGGCTGTAAGTATCAGATAATATTCTTAGCATTTTGTCAAGCTTTTAGCTTTACCTGTTTTTGGTGTGCATTATTTTCTATTTGATTAAAGTAAAAGGTAGTTAAGAGTACAAGTCCCTTCCTAGGTGAATTCTGTAAACATCAATTTACTCATCTGTAAAATAAATATGTAATTTCTGTCTCATGATTTTTTATAAGAAAAAATTAGAATATATAAAGCACTTAAAATAACACTAAACTCTAGTTACTCCCAAAATATTAGCTATTATAGCTAATATTCTTAAAGTAATGGATAATAAAAAATATTTAAAAGTTGTTACATGCAGAATGATAGTATCTTTGATATCAAATTACTGATCTTCAATATTTTTCAACAACTACTATTATGATCAACTTCTCTTTAGCAGCTTAAATTTATACAAGATATTTATGTTTCTTGCCTAATAAATATCATCAGTATAGCCTTTTTCATATTGTATATTTATCTTGGAAGAAATTAATTTTTTCTTCTCCAAATATATTCCTTAGTATCGGACCTATTTCCCGGTTTAGAAAACTATGCCATAAACAATTTGTATTTAACAACAATAAAAACACAAAATAGAAAAGATTTAGCCAAAGTTATTCAACTGACAAAAATGAGTTATGGAGAAAAGGCTGGCAGAGCCAGCTTGGTGGGTTACAAGTAGAGGAGAGGCCTTGCCCAGGGGAAAAAATGGACAGAGAAATTGGAAAGAGTATCTTCCTCAGAGATGGAGAAGCAAAGAGTGAGGCAAAGGCTGAACTAGCTAAGAGAAGGCAGTTCACAAACTAAAAGGCTGAGAGAGAACTTTCAGGAAGATTTATTAGTTCCAGTGTTATAAGGCAGAGTAAGGAAAAAGCATTGAAAAAGCACACTACTATCTTTGGACACTAGTCTTCCTTAAGTGTCAATGCCCTAAAGGGAAAATAAAAGAATTTTAAGCATGTTTTCAGTTCAAATAATTTAAATAGCCGTCATTTTTTAAATATTAAGATGATAATTCAGCTCAGTCTTTTTTTTTTTTTTTTTTTTTTAAATATTTATTTATTTGAGAGAGCGAGAATGAGAGAGAGAGAGAATACATGAGAGGGGAGAGGGTCAGAGGGAGAAGCAGACTCCCCGCCAAGCAGGGAGCCCGATGCGGGACTCGATCCCGGGACTCCAGGATCATGACCTGAGCCGAAGGCAGTCGCCCAACCAACTGAGCCACCCAGGCGCCCTAATTCAGCTCAGTCTTAAGGGAACACTAAATCTGTATTTCTTTTTTCCTCCAACTGTTCATGGAAAATGACTTTATTTTCATTCAGCACATAATATCCCACAAAATAATGTTTTTATAAGGAAAAATGATTTGTCTGCCTATATTGTACTCATATGTCATTTAAATACTTTTTCCATTATAAAATTTTATATACTTCAGCTGTGTCAGTACACTGTCAATATGTTTCTAAAACATAACATTTAATTTTATCCTTGTTGATTTTCTTACAGAATGTTTTTTCTGACTGATCACAATAAGGAGTTAAAACTTTAAAAGACCTAAATTAATTGTCTGTACTAAATGATCTGAAAAAAAGAATAAGATAAATAGGAAAACACATATCAAACAAACTTTCTCCATAACAGCAGCTCTTAGAAACAAAAGTACAATTAGAGAACATACGACTTTACGATTTTCTGGTGAACAAGAATGTATATTGTCTCTGAGTTCTAATGGAAATAAAATAAAACCTCTGTGACATTATGGTTAATACTAAATGTACAAGGTTTGGTTGTAGGAAGCAACAAGTCATTTACCCAGAGGAGATTTTCAAAAATCACATTTGTGGGGCGCCTGGGTGGCTCAGTCGGTTAAGTGGTTAAGTGTTTGTCTTCAGCTCAGGTCATGATCTCAGGGTCCTGGGATCAATTCAGCCTCCAAGCAGGGCTCTCTGCTCAGTGGGGAGTCTGCCTCTCCTTCTCCCTCTGCCCCTAGCCCCCTTGTGCTCTCTCTCATGCTCTCTCTCTCTCATATTCTCTCTTCTGCTCGCTCTCTCAAATAAATAAATAAAATCTTTTAAAAAAAATCACATTTGCTCCTCATCTTTTCAATTCTGACACACCATCCTGGGACATTATTTATTGACAAAACAAAGAGAAACTTCCCTTCCCCAATTATGCCCAACATACTAGGAAATTACAAAGGTATATTGTTAAATTAATGATCATTAAAAATGTTTGGCTGTTATGCACAAAATCAAGAGGAAGGAAGGAAGGAAGGAAGGAAGGAAGGAAGGAAGGAAGGAAGGAAGGAAAGAAGGAAGGAAGGAAGGGAGGGAAACAATCTATTCAAAATCTTGAGAACAATCTGAACAAAAGAAAACTGAGTATTTGTCTAATAAAAAATTTAAAAACAGAATACAAATATGTCACTCTTACCAAATTATTGATTTCATGAAAATACCTTCTACAACAATGGGAATAAAAAAATAATTATATTCGAAAGCACAAAAAGTTCAGGTCTTGCAATTTCCATCAAGTATCACCTTGTCCAATCATTAATGGCAAAATGTTAGCAATGAAAGAGAAGTAAGCCAAGTGACAGCTTTCCTTATGTTCACTCAGCAAATACATGCTTAGCCATTTTATGCCATCTGGTACACAAGTGTTAGAGCAGTGAATGACTGGTGGAAAAATCAGTGGTGGGATATCAGTGGGGAGAGTCAACTAAAAAGGAGAAAGATTTCCAACTGTGACAAGAGATATAAACAAAGGACCTGAGTGGTCATTCCCCATAAAGTACAGATAGCTAAGAGAGAAATTGGAGGCAATGGGAATTTAGAGTTGATAAGCTAGGTTGGAGGCCCCACCGCTACATCCTTTAGTCTGCTGTACTTTAAGAAATAAATAAACACTGTAAAAATAACACTTGGCTGAAAACCAAGCTGCCTTCCAACACACAAACCAATACTGTTTGTAAAAGAGGAATTTTTGCTGAGAGTTGTGGCTCATGCATGTTGTTATTGCATGTGTGACTATTTGGTTGGTCGGTTTTAATACTTTAATTGCAGTTAATTATGGCAGGTATTAGTAAAGGTAGAATTCATGATCCTGCTTTATTTTGCCATAATTATTTCCAGGTAGTTGAAAAATACTTCTCAAAAAAGGTGCTATAACTATCCTTCGTATAGATAACATGACAAGGAAAGACTGGGGGTACTGGTGGTCAATCAAATGGTGGAAATTTAAAATATCAGAGGAAAACAATAAGCTATGTAACTTGATAAAATATAATTTCCAAATTCCACTGATTTAGTGTATTAGGGTCTTCCTGCTACTGCACAGTGCGGAAATGGTGCTTCAGAAACTTAAAGCAACACATTAAATCTAAATTACATTTGAGGTTTGTATCATTTTTCAAAATCTGGTATACCATTTTATGTGCCTGGTTATACCTCCCACTAAACTCCAAAGTGAAACCTCTATTACAACTAAGCTCATTTTTATTTTTCATGGTTCACATGTAGTGTTTGCTTCGGCAGCACATACATGAAAATTTTCATCATTCACGTGCAGAAGCTACTTCCAGTCTGTGCAGTGTCTTCTTCTCTGATTTAGCCTAACTCAGCATTTGTCTGAGTTAGACATTCTCTGAGTTAAACATTGTTCCTCAAGGATGTTTCCCTAATGATGGCTGCCTATAAAGAGCATTTCTACTAAATGACGCTCTATCTGTGACCTATAACTTACTGTCATGTTCTCTAATGGTATCAGCATAATTTGGCATACTTGTCATATCACTTTTCAGGATTATTTCATATTATATTTTTTTCCTACGATTTCTGTGTATGAACAATTAATCTCAAGTGGATTATAAATTATTTTTGAGAAAGGAGTGAAATGTAGTACCAGACACAAATTCATTTTAGTTATGACAAACTCAAAGACAAGCTCATCTCTGTGACATGACAAACTCAAAGACCATTCTAGAGTTCCTGTTTGCTTAGCATGAGATTAAGCACAAGAATTTGGTGCTTCAAAATTACTGCATAGGCTGGAAAGGAAAGGACAAACATGAATGCCTCTAACTACCCTTTTTTACCTACAGTTTTCAGGGAATTAGAAAGGTGTTCCTCTCATTAAGGTAAGGAATTACAGGATTTCACTATTGATATGCACAGCTTCCTGTCATATTCAAGCAGGTGATTCAGAAGGGAACACTTCAAAATCATTTCGGAAATTCTTTTCCCCAAGTTTATCTGTCTGGTGATGTTAGATGAAGAATAATATTTCTTTGATCTTACTTCTAACTTCCAGATTTCACATGATTTCATTTCATTGGTGGAACAAAAATGAGGTGTCTCTAAGCACAGGAGTCTGGGAAACATAGTTCCTAGACTTACAGCTCCGGTAAGAGAATGAAAAGTGTAATATGAGAGAAGGGTGGTGAAGAGATTTTTCTAAATTGTACCCAGCTGTTGGTTGCATATTTACATAGAAATGTGTTAATTATTTGAAGTCATTCATCTCAAAAAAATCCTTTCAGTAAATTAGTTAATTCTTATAAATTCACTATTTTAAGATTAAAAATACTATTTATCTGTATAAGAGTCCCTCAACTAGGAAGAGCTGATGAGAATAGTTTTGTGGTGCCCTGTACAGAATAACCACCCTACTTTTCAGATAGAACAGCTGGTGGCAGCAATACACCAGGAGAAACTCCTTGGAGATGTGTTCATGATCCCCATGGGTAGATGGGACTATGGGCAGTAAGTCACTGAACCTAAAGTTTTATGATAACTTAAGATGTTTTAAAGTTTTAAAGATTTCTCAAGGAGCAGATCAACCACACTCCTTCCCCAAAGCATTCACACCACATCAGTTTCTTGTAAAGGTAACACCACCCTGGGGGGTGGTGTGAAATGACGAGTGAGGTTCAAGTTAAGGTTTTCCACCAGTTCAGCCATCCATTTGGGATGGCAACCCAAACTGAAATTTTAAATGAGGTATAGAGTCCTAAAAAGTTCTATTTCTGCAATACTCAAGCATAAATTAAGATTAATACTTCCTAGAGAAGGATACCATATCTTGATTAGATCTTGAGTTTATGAAGCTGAAGGAAGAATTTTATGGGATTCTACATTTATTTTTAAAAGATTTTATTTATTTATTTGACAGAGAGAGACAGTGAGAGAGGGAACACAAGCAGGGAGAGTGGGAGAGGGAGAAACAGGCTTCCCACCGAGCAGGGAGCCCGATGCGGGGCTCGATCCCCGGGCGCTGGGATCATGACTTGAGACAAAGGCAGACGTTTAACGACTGAGCCACCCAGGCACCCCTACATTTATATTTTTGTACTTGAAAAAAATATCTATGTTTAAACAGTGAAGGTGAAAATGTGTCTCTAAGGCAAGAATGCTAGGTGCTTCTTCTACTCACACAGCTTTGGAAAACAGGTTTACATCTTCATTCAACTGCGATAGGATTACTATGTATAGCTATATAGTTGTAAATCGTACTTAATTCTCCCTCTTATGCCCCTTCCAGTAGTCCAGAGTGGTGGTATCACCCTTCTAAGGCATTTTTGATCAACATTTCACTAGTCTATTAGGGACTAGTACACTGGGAATTATTTTTAGATTTTATTATAGATATTAAAAGAGTTATCATACTCATTTTTATATAGCTTCACTTTTAGCCTAATGTTCTGTTAGATTTGTTATATGAACTGTACAGTGTCAGTTATTCTGAATCTGTTGCCATTCATACCTCAATCAAATGATACTAATAATAAAAGTTAGTAAAAGTAGGTGAAAGAACAAAAGAAAAGGAAAATTTACAATATCACTAGATATCTATAATATGTTGTAATATATAAAATATTCCATTTTTTTTCTACCATTTGAACTCAAGCCTTATATCTTTGTGGATAATTTGCATTTTACACTCCATCATTATATTAAATATATATGTATACATATATAAATACATGCATATATATATATAAAATATATAAATAAATATAAATCCTGGACAATTTATCTCAAAAACTCCTTTCAATAAATTAGTTAATTCTCATAACTATTTTAAAATTAAAACTACTATTTATCTGTATAAGAGGTCCTCAATTACGAAGAATAGAGAATATATAGTCTATATAGTGTGTATATACACTGGATAATTTATATATATATATACACACACACTATATATATATAGACAATGTTGATATATATTTATAGATAATTTATATATACATATATAAATTATCTGGGATTTATACTATGTGTTACATGTTAAATATACCGTATTTACTATATGTTACAATTATGATATAATGTCTATTAATATCATTATTTTTAATAGGTCATTTTGATATGTATTATTTTCACATGTTAAATTGTCAAGTCAGAAGATTTGAAGGGTCTGAAGTTTTACCTTAATAATAAGTTCAAAATTTAGTCCATCACAGTTTCATAGACCCTGGCAGTCAAATACAAGGCCTTTGGATCATAGACAAAAGACAGTCTATTGATCATAGCAATGGGTGTGAATAACATCTTGCATCTGTTCTGCAAGCCCTAATTTTCCCATGGTAACACATTAAAGATTGAATCATCTATGCATACAATGGGGTGCATTACAGGAGATAAACCCTAAGATTTTATTATGGAGACTGTTCATAAACTTGCCTATTTCTCCCACACTAGAGAAAGACATTTTCTGGAATGCCACTGAAACTTCTCCAGGAAAAGAGAAAGAAGTCTCTATCTTTGTTATCTGGAAATGTAAGTAAATCTGCTTCAGTGTGTGCCACTGTACTTTTCCAGGGCTATGCATTTATATAAGTACAAACAGAAGAAAAGGTAGTCTGATGTAATTTGCTATTAATACCTAATCATATAAGAACATGAAAGATCTATGGCCAGTTGTTTCCTAACAACACATACACATACAAACCATAAATCTATCACATCTTTGTTTTTATAACTGAGTAAATATATGTATATAAATGTAAATATAAATTCTCCTTATGCTAAAGGAGTTATCATAGCCTTGGATTATATTATATCATAGCCTTGGATATGAAGCACATATATATAGTAGTTTTGTTAGTTAACTATACGTTAAAATATTCAGAATAATTTATCTAATTCTTAGAACATACACGCTATTTAGATTATGCGTTTATAGTGATAAAAGGCTAACAAAGTAAAAATGGTTGTGAAATCAGTGTTTATAATGATTGTGGGTTGAATGTTCAGATTATAAACTTCAATTTACATAAAAATGACTGCTTTGAATGTGAGATTTGAAACTCTTTGTATTGAGAATTATTGTCTCATTGATTTTTTTCTTATGGAAAAGCAGATGCTCCATATTAGTTGTGATTTCAATTCACATTCAACATTTTTATTGCTAATTATTCTTAACTAAATATGTTGTCCATATCAATAGCCCACTTTGGAGAATACAAAAAGGCTGTTTTTTTTTTTTTTTCTTAAAACTCAAAATATTTATGTCTAGGGTGGAAAGCAGTTTAATTTTAGTTATCCTCTCTGCCTTTCCCTGAGAGATTTCATCCTACTAGCTTTAGGAATAAGAAATGATGTTAATAATGGTGGCACTTTGGAAAGCAAACCAATTATTATATTTAGAGGTAAGTTAAAAGGGATTTATTATACTTTAGCCTTTGACAATAGAGAATGTTCATAATGAATTTTTTCATAGGAATAAAGACAGTGGTTCAATTCTGTTTTTTAGTAGAGTTTGTGATTGGCAGGGATCCCATACTACATAGGAAACTCCTTTTAATACTCATGATAGGGGCACCTGAGTGGCTCAGTCAGTTAAGCATTTGACTCTTGGTTTCAGCCCAGGTCATGATCTCACAGTCCTGGGATCAAGCCCTGTACTGGGTTCCACACTCAGTGCAGAGTCTTCTTCAGATTCTCCCTCTTGCTGCCCCTCCCTGTTTGCTCTCTCTTTCTAAAAGAAATCAATAAAATCTTTATATACTCCAAAAAATACATACCATTGTATTTGCCTGATTGATTCCTGTGGTAGAGAATTATCAATTTCCAGCTGGAATTTCAAATTCTTCAATTGCTGCATAGTTATCACAGATGTATTTTTGGTGTCATATTGTGCCAATATTTGGTGATAGGTACTGTATAACTTCTAGAAATAATTTTAATATACAGTAATATACTCCATTTTGCAAATAAGAAAATTACCTAATATTATCTAGTGATAGACCAAGGCCAGAATTTATTTTTTGTTTGTCTCCAGTGTTCATCATCTTCAACGTGCCATCTGGTAAGAGAAGTTCTACTCTTTATACCCATTATGGCTTTTGCTATGGGCCTAGCTGACACTGAAAATCCAGGATAGATGTTGATTTAAAATATAAAGAAAACATTTCTAAAGTGAACTGAGGAATGAACTGAGCTTTATTTACCTTAAAGTTAATTTATCATCTGAAATAGAGGGAAGAAAAAAGCATCTTTTGGTAATTATATAATTGAGAAATTCGTAATGTGTAAGACTTTACTATTTGAAGTGAAAGAATTGTTTGGTACAATATAGAGCATTTTTTTTTTAAGATTTTATTTATTTATTCATGAGAGACAGAGAGAGAGAGAGAGGCAGAGGGAGAAGCAGGCTCCCAAGGAGCAGAGAGCCCGATGCGGGACTCGATCCCAGGACCCCGGGATCATGACCTGAGCCGAAGGCAGACGCTTAACCATCTGAGCCACCCAGGCGCCCGAGCATGTTTTTAAAAGTCTATAAATCCCTTCATTTCAATCAAAATTATTTTTAAAAATATAGATTGTTAATATGGTAAACTCAATTTCATTATGTGCATTAAGTAAATAAATAAAATGTCTTCAAATTAGGTTACCAAAAATGTATAGAAGTGATTCTATATACTCTTGATGCTTGTTAATTTCTTGTTGAATCAGAATTACCAGTCTGAATCTTAACCTCAAGTGAGAATTCACATCTGAGAGCCTTTTATTGAGCCTGAATAGTGTGAATAGGCAGCCTAGATAGATGTTTTCTTTGGCCCTGCTGTTCTCCATATGCTTCTTTGCTAGGATCCAATTCCTGTTGTGAGGATTATCATCTATTGCCAGGATATCATGAGGAAGTAGATGATTCTATTCAACCCCAAATACTTCATGTTTATTCTGCATTAGTAAAACTGACCAAATGAAATGAAATTATTTCACTGTGATTTTCAAAAAGTAAAACGTGTACAAATTTATTTTGTGCTTTTGTACTCAAAGTAGCTCCAGAAATTGCTTAGAACTTACATTCGCATAGTGTTCAACTACATCATAATTATTTCCCATACTATTAGAATCACTTAGTCTCCTTTTCCACTCAGCATAATTCTAAATCTAAATTATCACTCATACAGATTAAGATAATTGTAAAAATTATTTTTGTGCTTTTGCCACAAGTCATTATTCTAATGAATACATTTGTCTTTTTAAAATCTGGTGGGCTAAACCATTTTCCAGGTCAGCTTAAGTACCTTAAATAAAATCTACTGAATAAGCAATATCCAATCATGTCTTTAGTATAAATGCACAAATTTGGAAAGGTCAGGAAGCAGAGCTAAGCTTGGAGAGCACTAAAGTAAACAAACTGAGCAGGGTGAGCATTGGAGCAAAACAAAATGATGCTGAAACAAGAGTGAACAAAGCACAGCTAGGTTAGAAGCCCAGCTAAGCAAACAGAGAACAGTGCTGTGCTCAAAAGAAGAGTAAGAACTCTAGGGAAAGCTTTGAGGCAGTTAACAAAATTCATTATGAGTTCCTCTACCTTCAAATGGACTTTAGCTATTTCAATCCCATCTGTGAACTGTCTGGACATACAGAGAGGCATTGCCAAAAACATAATAGTGATGGGTTAATTAGGGGAAAAATCAGTAGGCCAGTTTTATTAGACTATTGTTCTATCAATTCGTTTTTCAAAAATAAGTTATGTAGAACTCCACTTCCATTTATAACAGATTAAGTGCTACTTGATCAGCCCTACCATTGTAAATCATATTTAAAATAGACAAAATATAAGAGGCAGTTCTTTTCAGGTATTGGATAACAGGAAGTTCAAGTTTGTAATTCATGATAGAAGAAAAATCCATGAGGTGAACCACGTGATTAGTCTTGCTCCAAGCTGCATTGAGCTAAAGTCCAAAAAACCATGGTGATTCCCTGCACAAAATGATCAGATCAGAAGAAACACCTAGAATTTTCAGGGTAGGTCCTTAGAAAGTAGATGTGTAGGTGGAAGGGGAGCATCAGAAATCACTGTGAAAGTTCCCCTGTAAATCCTTAGATGACAGCAAGTCAGTATATGCACAGGGCAAAACCCGAGGCTTATCAAAGAGAGTATTCATTTGTCAGAACTACTACAAGTTTGAGAGACAAGTAGATACAGAAGAGGCCAAGCAGTGCTGGGAGATTTTAGATATTGGTTCATCCAAAGTAGAGCAATATGTTTATCACAAAAGGTATCTGGGTGAGATGCCAGAATTACATGTAAGAATCACAACTACTCCATGAGAGAAGAATTTATCTTCTAGACTTGCTCTAACAAAGTTGAAACCGAGGCTTGACAAGATCTTCCTGAATGCAGAGATTGGATTGTAAGTCATGACAAGTTAGAAGGGCTTTGAAAACAACTTAGATCTTTAATTATACATTTGTATAATTTACAAATCCTAAATTTAAAGAGTACAAAAGATCAAAATGATTAGCCAGTAATTCAACTATCTGCTAGAACCAAAATCAATACAACACATGCCACAGGAAGATAGCTCACCCCAGAGTCTCTACAATAGTTAATCCATAATATAAGGCACACAATTAAAAATTATTAGACATGCAAAGAAACCGGAAAATGTGATCCACCAAGATTCAAACTGTCAACAGAAAGGCTTAGACACAAATTATGAAACTAGCAGACAATGATTTAAAAGCAGCTATTTATAAATATGTTCATGATCTTTAAAAAATATAATCTTAGGGCGCCTGGGTGGCTCAGTTGGTTAAGCAACTGCCTTCGGCTCAGGTCATGATCCTGGAGTCCCAGGATCGAGTCCCGCATTGAGCTCCTTGCTCAGCAGGGAGTCTGCTTCTCCTTCTGACCCTCCCCCCTCTCATGCTTTCTCTCTCTATCTCATTCTCTCTCAAATAAATAAATAAAATCTTTAAAATATATATATATATAATCTTAATGAATAAATAGATAAGTGATTTTGTAACCCCTGAAAGAGTCTGCATTGTGTGAATGGAGGTCTCAGTCTTTGGATTCCCCATGAGAAGAGTTATATGGGGATCCACAATTGAATACAGACAACCAGAAGTACAGTAACAAGTACCAAAGCACTTTATTAAAGCAAAAAGTATTCTCTCAAGGTGGGAGAGCAGGCAGGTTCCAGGAGGTGCAACCAGCCCTAGGTTGTTTTGGGATTGGATAGTTGTTGTGCTTCTGTGGACTACAAGAAACTATAATGTACAGTGGGGTGGTCTTTATGGGAGGTTGCTTCCAACCATTTGGGGAACTCCTCTCAAGTTTTTGACCCTACAACATTTATACCAGAACCATCATGGCAGCATTCTTCAAGGGTAGAGGAAGGGGGGTGGTATCCACAATGCAAATGCATTATAATAGGTCTAGGGGTTACCCTGTAGCAGAGGTAGTAGAAGAAAGTGCATGCTCCTTACCTGTGGCTCTTGATCTGTCAGCCCTGAGGTCTTGGAAGCCACAAGGTCAGGATGTGCCCCCCAGGGCTTTTAGTGTGTAGCTTATTTATCATTGTCCTTGCCTCCAGCTCATGTCTCTATCATTCCCCTTCAAGGACTTGGGACTCTGCTTGGGGGCATTCTTTCCACTGCTCATGTCTAGCTTCTACCTAACAATCTCAATATAGAAACAGATGCTATAAATAAAGTACCAAATAGAAATTCTATAATTGAAGGGTATAGTCATTAAAAGGAACATTGCACTGGATGAGTAATACAGATTTAGTGAACTTGAGCAGTAACCAGTTTGAAAGATTAAATCCAAGAACCAGAGATGAAAAACTAAAGAAAATTAACGGAGGCCCCAGGATCCTGTGATAAAATACTAAATGTCAAACATACCTGTACAGGAATCCTAGGGGAGAAAGAATGAGAGTAGGGCAGGAAAAAAAAAAAAAAAAGAAAGAAAGATTTAAACATATAATAATTGAATTTTTCTAAAATTAGAGGGGGGGAATCAGTAATATACAGATTTAGAGTTTAGCTATCTCTTAGCAAGATAAGTACAAAGACAACCATACCTAGTCAAATCATAGGTGAACTCATAAAAACCAAAGATAGAGGGAAAATATTAAAAGTTGTCACAGTGACAGATATAATATAAAGAAACCAAATACATAGAGTGGCTGATTACTCATTCATCAGAGACAATAAGGATAGAAATAATGGTTCAAGATTTTAAAAATACTGGAAAGGAAAAACAAAATAAAACACTTCCATCCCTGGAACAAATTTATTACTCATCCCCCATATACTTACTTGATTAATCCAATGCATTTTTCATATTACAGCCAAGATGCTTTCTAATATGTAAATATACTCATATAACATTCCTGCTTCTAATTCTTTACTAGCTTCCATTTGTCCCGATGATAAAATCTAAACATAGCATTTCTCAAGTTGTATACAAGACACTTCAGCCTAGTTTTTCAACTCCACCTTCATACTTTATATAAAATCAAGTTATATTGAACTCTTTTTTCCAACAAAATGCCATGTTTCCTCTTTCATCCCTGACATTTGAACATAAAGTTTTCTCTTATCCCAATCTCTTCTGCATACAATCCTTCACATTATGTTCAGTTAGTATATTACTTAGGGTATTCTAGGTTATAATGTAGAAACAGACAACCCTCAATTAGAGTGACTTAAAACCCCAAAGGTGTAAAATTGTCTCATGCAAGTTATGGTGCTGGTTGAGAAAACTCACCAGAGAAACCAGCCTCCAGTCTTTATACCATGTGCTTCCATGATTGCTGGGGCAGAGGAAGAAAAGTGTAGAGTGGTGTTCTAGCATTGTTATAACTGTACTAGGAAGGAACATGTAACTCTTCTCTCAAAATCCATTGGCCAAAAAGGCAGGAAAGTATCATCTCCCACTATGCTAGGAGGAGAGGACAATCAAATTGCCTATTGCAATGAATAGTAATTATTCATATCTAATAACTGCTACTGATCTTACCTCATTTTAATGTAGAATGTTATTTTCTCTTGAAGAATTTCTCCCTCACAACTCATTCCATTTCAGCCTCGATACTCCTCTCATATTTTTTTCAAGTATATATCACGGATTTCTTACATCAGCAGTTATGTTGTTCTACTACTGTTTATTTAATTATATATGTCCCCCTTGGTATAAGGAAAGCTACAGAAGGTCATTTTGCAACAGAATGCCTACTGTGATGGCAAAATTATAGTTAATTTATTGATATTCCTGGGCGCCTGGGTGGCTCAGTTGGTTAAGCGACTGCCTTCGACTCAGGTCATGATCCTGGAGTCCTGGGATCGAGTCCCACATCGGGCTCCTGGCTCAGCGGCGAGCCTGCTTCTCCCTCTGACCTTCTCCCCTCTCATGCTGTTTCTCTCTCTCTTGCTCTCTAATACATAAATAAATAAAATCTTAAAAAAAAAAAGAAAGTCAAATCATATCTAAAAAAAAAATTATTGATATTCCTTAAATACACATATATATCATTCATAAAGCAAAAATCATCAATAGTTTTAGGAAGAATTTAGTCCTATACTTTCATAGTATTTTATCTAAAATGAAAAGTTAAAAACAACTTACATTTCACCAAAGTATTATGCAACTCATCATTCTTAGACATACTGTACAAAATAGTATTTAACAAGATAAAGAAATAATAAGCTAAAATCTACTCATTAATATGGAGAATTAAAAGGAAAATTAGAAAGTAAATAAAAATGCTGATAGTGATGATGATCTGATATATCATTTGTAACTATTTTATATCTAAGATTCTTGAAGATCTTGCAAGTATCCAATTTTTTTAGTCAATAGTTTGAGTTTCCGAGATCCCTATCAAACAAATTGTAATCTAAAAAGTATAAGATGACCTCTTTAAAATACATTGCAACAAAACATGTCACTCCATGAATGCTTTTGTGGCTTTAGTGTACTGTTCAAATACCATACCCCTCAACATTATGTATGACCAGCGTATTTTAGATTTGCCCTACTTATATTATAGAAGGCATACAAAAAGAAGCAAAAACACCAGTTTGTTTGGTTATCTCCTATATTCACACTCCATATCCATCATAAAGTTTTTTTTCAGGTTTAAACAGCAAAAACTTATTTATTCTCATGTTTGAAGGAAATAATGTAGTGCTAATACTTACATAACTGAAGCAGAGAAAACTATATTGAGTTTTACCAAAACAAGCACGGAAATTTATATGAATCAAGAATTATCCAAATGCTTGGGAACAAATAATGGCTTGTGGAAATATTTATGAAACAAATAAGAGGGAATTCCAAAGATAATGCCACCAAACTATCCTTTACAAGTATGTATGTATATGTGTGTGTTTAGTTATTTTTGTCATAAAATAAAATTGATTCCTTAATTTTAATAAAGGTAAAATATAGTGGAATGTTTTGTACCAGTAAAATTATATCATTGAATATGATTAATAACTAATGTTTAAAATATATTATATAAGATGTTAATATAAATGTATGTTTGAGATAGGCTGCAAATATTATGAAAAATATGTAATCATGGTTAATAATGATATTTAAATAATAGCTGATATTCTTTGAAAGAATATGTCACTTGGCTAAGTAAATATAGTATTTCTTTTTGTTTTTAAACTTTTTTAATGTGTTATGTTAGTCACCATACAGTACATCATTAGTTTTTGATGTAGTGTTCCATGATTCATTGTTTTCATATAACACCCAGTGCTCCATGCAGTATGTGCCCTCTTTAATACCCATCACTGGGCTAACCCATCCCCCTACACCCTCCCCTCTAAAACTCTCAGTTTGTTTTAAAAATAACATATAAAACAAAATTAAACAATTGCAAAAAAGGATACTCAGTATTTAGTGTTTTATGAAGAAACAAAAATTTATTGTAGTCTTCGAATTTGAAGACTTTTTCTTTATATTCAAATTTAGCACCAAGAACCGTTATTAATTCTACACAATAAATGCCATAAAAATTTAGTTCTTTTTAGTTATCAAAAATTTAACATTAAAGACCATGTACAAAATGAAAAGTAAATTTAACAAAATCCTTAATTTGAAGAACTAAAGTAGCAGTTGCATTAACAAAAAGAGAAACATTATAAATATAATCCAGGTAAATTTTGCTACCTTAGTAGTAACGCATTCCTTATTTCAGAAAACAAGCACTTAATATATAGAACTATAAACTTCATATTTTTTCTCTGTTCTCTCTTCCATTTGTGTAATAATGGAGCCATTTGGGGTATGTACAGGCAATGTATGGTACATTGCATCAGCCAGTAGAAGCCAGTTGAGTTCTATAGTACTGTAGTCACATAGGAATTAGAAATCATTTTCTCTTCAGTAGATATTATGAGGAAGGAAAACTGTGAGAGTAAATACTTCCCTGGAAGACATTCTGAGTGTCAAGGAGATTATGAGTGTCAATGCTCTTTCTTTTGGGGGCTCTTGGGAGTGTGTCAGGCCAAAACATGCTAGTTCACAAAATATTTTTGTAATTTTTCTCCACTTCACAAATATTTTCTTTATGTATTTGCTTATTTTTAAAAGAGGAAATTATTGCTGGGCAATGCCAAAAGAAAAGAAAATTACTGGTGTCAGGTCTGATCCCAAATTGACTATCACACTCAGGTAATCACCATGACTCAAATTCTTTCTCTTCAGAAGGCAATTTAGAGACCATCTGTCTTTGCTAAAGCCTAGATCTTAATGCAGGGGAGAATATGCATTGTTCTGACACTCCATTCCAAAATGTTTCAAAACATACATTCATCTTCCTGAATAGTTTTAAATAAACACAACTTTCCTCACTTTGTCATATAGATAAGTACTGGATACCTGCAATGATGCTGATTTCCTTGAATCCAGTTGTGAGCTATATGAGAGCCAATGCTAGACAAGGAGAAAGCAACTGATTCCAATGCAGATACAGTAGAAATGCATCTTGAAGGACAATGAGGTCCACACTTCAAGGAGAACCTGTCAAGCTTGAAGAAAAAAGCAGTTCAAGGTCCTGGTTTCTGATAAGATCACAAGGCAGAGAAAAAGTAACAGATATCACAAGTGAAGTAAATGAAGAATATAAGATATCTCTTTTCTGTCGTGTATTTTCCCAACTACACTTATTAGCTAAATTAACTAAATGTTTTAATATAATTTTTAGGTATTCATGCCTCTTCTGAAATTTGGATATTCTAAACTGTTTTTCCAAAAAGTAAATAAGGAGAACTGCAAAAATTTTATAAAAGTAATTAACTGTAAAAATGAATTTTAAATTGATTTTAGTGTTCTGCTCATATATTCATGTTTTTATTTTCATAAAATTGAATTGAAACAATTGCCTGACTTTGAAAACTCTTTTTTTTTTTTTTTTGAGAGGGAGAGAGAGAGAGAGTGCGGAGTGTGAGTGGGGGTGGGAGGGAGTGGGGGGAGAGGGAGAGAGAGACTCCTAAGCCGGCTCCACACCCAGAGTCGAACCAGATATAAGGTTCAAGGGACGCCTGGGTGGCTCAGTCGGTTAAGCGTCTGCCTTCGGCTCAGGTCATGATCCCAGTGTCCTGGGATCGAGTCCCGCATCGGGCTCCCTGCTCCACAGGGAGCCTGCTTCTCCCTCTGCCTCTGTCTCTCTCTCTGTCTCTCATGAATAAATAAATAAAATCTTTAAAAAAAAAAAAAAAGATATAAGGTTCAATCTCACAACCCTGAGATCATGACCTGAGCCAAAATCAAGAGTTGGACACAACCAATGAGCCATCCAAGCACCCTGAAAACCCTTTATCTCTCTAAAGGAAGAAGTACAAATAAATGTTCTAGTTCTTTTGATAATTTGTCTTTTTTTCCCAGTCCTAACAAAAACATACAA
>NC_138369.1:160769024-160810453 GCF_054177405.1 Leptonychotes weddellii | reverse complement strand
AATGAGCCATCCAAGCACCCTGAAAACCCTTTATCTCTCTAAAGGAAGAAGTACAAATAAATGTTCTAGTTCTTTTGATAATTTGTCTTTTTTTCCCAGTCCTAACAAAAACATACAACTGCCTATAGAAAATAATGACATTTCGTGCGCCTGGGTGGCTCAGATGGTTAAGCGTCTGCCTTCGGCTCAGGTCATGATCTCAGGGTGCTGGGATTGAGTCCCGCATCGGGCTCCCTGCTCATCCGGGAATCTGCTTCTCCCCCTCCCTCTGCTTCTCCCCCTGCTCATGCTCTCTCTCTCTCTGTATCTCTGTGTCTCGAATGAATAAAAAAAAAAAAAAGAAAAGAATGACATTTCCTTCAAAAAAAGAGAAGAAATATTCTAATTACTTAGTAAAGAGTGTCTTTAATTTCATAGTTGCTTAGAAGGTTCTTAAGGCATTGTAAAAAAAATTTTTTTTTTTTTAAAGATTTTATTTATTTATTTGACAGAGAGACAGCAAGAGAGGGAACACAAGCAGGGCGAGTGGGGGGAGGGAGAAGCAGGCTTCCCGCCAAACAGGGAGCCCGACGTGGGGCTCGATCCCAGGACCCTGGGATCATGACCTGAGCTGAAGGCAGATGCCTAATGACTGAGCCACCCAGGCGTCCCACTGTAAAAAATTTTAATTACAGAAGCAATGAAAGCCAGTTTCCAGTAAGATTCCATGTGTATTCATACATATATATGTATTTATATAAATATGAATACACATATGCCTTGATTGCATATGTATTTATATGTTTGTATATAGTTGTATATGTAAATATGTGTGTGTATATATATATTATGTGTGTATATATATATATATATATATATAGAATATGAGAAGTGAGGCACTTGGGTGGCTCAGTCAGTTAAACATCTGCAATCAGTTCAGGTCATGATCTCAGGGTCCTAGGGTCAAGCCCAACATTGGGCTCCCTGCTCAGTGGGGAATCTGCTTCTCCCTCTGCCTTTCCCCCCACTCATGCTTTCTTTCTCTCTCTCTCACTCATTCTGCTCCCTCTCTCAAATAAATAAATAAATAAAATCTTTAAAAAAAAATAAAATGTGAGAAGTGATCACTATTTTTAAATTTGGAAGAAAGTTGATATAGAGGGTTTTAAATTATGTCATGGAAATGTGAAATGAGAGAATAATTTTTGATGTCTCTGATTGTTAAATAAGGTAAAAGCAGCAAATCCAATGAATACAAAAAATAACAGCTTAAAGCTGCATACATATAGGTTTCACAAGGATGATGACCTTAGCAAAAGTTTAACCATGAAATGAAATGGCATAAAAGGAAGAGAAAAAGAATTTAAAATAAGAATAGCCCTTCTTATATTTTTTACATATAAACAAACCTTAATTTCTCACATCAACACATATAAATGTATAGTTCATTGCAGCTGCTTGGTTGTAAAAATAAAGAAAAATAAATTACAGATAATTTTAATGAAATAAGCTGCCAGACAGTCATGACTCTCAATAGTGCTTATCAAGGAAGATATTTTCTTTGCTCTTTAAACATGAAAAAAGGAGGCACATTTAAAGGCTCCATAGGGATGATAGTTTGTTTTCAAATCTGCTTCGCAAAATGTTGGCTTTGAAGATGATTTTTTTTATGTTCTGAGATTCGAATTTTGGAGTTCTTGTTTTTCATACTGTGTTTCTATAATCAAAGATAAACATAATAAAGTGTTTAAAGGAATAAAGAATAATTCTGTTTGAAATCATAAAAAAGTCCTAACAAAATATACAAAACCAAACATGATGTCTTTGTTTAAAACATCAACAGTAAGAATAAATTAAGTCAAATATTCAACACTTTCTCTTTTAGGAGGTTTTTATTTTTGAACAGATCCTTGCTATGTGTTTTGCATTATAAGCAATATGGAGAGAAAAGATTTTGATGAATGTTAGAACCTGCTGATAGTTAATGGTTGCCACTTTAACAAATGGATACACAAACACAAATACATATAGGTTAGCATCCCTGAAAATATTTTAATAAAGGACCGATTTGGAAATTTTTTATGACTTAGTAGATACATCAAGTTATCTGAATTTGTTCTAGTTCCAACTGTTTTTGAGCTCAAAAGATTGTTGCATTGTAGATCATGTGAGAAAAATTGGGAGACATTTATTTAAACCAGAGCATTCAAGACATAATTTACTGATCATTCTAAAATGACAAATTTATTAATTACTATTTTCAAAAATAAATCTGTGTTTTAAGATACTAGGAAATGGCTGGTTAATATAATAATTTTAGTGTTTTACTAGTTAAAAATTAATCAAACCAATAGTAAGTACTTTTACTTACATTAAAATGTACAACCTTGTAAAAAATAAATAAATAATAAAATGTACAACCTTGAAAAATAATAGGTAGCACATTGAAAATTACTAGGAAAAAGGATAAAAAGGATTTTTAAAATCATCACACTTTAATCCAAATTGTGTCAATAATTTTACTACTTCTTCATCCTGGTATCTAAAATCTATTCACAGCTTCCAAGAAGTAGATATCAGAGATTAAGATCTAAAAACCAAGAACTAGTTCTATAATCTCTTGCTATTTATAATTCTCAAACTCTCAAGAAAAAATGAAGACCTTTAGAATGGTATCAATTTCCCTGAATTTACATAAAAAGAAATTAGAAATAATGTTAATGTTATAGCTCTTGCATTGCACCACCCTGCATAGCACACACCTGCTTTAAAAACAGTTAATTTCATCATTGGATTGTAGTAGCTAATTATTTATTTTAAAATATATACTTTCTTATCACTCTAATCATGATCCATTCACCTGTGTCTTTCTACACATCAAAACACAAAATTTATAAATTCATTAGAGTTGGGCACTATATTATTCTGACCCACAAAATACACAATATGCATCACCAGTTTTGATGCACATCCAATTTTGTGAACCTTCTTACTAGGTTCCAGAAATTGATAAATATACAAAATAATAACTGTATTATAAAAATTAAAACACACACACACAAGCAAAAAAAAAAATAGCTCAAAGATGAAGAGAGCTGGAAGAAGTAGCGTTACAGGAAAAAAAAAAAAAAAGTTAGGGAAGTGCAAAATGATGATCATTCATGAACTTGTCAGAAAACTCAGGTCCCAGGACAGAGTCATATAAAATCTAGAGGTATAGAACCTGAGCATTTATTTAAATGAAGGAAATTTCAGTGGATAAATATAATCTGGTAGACTATTTGACCAGTGACACTGACAAATTGTTGCGCTAGCATGAAAATATGAAGCTCCTGAGTTTAGAGTCATAGAAGAATTCCCACTCATTTACACCCTTTCCTGCCAGGAATCTCACTAGGCTCTTCCAAGGAGGATTAGGGACAATATGAAAAAGTACCCCCCACTTAATTCAGGCTAAAGGTGGGGAACGGCAGCCTTTGTGAACTCCAGCCAGAGTCCTTTCCACCATCTCCCTCACAGAACATGTTATTTGTAGGATAAAGGATACCAAGGCCTGTGGCTCAGTGCAATGCTGGGATTTTGTCACAGTTGAGAGAGAGGAAGGAAGGTCTCTCCTGAGTCATCTAACTTATCTCACCTAAGTAACAAAATAATTAATCCTCAGAAGGAAGGGCTTCAACCATGTAACATAAGGATCCTGAGGTTTACCAACTGCACACTGGGGAAAGGAATTGGATGGAGGAGAGATCCATACTTTGATGAGAAACAGGACTATTTGCAAGGACCAAAACTGATATGCAAATCCATGTGTTTCCCAAATACAAGCTTAATCGTATTCAGCTTAATCCTGAATTGACTATCAGGAAAGCCTCTATCACCATCACCATATAAACAAGCCTTGAGTAAAATAGGACATTGGGAGAACTGGAATAGCTGTCAGAAAAAGGGTCTCTCTGAGGAGCAGCCCAAGGAAAAGACCCAAAGTCGAACAAAGAGGAAAAAAAAAAATGATATACTCTAAGAGGAATTTGAAGTTACTTGTGCCTATAGAAACAGCAAACTCTAACTCTGATAACAACAGGAACAAAGAACCACAAACAGAAACCAACTGTTGCTTCGAATAACAAAAATCCCTACATTATAGGTCCAGCAGAAACAAAAATAAGTATTCTTCCCCATGCATAATAAATATTTACTTCAGTATCTGCTATCCTATAAAATATGTCTGGTTTTCAATAAGAAAATTGAGGCATACAAAAAAATGAAAGAATAGGCATTGTCTGAAGAGAAACATCAATCATTAAGATCAGATTCAGATGTTGCAACCCTTAGAAAAGGAATTTAAAGTAACTATGATTAATATATTAAGAACTATCATGGAAAAAGTGGGCAACATGCAAAACCAGCTAGGTGATTCCATCAGAGATAAAGAAACTCTAAGAAAGACTAAAAAGAAAGACTAAAAATCAAGACCACAGTAATAGAAATGAAGAACGCTTTTGATGCGCTTATAAGTAGATTTGTCATAACCAAGAAAATAGTCCATAAACTTGAAGGTAGAGTAATGAACTTAAACAAACACAGAGAGTAAAAAAAAAAAAAAAAAAAAAAAGAAGAAGAAAGAAAGAAAAGAAAAGAAATAACAAAGAAAAACAATACATGTAAAACAATTCATCCAAGAGCTAAGGGCCAATAGCAAATGTTTCTAAAAATGAATGACAGAAAGTGAAAAAAGAGAATAAGCAGAAACAAAAATATTTGAAGAAAGAATGCTTAGAAGTCTCCAAAATAGATGAATCCCAAATCACTGATTAAGATCAAGAACAGCAAGCAAGTTAAATATCAAAACACAAACACACACTCAGACACACCTAAGTGTAACATTTAGTATCCAAATTTCTTAAAACCAGAGACAGAAAATGATAAGAGCAATCAGATGGTTTAAAAATTGTTTTCTTAGAGAAACAAGGATAAAAATTACAGCAAACTTCTCGTCAGAAATCATAGAAACAAGAAAAAGAATGACATTTTTGAATTCTGGAAAGAAAAAAGAAATAACTGTCAACACATAATTCTATATCTACTAAAATATTATGCAAAAAGAAAAAGAAATAAGGCCTTTCTCAGGAAAATGAGAGCTGATAGAATTTACTGTCAGACCTCTCCTACATGAAATGCTAAAGGAAGCTCTTCAGACAGAAGGATATGCTATGGAACAAAATATTAGATCTACACAAAGAAATGAAGAGGAGCCAAAGGAAAATTAATATAAAATACACTTATTTTTTTTTTATTTTAATGGCTATAAAAGTAGTACTGATTCTTTAAAGCAGCACTAGTGACAATGTGTTGGGTGATTATAGTATATGTAAGTATAACATAGATGACAATAGTGCAAAAGATGGGAAGAGGAATTGGATTATATATTTCACTACCTGTGAAGCAATGAAGTATCATTTGAAGGTGGAAATAGCATATTTAAAAATTTATATTGTAAACCCTAAGGAAACCCCTTAAAGTAGATAAAAATGCACACACAAGAGTCAACAGAGGAAATAAAATAGAATCATGAAAGCTGCTCAAACAAAACCATAGAAGGCAAAATAGAAGTTAAAGAAACAACAAATTCAACAAATAAACAGCTAACAAGATGATTGATTTTAATTTCACTCTATCAACAATCACCTTAAATGTAAATTGTCTAAAATATATGAGCTAAATGTCAGATTTTCAGATTATACACAAAAGAAAAAACTATATGCTTTCTATAATAAACTCACATAAATATAAAGAATGGGAGAGGTTATAAAAAGGGATAGAGAACAAGACACTGAAAAAACTAAGAAAAAATTAAGTGTTGAAACAGCAATATTAATTTCAGAATGTGTTAACCTCATTACATGAGAGATTATCAAGGATAAAAAGAAACTATGCATAACTGATAAAGGAGCCAATTTGTCAAGAGACATAATAAGCCTAAACAACATGCACGTAACAATAGAGCTTCAAAAATATATGAGGTAAAAACAAATTGATCAAGGGGGGTAAACAAATTCCAAATTATAGAGACTTAAACACTGCTTCTTCAGTAATTGATTTTTTAAAAATGGCAAAAACTTAGTATGCAAATACATGACCCCAACAGTACTATTAAATTTGATCTAAATGACATTTATATAACACTCTATCAAATATCAGCAGAATGTATCTATGTTTCTTAAGTGCACATGATACATTCACTCAGATTTTTAAACTAAAAATGACTAAGATTTTTATGTAAATCATACAAGGTATATTCTTGGACGTAATGTAATATAACATTCAGAAACAGGAAGATATCAGAAAACTCCACAAATACTTGGGAATTAAGCAATACACTCTGAAGTGTTCATTAGCCACACACACACACAGGTGTCCCTTGAATAACATGGGTTTGAACTGTGTGGGTCCACTTATATGTGAATTTTTTTCAGTAAATACAATACAGTATTGTAAATATATTTTCTCCTGAAGATTTTTTAAAAGGATTTTATTTATTTATTCGAGAAAGAGAGAACATGCTCGAGAGAGATTGAACATGAGCAGGAGGAGGGGCAGAGGGAGAAGCAGAGTCCCACTGAGCAGGGAGCTCAATATGGGACTCCATCCCAGGACCCCAAACATGATCATGACCTGAGCTGAAGGCAGACACTTAGCCAATTGAGCCACTCAGGCGCCCCTCCTGAAGATTTTCTTAATAACATTTTTTTTTTCTCCAGCTTACTTTATTGTAAGAATACTGTATGTAATACATACAACATACAAAATATGTGTCAATTGACAGTTGTAAGACATCTGGCCAACAGTAGATTACTAGGAGTTAGGTTTTTGGGGAGTCAAAAGTTATACATAGATTTGCAACAGCAAGAGGGTAATAGTGCTCTTAATCCCCACATTGTTTAAGGGTAAAACTACATATATATATACATATTTTAAAAACATATTTAAATCTACATATTAATATATACACATAAACTTCAGTCCATTTCTTATGAACATAGATCAAAAAATTTCAAATAAAATATTAAAACATGAAATTCAACAATACATAAAAGGGATAATAAATCACAACCAATTAAGTATCACCCCAGGAATGCAAGACTGGTTCAACACTTGAAAATAAATTTGTGTAATCATTATTTTAACAAAATAATAAAAACCATAATCATATCAATACATGTCAAAAACGCATTTCAAGAAATGCAAAATTATATTGTGATAAATAAACCTGTCAGCAAACTAGAAGTAAATGCCCTTAACCCAATAAATGGTATCTAGAAAATTCCTACATATATTATCATACTTAATAGTAAGACATTGAATGATTTCCCACTAAGATCTTCAATAAGGCAAGACTATTCTTCCTCACTTCTATTCAGCAACAGGAATTCTCATTTATTACTGGTGGGATTGCTAAATGGTACTAACACTTTGGGAGACTGAATATATGGCCCAGAATTCAAACTGCATATTCACACTAAAACCAATAGGTGAATGATTATAGAAGCTTGTTTCATAACTATTAAAAACTTTAACAAGGGAATAGATGCATAAAACTGTGGCACATCTGTAAAATGGAAAGCTATTCAGTTATAAAAAAGGAACATGCTATTGATTCATGCAACAACATGGATGAAAGTTAAATGCATTTTGCTAAATGAAAGACCCCAAAGGCTGAACACTGTAGGATTCCATACATTTGACCTTCTGGAAAATACAAAACAATAGAGACACAAAGACATCTGTGTTTGCCAACGGTTGGAGTACAGAGAGTAGTTACCATAAAGGGCATACACTGGGGAAATGTTCGGGTGAGGGAACTATTCTGGATAGCATTGTGCAGGTGGAATCATGGTTTTATGTATTTATGAAAACCCAGAGAAATGAACATTACAAGTGAACTTCAATCTTTGCAACACCCCCCAAACAAAAAATCCAAGATATTGAATAATCCTAAGGAATTCAGACTACGTCATAATTTTAGTTGTAAGTTTCATTCTTTCATTGTTTTCTATATCTCAAGTTCTTAAAAAGGAATTTGATGTAGACTGTAAAGCTTCCAACCGATATTTGAAATTGGGTGCAAACTTTCAGGTAAATAGGATGATTACACTTTCATACTCCCTTGAAAATAGACATGCATATGTGACTAACTGAGGCCAGTAAAATGTGAGATGAAGAGGAGGGTGTCACTTCTGGATGGGAGCATTTAAGAGTTACTTTATGATTTCCCATATCTGTTCCTGTTATTATATAACAGGATATTATAATACTGGAACTGAAGGCGAATAGGAATGTCATAAAATCAAACTAGCCTGAAATGTGGTAATGCATTGTTCATCGATGCCCTGGAGAAACATTTGGAGACAGAGCAGAGCAAACATTGTATGAAATAAATTTATATTTTGTAAAGCCACTTGTAATTTGAGGTTGTAGGTTATAGCAGCATAATCCAGTATACCTTTACTTATATAGAAATTTTCATTCAATTATTTAAATTTCCAAGACTCTCATTTTTTAAAAAAGACTTTACTTATTTGAGAGAGAGAGAGCATAAACAGGGGCAGGGGCAGAGGCAGAGGGAGAAGCAGACTCCCCCACTGAGCAGGGAGCCAGATGTGGGGTTCTATCCCAGGATCCCAAGATCATGACCTGAGCCAAAGGCAGACGCTTAACCAACTGAGCCATCCAAGTGCCCCACAAGACTCTCATTCTTATTGATAATTTGGTTCTACTCTCTCAGCCCTCTACTGAAAATGTTCTCTTGCATATTGTTATTGTAATTAACATATTCCTAATGTATTCCACCTGGAGCCTTTTAAATAGCATTTTACATTGATAACCAACTTTATAAGAAAGTTTTCAATATAATACTGTCATCTCAGAAGTTTATAACAGATATGGGGGGGAGTCACTCATACTCAGATCATTCAGACATGTGGTCACATCCTCAACATCTTGAAATCTTCCCCAAAACATATTTTTATTTAAATATGTTCAATTTTTTTGAAATGTTCATTTTTATATTGTTTTGAAATATAGGTGTGTGTCTATGTGTGTGTGTGTAACTTCACCACCAGCATGTCATGAGTTTGTTTCCCATGTTTCTGCAGTACTTAATATTATTCAATCTTCTACTTTTCATAATTATGATGAATCTAAATGCCAAATCCATTTTAACTGCTTTGCCTGATTTGCTAGAAATGGATAATATCTGCTAATGTAAAAATAATCTTTGTCTCCACTACCACTGTATTTGTGTCCATTTGCTATATTATGACAGCAAAGTTCAGTATTTTTGCTAACAGACCCGGAAAGCAAATTCTCCATGACACAGTTCAGAGGATACCTTTCCTTTGAAAACTCTTATAATATTCAATTCAGAACTAATTTTTACTTCTATGTTTAAAAACAAACAAAATACCCCACCCCCCAGAAAAAAGCTTTATGGGCTTTTCTGTATCCTTTTATATAAAGTATGTAACTGAAAAAGAAAGCAGGCTCTCTATCTTTTCCAACTTTGCATCCAGTGTCTTTCATTTTAGAGGTCTTCAATAAACATTTGGTTTAATTGATAAACATCTTAAAAACTCTTAACTAGAATCAAATAATAAGGAAAATAACTTTAAGACATCAGGAAATGTTTTGGGAGTGATATATTATTGAAATGATATTGTCTTAATTAACTTTTATAAAAAATAATTAGCTTTTCATTATAATTGAAAACAAGTAAAATATCATGCAATAAGATGTTTAGCTCCAATCATTACATTTAACTGCAATCATTACAAATATTTCAACATAACTCTTTGTCTTTCCATAGTTGTCCTTCAAATACAGTGACATGAAATATAAAAGGGGATTTTTTATCCATTTTTTATCCCCAAATTACTGCATTTTGTCTTAACTTGTGCCCCAAGTACAATGGCTTTCAGAGTTGTGGGGTTTTTTTTTCCTCCTTAAATAGTCCCTCAACTTTATGTATTTGAAATGTCAGTAAATGTAAAATAAATTATGACAAATATTTTCAATCTAAATATTTATATTTCATAAATATTTTGCAATTGCTTCCACTGTTTACTAAGAATTGCTAACTAAATAGGGTTTCAGATATTCCTTTAGGCAATCAATGTGTTTTCAGAGAAATACTGGAGGTAAGAGGCAGTTAGAAAAGCAAAACTAATTTATTCATTTAGTTTATTTAAAATGTACACATTGCCCAAAGCCAGTAGTGCAATGTACAGAACATAAATTACAACACTTAAACCAAATGTAGCACCTGAGTGGAATAAATAAATACTAATGAATGACATACATGGAAACAGTAGGCAAAAAAACAACAGTAAAAGGACATTCTGATATAAAGCTCACTTTATCAGAAAATCGGTTAAATTCCAGAGATAGTTTATCTGTAGAAGTTTAACACGAGGATACAGACATGGATTTTCAGCAAAGGAAATGCAGTTGATCTTAACGTTTATGTTGAGGAATATAGTGAAATATAAAATACTATAAAATTATATGTGAATTAAAAGTAATAATTCTCTTAAATATATTGGAATATGAAGAGATAAAAATTACTTAAATAAACAATCCCAACACAAACTGGCTATTTTTAGAAAGGGAATGCCATAGAGAAATTGTTAGCTAATTTTTCCCATGAAATCTTTGCATAGTATTTAGTAGGATTTATTCTACTTTAAATTTCTGTGTATTGAAACATTACTTTTAAATTTCCTATAAAAGAATGACAAAATAAACTTCCTTAATAAAAAAACCAAACCAGTAATGTTTTCATGGGTTCATGTGAATGGTGGGCCCATATTTCTACATCCCAATACCTGTGGGCTGTGAATGTTAAATGGAAAAAAACACGTGTACATGTAATGAATTAAGGCTTTTGAGATGATGAGCTAATCTCAAATTATCTGGGTGGGTGGACCCTGAATCCAATGACATGTGTTTTCATAAGAGGGAAGCAGAAGGAAATTAGACCAGTGGAAAAGTTGCATCCACCCTGAGGAGGTGATCTGAAGCAAGTGGCACTGGAATCAGGCAACTACCAGCTAAGAAACACCAACAGCAACCAGAAGCCAAGAAAAAAACATGAAATAGATTCTCCTCCAAAGCCTCTGGTGAGAGAGTGGTCCTATTAACACAATGATTTTGGACTTCTTAGCTCCAGAACTGTGAAAGAATGCATTATTGCTTTAAACATTGAATGTGTGTCTTGTTTTACAGCAGCCATCAGCTCTTCTTGTTAAGTTCTCCATGACAATGGAAAATTGGAAAATTCCAATTTATTCTTGATTGCATTTCCAAGTCAGTGGAATGCTAAAATATTTTAATAGATTTAATTCATTCCTGTGTAATCCCATCATCCATTCTTATTCCCACTGCTTATCAGAACATTGCAATGAAATTAAATAGTACTTAATAGTTATTTGAAAACACCTTCTCATGGTAAAATATGAAAGAGACTACTTGAATGTAAAGTGATGGAAATAAATTTCAGGAAATTAATAATGAAGATAAAATTACATAGCTATGTAAACATCAAAATAGCTGTAAGGCCAAAAGGCATTAGTCAGGATAAAGACAACAACATTATAATGACAAAAAGAAGGAAATTGAACCTGAATGCATTTAGCAAAATAGACAAAAGTATGTGGAATAATAGTTGTCAGAATTACAAGAATAATGGACAATCATACTGATAGATTTTAGGACCTTTCACTAAAAAAATTGATGTGTAAAGTCACTATCAAGCAGAAAAAATAATATGGACAAAGAAGATTAATATGGATATAGAAATATTAATATGAATATAGAAGCATCATTAGGAAGCTGGACACGATGTCTGTGCATTAGTAATCTAAAAGAGGATTTAGGAGCACATGGGTGGTGCAGTCGTTTGAACATCTGAATCTTAGTTTCGGCTCAGGTCCTGTTCTCAGGGTCATGAGATTGAGCCCCAAGTCAGGCTCCATGCTCAGTGTGGAGTCTGCTTGGGATTCTCTTTGCTTCACTGTCTCTTTCTCTCTCTCATAAATAATCTTTAAAAAAATAAGATAAAGTAAAAGAGGTTTACATTCTGACTACAAGGCTATTATACTGAAATCATTGGCAAGAAGTAATTTAATATACATCTTTTCAGAAATGTTAAAATACTAACGAATATTTTTAAAATAAATTATGATATATGAGCTACTAGAACTAATTTGCAATAAGTCATATTTTTTTAAAGATTTTATTTATTTGACAGTGAGAGATATAGCGAGAGAGGGAACACAAGCAGGGGGAGTGGGAGAGGGAGAAGCAGGCTTCCCGCTGAGCAGGGAGCCCAATGCGGGGCTCGATCCCAGGACCCCGGGATCATGACCTGAGCCGAAGGCAGATGCTTAATGACTGAGCCACCCAGGCGCCCCTATGACAAGTCATATTGTGTGGCAAATGCTCATACTGTATCACTCCAAAAATTTCATTTCTATCTACATCTGAGATACCTTCTTACATATGTCCATCGGGAAATTTATATAAAAGGTTGTTCATTGTAGCAACTATTTGCATTTTTAAAAACAAATGTGAAAACCTAATACTTCATCTATAGGAAAACTAATAAACTTTATACAATATGGAACTAAAATTAATGATATAATTTCACATAAATCCTTGATAAAACAAATTGAAAAAAGCAAATTGCAAAAAATACATAAATTGATAATAGTTACATATTATTTAAGAACATACAAAACAATATTATCTATTTCCAATAAGTTCATAGGACTAACACAAATCAAAACAGGAAAGGCATCTATTTCTGGCCCATGAGGTTAGCTGGAAAAGGTAGAGTTGATAATAGAACTTTTATTTTATAGTTTTTGCAAACATACATGGCAAATGCATATTTGTTTTAAATAGCGTTTATGTGGAGGCCTTTTTTTATTTTGTATGCAAATATTTGTTTACTCACTTAAAATGAAAAAAAAAAAAAACACATGAAGAGATTTTTATGATGCATATGTCCTGAGTCTTTGAATTTTTTAAAATGTCTTTCTTTCACAAATAAACACTGACAACTTGGCTTAATATAGAATGTCACAATATCTTTTCTCAAAACTATATATTGCTCAATTAAATTAGTAGCCATTACAGGGAAGTGTGGGATATCTGTTTTTCATTTTGTTTTGTTTTATTCGAAATTCCAGTATAGTTAACATACAGTGTTATATTAGTTTTAGGTGTGCAATATAATGATTCAACAACTCCAAACATCATCCTGTGCTCATCACAGCAAGTGCCCTCCTTAATCCTCATCATCTATTTCATCCATCTCTTCACCCATCTCCCCTCTGGTAGCCATCTGTTTGTTCTACATAGCTAAGAGTTTGTTTCTTAGTTTGTCTCTCTCTCTCTTTCTTCCTTTGCCTTTTTGTTGTTGTTGTTGTTTCTTAAATTCCACATTATGAGTGAAATCACATACTATTTGTCTTTGACTGACTTATTTCACTTAGCATTATACTTCTAGCTCTGTCCATGTCATTGCAAATGGCAAAATTTCATTCTATTTTTATGGCTGAATAATATTTCATTTTATATATATATCACATCTTTTTATCCATTCATCTTTTGATGGACACTTGGGCTGCATCCATGATTTGGATATTGTAAGTATTGCTGCAATAAACATAGGGGTGCATGTATCTCTTTGAATTAGTGTTTTTGTATTTTGGGTGTAAATACCCAGTAGTGTGATTGCTGGATCGTAGGGTAGCTGTATTTTTAACTTTTTGAGGAATCTCCATACTGTTTTCCAAAGTGGCTGTACCAATTCTCATTCCCACCAACAGTGCAAGAGGATTCCTTTCCTCCACATCCTTGTCAACACTTGTTTCTTGTGTTTTTGATTTTAGCCATTCTGATAGATGTGAGGTGATATCTCATTGTAGTTTTGATTTGCATTTGCCTGATGATCGGTGATGTTGAGCATCTTTTCATGTGTCTGTTGGCCATCTGGGTGTTTTCTTTGTAGAAATGTCTTTGCTGTTTTCTATTTTTTAATTGGATTATTTGCTTTTTGGGTGTTGAGTTTTATAAGTTCTTAATATATTTTGGATACTAACCACCCTTTATCAGATAGGTCATTTGCAAATATCTTCTCCCATTCAGCAGCTTGCCTTTTAGTTTTGTTGACTGTTTCCTTTGCTATGCAGAAGCTTTTTATCTTGATGAAGTCCCAACAGTTTATTTTTGCTTCTGTTTCCCTTGCCTCAGGAGACATATCTAGAAAAGAGTTGCTACAGCTGATACCAGAGAAATTATTGCCTGTGTTCTCTTCTAAGATGTTTATAGTTTCAGGTCTCATATTTAGGTCTTTAATCCATTTTGAATTTATTTCTTTGTATGGTGAAGGAAATTCTTTTGCATGTTGCTGTCCAGTTTTCCTAACAACATTTGTTGAAGACACTGTCTTTTTCCCATTGGATATTCTTCCCTGCTTTGTTGAAGATTAATTGACCATATAATTATAGGTTTATTTCTGGGTTTTCTATTCTGTTCCATTGATTTGTATGTCCAAAGATTCTACCAAAAAACTATTAGAACTGATAAATGAATTCAGTAAAGTTACAGGATACAAAATCAATTGTTGTTCTATACAATAACAATGAAGCATCAGAAAGAGAAATTAAGAAAACAATCCCAATTACAACTGCACCCAAAATAATAAAATATCTAGGAATAAACCAAAGAGGTGAAAGACCTGTACTCCAAAAAGTATAAAACACTGATGAAAGAAATTGAAGATGACACAAAGAAATGGAAAGACATTCCATGCTCATGGATTGGAAAAACAAATATTGTTAAAATGTCTATACTACCCAATGCAATCTACACATTTAAAGCAATCTCTATCAAAATACCAACAACATTTTGCACAGAAACGGAACAAACAATCCTATAATATCTATGGAACCACAAAAGACTGCAAATAGCCAAAACAACCTTGAAAGAGAAAAGCAAACCTGAGGGTATCACAATTCCAGACTTCAAGTTTTTATTACAGAGCTGTGGCAATGAAAACTATCTCTGTTTTCTACATAGATTGACACCATGTGTACTGCCATAAGAGATACAAAATTTATTCTTTAAAATTCAAAATTTCATCTTGATACACATGGAGGTGCATATCTCTGTGTTTTACCTGATACTAGTGAGGTCCTTTTTATATGTTGACTTTTTTCCTCTTGCTATTTCTTTAAGCCTTTTTTGTCTTAAAAAATTCTTTGTACCCTCTTGGGGCACCTGGTTGGCTCAGTTGGTAGAACATGCAACTCTTGATCTCAGAGTCGTGAGTTCGAGCTCCACATTGGGTGTAGAGATTATGTCAGTAAATAAATAAATCTTAAAAAAAATCTTTGTTATCCTGAATATTACTGATCGTAAAGTAAAACTTGTGTCTTACAGATTTTCTGTTTAAAATACAGTTTTCTTTGCATCCTTAACATTGTGTTCTTTATTTTTTTGTGTTATGAAATGCTTTCATGGCATTTTTTTTTTGTTTATCCATCTTGAAGAAGATGATTAAATAATTCTTATTCCTTGTAAGTGGGAAGCACATGTAATTTAGATTGTCCTATTTTTTTTTTTTTTAACTGGGCCCTTGTTTGCTGTTGGGATTTTTATTTGTCAGAAGTCTCATTGCTACTTATAACTTCTATCTATTCATGTGATATTATATAGTCCTAAATTTTAAATGTTAATTATTAACATAAGAGGAAATATCCTGGTCCCTCCCTCTAACATATTAACTTTATCCATTAATATACTTGTGAGGGTAAGAATTTATATAAAGATACTCTGAGAACATGTAAAACAATACTTTGCAAGGAACTCTGAATAAAAATATTTAGCCAGCAAATCCTAGCCATAATTCTTTTAGGCCCAACATTTTCTTCCCAGGACTTTATTTCTTCAGAAATGAAATATTTTCTTAAATCATTTTTGCCATAATATTCATTGAGTAGGCTGAAATATAGACTTAAGAATTGGTGTAAGTAAAAAATATTAATGGGCCAAATTTGAGAGTGAAATTGTTCTAATTGACTTGGAAAGCAGAAGTGTGTTTTCTTTCCTGAGCTTTATCCTTTTCTAAAGTTCACAAGAAGAAATATGTGAATTGACAGATATTAGATATGGATTTTTCTCCAGTGACCCCACAAATATTTCTGTGGTTACTTCTGAAAATTCCTCATATTGACAAGCAGATAGACAATTTTTTTTTTATGTTACGTTCATCACCATACAGCACATCATTAGTTTTTGATGTAGTGTTCCATGATTCATTGTTTTCGTATAACACCCAGTGCTCCATGGAATACGTGCCCTCCTTAATACCCATCACTGGGCTAACCCGTCCTCCCACCCCCTTCCCCTCTAAAACCCTTCCTACTTTCCCTTCCTACTCCTAATGTCCTCCATGCTATTCCTTATGTTCCACAAATAAGTGAAACCTTATGATAATTGACTTTCACTGCTTGATTTATTTCACTTAGCATAATCTCCTCCAGTTCCATCCATGTTGATGCAAATGGTGGGTATTCATCCTTTCTGATGGCTGAGTAATATCCCATTGTATATATGGACCACATCTTCTTTATCCATTCATCTGTTGAAGAACATCATGGCTCTTTCCACACTTTGGCTATTGTGGACATTGCTGCTCTGAACATGGGGATGCATATGGCCCTTCTTTTCACTAAATCTGTTCTTTGGGGTAAATACCCAGTAGTGCAATTGCTGGATCATAGGGTAGCTCTATTTTTAATTTTTTGAGTAACCTCCACATTGTTTTCCAAAGTGGCTGTACCTACTTGCGGTTCCCCTTTCTCCACAACCTGTCCAACATCTGTTGTTTCTTGCCTTGGTAATTTTTGCCATTCTAACTCATTTAAGGTGATATCTCAATGTGTTTTTTTAAATTTATTTATTGTTATGTTAGCCACCATACATTACATCATTAGTTTTTGATGTAGTGTTCCATGATGCTATATATGTTAAGAAAAAAAAAAAAGAAGATAATAGCAGGAGGGGAAGAATGAAGGGGGGGAAATCGGAGGGGGAGATGAACCATGAGAGACGATGGCCTCTGAAAAACAAACTGAGGGTTCTAGAGGGGTGGGGGAGGATGGGTTAGACTGGTGATGGGTATTAAAGAGGGCACGTTCTGCATGGAACATTGGGTGTTATGCACAATCAATGTGGTTTTGATTTGAATTTCCCTGATGGCTAATGATGATGAACATTTTTTCATGTGTCTGTTAGCCATTTGTATGTCTTCTTTAGAGAAGTGTCTGTTCATGTCTTCTGCCCATTTATTGACCTGATTATTTGTTTTTTGGGTGTTGAGTTCGAGAAGTTCTTTAAAGATCTTGGATATCAGCTCTTTGTCTGTAGTGTTATTTGCAAAAATCTTCTCCCATTCTGTGGGTTGCCTCTTTTTGTTGACTGTTTCCTTTGTTGTACAGAAGCTTTTTATCTTGATTAAGTCCCAAAAGTTCATTTTCACTTTTGTTTCCCTTGCCTTTGGGGACGTGTCTTAAAAGAAGTTGCTGTGGCCAATGTCGAAAAGATTACTGCCTATGTTCTCCTCTTGGATTTTGATGGATTCCTGTCTCACACTGAGGTCTTTCATCCATTTTGAGTTTATCTTTGTGTATGGTGTAAGAGAATGGTCGAGTTTCATTCTTCTGTATATAGCTGTCCAATTTTCTCAGCACCATTTTTGAAGAGATTTTTTTTCATTGCATATTTTTTCCTGCTTTGTCGAAGATTATTTGACCATAGAGTTGAGGGTCCATATCTTGGCTCTCTATTCTGTTCCATTGGTCTATGTGTCTGTTTTTGTGCCACTACCATGCTGTCTTGGTGATCACAGCTTTGTAATATAGCTTGAAATCAGGCAACGTGATGCCCCCAGCTTTGTTTTTCTTTTTCAACATTTCCTTGGTGATTTGGGGTCTTTTCTGATTCCATACAAATTTTAGGATTGTTTGTCCAGCATCATGAAAAATGCCACTGGAATTTTGATTGGGATGGCGTTGAAGGTATAGATTGCTCTGGGCAGCATAGACATTTTAACAATGTTTATTCTTCCGATCCATGAGCATGGAATATTTTTCCATCTTTTTGTGTCTTCTTCAATTTCTTTCATGAGTATTCTGTAGTTCCTAGAGTACAGATCCTTTACCTCTTTTGTTGGGTTTATTCCAAGGTATCTTATGGTTTTTGGTGCTATTATAAATGGAATCGATTCTCTAATTTCTCTTCTACAGTTACATTGTTAGACAAAATTTATTACTTTTGCATCTTTAATATTGTTTTCATGAACACTTCAAAGGAAAGATTTTGTGAAGTAAACTACATATCACTAGCTTTTAGTCAAACTAAAATTATTACAAAGGACATAAAATTTTACCTTCATGCATCAACTTTCTCATATTTTAAAATGCTTAAAAGCAGTTTATTCTTTAATTTGTTTCTTTGATTTTAGTGTTTAGTGCAGTACTTACACATGGTGAAACTTCAATCATTTTTGTTCACTAAAATAAATGTTCATTGTATTTTATCATAGTCAAAATTAAACTTACAAGTAATAAAAACATAAAAACCCAATGACCTGAAGTTTTCATCTCTGAAGAGTTCTCAGCCAGTATAATGGATCTGTAGCTGATAATAATTATGAAAAAGAATAGTAGAATCCAAGAGGTATATTGATTGCTTCTAAAAATATGAAAAACATTAAAATAGCATATAAATTACATTATTAAAAAGAGCAAAATGGGGGCGCCTGCCTGGGTGGCTCACTCTGTTGAGCATCTGCCTTCAACTCATGTCATGACCCCAGGGTCCTGGGATCGAGCCCCACATCAGGTTCCTTGCTTGGCGGGGAGTCTGTTTCTCCTTCTCTCTCTGCCTGCTGCTCTCCCTGCTTGTGCTCTCTCTCTCTGCCTGTCAAATAAATAAATAAAATCTTAAAAAAAAAAAAAAAGCAAAATGATGTAATGTTTTAATCATTGCTATTTCAAAACCTTTCTTTTGAACCCCATTTTATTATTTCATCTCTGCAAATTTTGCACTTCACTTCATAAAACTGCAAGGGAATTATTAGTGAAGTAACATATCCCCTTCATGGTAGGAAAACCATTATTGAGGTAGCCTAGAAAAATTTATCCCCCAAAAGGCTAAAACCATTAGATCACTGTAGCAACAGACCAATATATATATATAAGCTTGTAATGCACGTATTGAAAAATTAAATGAAAGTAACTGAAGTAAACTTTCAGAAACACAGAATTGAAGCAGAATTGTGAACCAAGTGATTTTACTGTGCAATGCTTAAAAAAACTTTTAATAGGAGGATGATAGAATTACTAAAACATGGAAAAGCAGAAGGTAAGTGTTTCACCAGCAATGGCCAGGAAGATACTGCCATAGAGAAAAATATTAATACCTTCAGCAGTTCTCTATAAATTGGAGATGGTTACATGAACCCATCATAATCGTATAGCACTAGACATTAATATGATCCAATTGATTTCCCATGCGATTCAACATTCATCAACAAACCTCCTAAATATAAATTTACATTGTTTTCAATTTTATAAGGGGAAATATAAGGAAGAGTAAAAACTGCTTTTTGCTGTAAAGATGTCTCTTTCTATGACATTAATAGATACCCATTCAGCATAGATATAACCTTATTAGGTATGGGTAAGGATATAACAGACAGATTATGTAAAAAAATTACTCAGAATGATGAATTTTTTTTAGATGTGAAAAGCTAAAGACCAAAAACTGGATAGGTGTCCACACAAAGATAATGCTTTACAATGATATCCTGCCTCTATGTATTAATGGTGTCTATATCAATACTGATAATTTCTATTATCTGTTAATAATGAAAGACTTTGGATTTTATTACTGCATTGGGGAGAACTTTAATTGTCATGTGCACAGTTTGCACAGTTCAGAAAACATGGGATTTTAGGTCTGGAAATTTAAAATGATTTTCCCTGTTAGATATTATTTCATCACCATAAGTATATCTTTTCAGTTTTCTAATCTCTATGCCAATAATATCTGTTTTTAGCTACATCAAGATAGTGTCAAGATTTGCCAATTAAGAAAATAAATGTGAAAAATTTAGAAAGTGCTATGTAAAGAAAACCAATGCTTGAGGTGCTAATTAATGGATTTCATCAATCTGGATAAAAATTTATCTTCCCAAAATGGTCTTCCAATAATCTCCTATTCAGCTGCTTTATTGAAGTCTCTTAAATTAATAGAACATACAAATTTTATTCAGGTCATTTTTCTTATTTCTTTTTCAGTAGAGCATGAAAAACAGTTGCCAAATTACTAATAAAGACTGAATGACTTTCATTGAGGATAGGACCAAAAGGAAGAGATGATAGTCGACTGTCCAATAATATTGTCCCAATACCTAAGAAAAACTTGAAAGCCATTAGGTGAATGGTTGTTGATGATTACGAAGCAATTCTGGTATGACAAATAAATAAGTACTCAAAACAAAACAAAACAAAAAAAATCAATACTTAAGAACAGCTGGCTTGCATTTACAATTAGATTTGAGCAATCATCAAAATGTAAAAGTGGTAAACAATCAAGCTTTATAAGACCTAAAGTAGTTCTACATACAGACATAGTACATTGTTTTATCTCCCTGTGATCTAATTACTACCATGAAAAAAATTGCAAACGTAATGGAACAAAGAGGAATTTGAAAATTCTTAGCTAGCGTTTTTTTCTTAGCTAGTTTTTAAATGTACTTGGTCACTTCTAAGTGAGTTTAAGTTAAAACAAATCATTTTACTCCAACAAAGGAACAAGGAAATAGAACTAGCTAAAGTGATACATTTTTAGTTAAAGAGAAGTAAAAAATCCAAGGTAAAACGTCTACTTTCACAGGAGAACAAGATTCATAGGCTGTATACTAAATTGAAGGGAGAAAGCTAATGATTTTTAGCTGTTATTTCACTGTGAGAATCAGAACTTGAATTTCATTATTGTTGCTGTTATTGAAAGTATAAATAATTAAAATGTATTGCTTTGCTTATTAAAAATATTAAAAGGCAAACACTTTTGTATTATTTAACATTTTTATATTACTGGAACTATAATAGTTATTTGCGTGTGTGTCTCTATATATCTACTTTAGACAACAATTTCTCAATAAGACACATTCATTTTTAGGCAAATTATTCTTTTTTTTTTTTTTAAGATTTTATTTATTTATTCATGAGAGACAGAGAGAGAGAGAGAGAGAGAGAGAGAAGCAGGCTCCCAAGGAGCAGGGAGCCCGATGTGGGACTCGATCCCAGGACCCTGGGATCATGACCTGAGCCGAAGGCAGACGCTTAACCATCTGAGCCACCCAGGCGCCCTAGGCAAATTATTCTAATGCCACTGAAATTACAAAGAATGTCAACAGGGATGCTTTTCTGTCATTTTCCTCCTCCATATATATTAATTCAGTTAAGATTTTTCAAATGTCGGGGCGCCTGGGTGGCTCAGTCGTTAAACGTCTGCCTTTGGCTCAGGTCATGATCCCAGGGTCCTGGGATCGAGCCCCGCATCGGGCTCCCTGCTTGGCGGGAAGCCTGCTTCTCCCTCTCCCACTCCCCTTGCTTGTGTTCCTGCTGTTGCTCTCTCTCTCTGTCAAATAAATAAATAAAATCTTAAAAAAAAAAAAAAAAAGATTTTTCAAATGTAAAAGTCCTAACTTAATCAAGTTCAGCTTTACTATAAAATCATATTTTAATCAATGATGCTTATCAAGATTGAACTTATACATTTTGATCAGGAGGGTAGAATATATCTGAAGAACATTTTTATTGGGGATTTGTGAAAGTAATGCATATTAAGCAGAAAACCTGATGGAATATTCTAATTTTGTTTAACACACACACACACATACCCCAAAAGTGAGAATTTCTCTTTTACTTCAGATTCATAAACATATAATCTTTAAGAATATTTAAGAATAAATATGAACTTAATACAGAACTCTACACTTTCAAGTTCGTCTTCATATTCAGTAATCAGAGCACTCGTTTTTCAATTAGTTGAGGTTACACAGTTTCATTTAATATTTGAATTATTCAGTTTAATTAAAGTAACAAATGCAGACTTAAATGTGCTCAAAGGGGTTGAAAAATTAATTGCAATTTAGAATGTAGCATTTAAAAAAATATGTCCTCTAGCAGCCTGGAACTTAAAAATATTTCAGTTAAAATTTGAAGAGTTACTCTTTTGAAACTCAAGAAGTATGCCAACTTTATAAATATTAAATAAACAATGTTGTTGACACATTAGCTGATAACTTTATAATTTGTTTGCACAGTGAACGGCACAGGGACAATATGACACAACATAAAAGTAATATAAATATTATAGCACTGTAAACTATTTTCAAAAGGAATAATAAAGTACTGCTTTTATTTAGAAATATATTTACAGATTGAATGTTCAATATATGAAAGCGTTCAGTATTTAAGTCACAACAAAAGTGCAAACATGTACTTTATGATACTTATAGAATACTTAATATGGGTCATTGTGCTAGAAATTGCACAAGTATTGCCTCCTTTTTATATTTCAATTACTCGATAAAGTATTATTTTTTTACATGGTACACTGATATAAAGCATTAGGATAAAACTTTCATATTGTAAAGTGTGTTTGCCATTTATCACTTAATTTTTTTTTAATTTTATTTTATTATGTTAGTCACCATATATTACATCATTAGTTTTTGATGTAGTGTTCCGTGATTCATTGTTTGCATATAACACCCAGTGCTCCATGCAGAGCGTGCCCTCCTCAATACCCATCACCAGGCTAACCCATCCCCCCACTCCCCTCCCCTCTAGAACCCTCAGTTTGTTTCTCAGAGTCCATAGTCTCTCATGGTTTGTCTTCCCCTCCAATTTCCCTCCCTTCATTTTTCCCTTCCTACTATCTTCTTTTTCTTTTTTTTTTTTAATCATTTAATTTTAACAGCAGCCTCAGATAGATTGCACAGGTACCATTATAGTAATTCTGGAGATCGGGAGACTAAGAATGAGAAATGCAAATAACTTCCTTTGTATGTACATCAACTGTCTAGAGCTAAAAACCTAGCTTTATAATTCACATTCTCTTGCTTTTATTAATGGCTAGGCCACATTTAGAGTAGTATTTACTGCTGATTATTAGTAGTAATGATGATTATTGATAATGAAAAATATAAGTTCTAGTATGTGCTAAAGGAAAATAAGATTATCTTAATTATCATTTGATCTTCAGTGTGTTATCATATTCCTATAAATATATACTACAGTATTTCTTTTAATGAGAGATGGATTCTTTTTATAAGTATTATGCTGAGCCCCCCACTTTGACTTTGGCATAACACTGCCTCTTAAGTATTTTTTTCACCTTTTAATCGCTCAGAATTGGAAGGTATTGTACAATTAATGTATTTCCTTAATGTTTTACTGTGTTAGTGTTACAATCTGCACACCTCATAACAGCTAATAAAACCTGTTATCCAATCGATAACATTTCTTATAAGCTAGAACTTAAGATTATGAAGATTCATTAATTCTTATTAGTGTTCCTGCCTGTTTTCTATTGGCTAGATTCATGCACAATAAATTATTTTAATACTGCCAATTTATGACAATATCTGCTTGTCTTCTGGCAATAAAAATATTTTTTTAAATACATAGTTTATACTGACGTAACTGACTCCTTTCATTTGACAGTGAAAAGGAAACATATATAAAAAAATTGTCTTTTTAATGCTTCCATGTGATTATCTTCGGAATTTCAGAATACTCTTCTCATGTGTAAATGTCTCTAGAATTTGCCCTGACTCTAATGTATAACTCTGGGAAAAAATTATTTTGGGTGTTGGTAAATTGTTATGTAAGTGAAATTTATGGGAAGTTATCAGGTTTCAAAAGAGATGAGGGTGTTACCTGGGTTTGCCAAACATTTTATAAACTATTGAGAACTATTGCCAATAGTTCTTATCAAGAGTGAAAGGGGAGCTACTAAAATTGGGAAGAAGTTGATAAAACTTTCCATCTCAAATCAATTTTTGGAATTATACTGCCACAGATTATGGTATATCTGGGTACATGTATTCCTATGATACTATTACCATAAAAGCAAGAAATAATCTATCCCTAAGAAATTTAAAATTTAAAAACAATGTTAATAATCTAATAGAAAGAAAGTCATAACAATCTAGAATGAAGTTACCTACAGTGCTACCCTAACAATTGTTTACAAATTGCAGGTAGAATCAAGAGACAATTTATTCTTTCCAAAATTCCCTTTGTTCCCATATAAAAATGGACAGAAATTGAGAATTTTATCCTTCTGCTTTTCCTCATAAGGTGTGTTTTCAGTGCTTCTAAGAATTAAATGAAGGCAAAAGTAGATATAACTAGAAACTTATTAAAATTTCATCTTCAGAGTAATCCTATTTATCTAGAGTTTAAATGAAATAGGAAAAAAAAGATAAATTCAAAGCAAGCAAAGTAGAAAGGCTTATGCAAATAATACAGTAACATGAAATATTTAACTTTTCTTATTGTGAAGATGGAGCTTGGCTGCCAAAACTATTTCATTTAACTGATGAGAGACAGTCGAGTTAAATATAAAGGGCCATGTTTTTAATATTAGCAGGTTTTTTGTTATTACATATTCTGAGTTATAGTTAAAAGATCCAAGTCCCTAGATTTGTTGTTAATAAATTAAAAAGCTTGATCTTCTAACTTGTGCTTATACGTTTTAATGAGATGAGAATTGAAATACCATGGAATATTGGAGTTAATGTGTTCCACACGTAAATTCAGGATCCCTCTACCATGTGCAAGATCATGATCCTTGCTGGGAGAAAGAACAGATAGGAGCCTTTATTTTTCCTCCTAAGAATAATGTTTCAATGTCTCCTCTACTAATAAGAACATAAAGCATAATTACAAATGAAATTAAACCTGTTTGGATAGTTGCTTTCAGTCATTTAAACTAAACATTTTTCCTTATTACTGTCACCTTTTCCAGGTAAATTTCTAGCATCCTTAGATTACCGATCATGAAAGATTAGAGAACATGACATTAACCTTCACTATCAACTCCATTTGTACCATTGCCTAAATATATGAAGGAAAAGAAATGTAAAAACAATGTTTTTAAAAGAAAACATTCAAGAGATTGCACAATTATCACAATGTTGATCTATGGAACACACTCCAGAGCAAAAATTTCAAAGCTAAATTGCAGTTTAGAGCAAGAGTGGTCAACTGTAGTGTCCTTCACAGGTGCACAACCATATAGTGATTAAACAATAAAATGCTACAACTAGTGGACACGCATCAGGGAGATGTTCAGAAAACAGAATTTGAGCTGAGCCAGTTATGTAACGTGGTGTAGAAAGAGACTTAAAGTATCAAAAAAACTTACCAAGTTTATAACAAACAACAGTTTGTTCATGTTTTAACCAGAATATAGGATTGTGGTCAGGGCTGTAAAATTGCCTCTCAAAAGGTTTTAACATACTCGGGATGATGAAGAGAAGAATGGATACCCAGGAACCTTTGCTGCGGTATAATTGTGCTGCAGTTATCACTGCCTCGATTATCTTGAATCATTTAGTTGCCTTATAAATAACTAAATCATCCTAGTATTTGAAATTGTACTAGGAAGACAAGAAAGGTGTGACAAGCTGATAATTTTCAGCTTGATTTTCCACATTTTCTAGAAATATAATCATATTTTCTTGTTTTTGCATGAATGAGGGTTTATGTTGGAGGTGACAGAAAGCCCCATGTTAACTAGGTGACTAAAAAGAATTTATCTAAAACTGTACCTGAAGGCTCAAGACACCAACCATGACATTAGGATTTACTTTCTCTGCCTCTAAGCATTCTGGATCTTATCTTTATACTCATACTAACTCTTGCAACATCAAAAAGATACTCTTACATTCTCACACTCTGCCCCCCACCACCAAAGATATAGCAAATGACTCTTTATTTCTTCAGAGTTGACATCCTGAACTTGCCTCCCTCCTATCATTTCAGGGCTGATATATGTGTGGTATTTCTCCCCTCATATATATTTATCTTTATCCATTTTATCAAATATTTGAAAGAGATGTTAGAAGCTTGTATTCACCCTATAATACTTTTGGGATAAGTTTTAATAGTTATAAAAATGATGTTGATGCACTGTAAATAGCTGATTTATGGATAAATTTAAAGTTCAATAGGCTAATTGTTCTCTTATGTCTTATATAGTTTAATACTTTTTTCATCATTTAAATATAAGTGTTTACTTGATATGCATTTTTCTTTATTTTAGTTGCAAATATGTAGTTTTTTAAAATATAATTTAAAAGGATTTGGTATATAAAATGAGAAAAATAATCCTTTCATTTATAAACTATTTTAAATAAAATTACCAAAATTTGATACCTACTGGATTTCATGAATCATGATTATTTTCCCAATTTACTGTCATTTTTGATTATGAAATATTAGAATATTCTTTTGCTGGAAGTTCCTTTTCTATTATTCTAGTACTGTATATGCAGTTTTGTTCATCATTCAACATGTTATTTTCTCTCAACACTATTTGCAGAAAACAACTATCAAGTGTTCCTACTCAACTAACTAGATAATTACTACTTAACACTGACCTGTCTTTTCAATAAACACCTACTCATTTTCTTAATGTAAAAAGATCATGGAAATTAAAGATGCAGGTTTCTTAAAGCATTAAGAAATTCTTTTTTTTTTTTTTTAAAGATTTTATTTATTTATTTGACAGAGAGACACACAGCGAGAGAGGGAACACAAGTAGGGGGAGAGGGAGAGGGAGAAGCAGGCCTCCCACCGAGCAGGGAGCCCGATGTGGGACTCGATCCCAGGACGCTGGGATCATGACCTGAGCCGAAGGCAGACGCTTAACGACTGAGCCAACCAGGCGCCCCTAGAATTAAGATATTCTTTGTACTAGTACAATGAATTAAGACCAAACAAAACAGCATAGCTAATATGTCTTGAATTCTCAGTGAATTATTCTTTTTCCTAAATTATGAAAATTTTTAAATGATTTTAGTTATTTGAGAGAAAGAGAGACTGGGAGAGAGACAGCATGAGTGGGGTGAGGGGCAGAGGGAGAAGCAGACTCCCTGCTCATCAGGGAGCCCAATGCGAGGCTCAATCAAGGGACTCCAGGATCATGACCTTGAGCTGAAGGCAGACGCTTAACTGACTGAGCCACCCAGGCACCCCCCTACGTCATGAAATCTAACATAAGACATAACTTTACAAATTCCACCCTTCTTTTAATTAACGTAATTGTTTTCCTTACATATTAGTGAGAGAACAATTAAATAATATGTATCATTTGAGAAGTAACTTACATATTTAGAATAACAATTTAATATATACATATATATTTCCTAATTTTCTACAACTGAGCACGACACACAGGCTGAAAAATAATTTAACCACCAGTATCCCATTTTTTATTTGCTGAGTTTTTAACGCATTTGTTTACCAAGTACTTATAATTTTTTTTCTGTGCCAAAATCGTTTGATAATTTCTCCTGTTCTTTTTTAATGGATATATGCTTCGAGTGTACTTTGATCCAAAGAAATGGCTTATATAATGACAATGCAAGCTTTTGTAAAACATAGAAACCTATTATAATCAAACAACTCCTGTGTGTTAAATAGCTATCTAATTTATCATCCTTGTGCTATGCATAGTGAAAGAATGCATACAGCTCATGTTTAGTTTTTAACACAGTATTGCAATATTGTTAACCATTTATTTTAAATTTTCCATATAAATGGATACACAAAAACAGTTCTATGTTCTGTGTTCTTTTTCCTAAGTCCATATTCCAGTTGCCACTGGTGCCCTACAAGATTTGTATTTTACAAAGCCCTTGAACTTTTAGCCCAATCACATTGGGCAGGCTTCCATATTCATTAGGACAGCAAGAAGATAGATTTGAACATTCTTCTAAAGTGACCAGTATATTTATCAGCCAATTTCCATATTCCTCAACATTTCCAGCTTGTTTAGGAGTATTACCATATTGACTAATACAGGAAATCTTTTGTACCCAAATGCTAGCAATGTTAAACAGTTGCAATATTCCCCTCATTATAGGACTGTGATCAAATGTAAATAATAAGTAGTTGGGAATACACAGTGAACAATTCATATTTCATATGTGCATGCATATTAGAAAAGCTAGTTATATAACAAAGATACGTTTAAGCTAAAAAAATATTTCACATAGGAATCATGGGAACTAGTCTATAAACAACAAGAATAAAATTGGGTTTAAGATATTTATTTTTGAATATTGATTGGCATCCATGTAGAAAATTTGTTCTTTACTGAAATATATATTTCCATATATAGAGTATAAAGCACTTCATAAAGTTCCTGAAATATAATACATATTCAAAAATATTAATTTTTATTAATTATAATTATTGAGTGAAAATTCTATGTGCATGCACAGGTGATATGTGGGGAAAGAAAAAAATATTTGTAACAGTTTTAGGAGTTTCTGTGATTCATTTGCCTGTCACATTTTAAATAATAAGCATCACATTTTAAAATTATAGCCAAGGGGCGCCTGGATGGCTCAGTTGGTTAAGCGCCTGCCTTCGGCTCAGGTCATGATCCTGGAGTCCCAGGATCGCGTCCCGCATCGGGCTCCCTGCTCGGCAGGGAGTCTGCTTCTCCCTCTGACCCTCCTCCCTCTCATGCTCTCTGTCTCTCATTCTCTCTCTCTCAAATAAATAAATAAAATCTTTTAAAAAAAATAAAATTATAGCCGATAATTTATTTTTCTTTCAAAGAATATGTACTACTCTTATTAGAATAAATGTAATAATGGTTTGACGGGAGAAAAATTTTCCACATTCTATAAATGAAAAAATTCAAAGTAAATATTCACATGCAGGTCCAAATGGCTTCAGTCCACCAGAGAATATATTCAAAAGAAGAAGAGAGAAGGTATTTTTTTTCTCTTTCCAGTGATAGTAGAAACAATGATTCCTCATTCATTATTATAGCTATACTTCCTCAGAATGTCTGTCCATTCTAGCTTTTATAAGCATTTCTCTTGTACTAGTATTTCTCTTTTTTTACTCATCAATTGAGAACCATTTACCAGTATTTATAAAATGTTGCATCAGAAAGTTCATCTCCCCTCCAATTTTCAGCAAATGGCAGTAATCACAGAATGGATCTTGGCCCCCACAAACAATTAGGTCTCGAGCTCTTTCTTGTCAGCCTTCATAGCCATGAGAAGATGGCCCCTACGTCACCTCCACTTTCTCTATTCATTTAAGTGCTTCTTGTCACAACTAACTTAAATTGCTCTTACCTACATAGAGATCTGACAAACGTGATTATTTAAATATAGTCGTCCTATGGTAAGGGAAGGAACATACAAGGTAGTGGGAAGTGATGCTGAGTAACCATAAGCAATACTCATCTCTACCCCAACATGGAGTACAAACAGCAAAAACATAAAATACAGGGAAAATAATTAAAATTGAAAAAAAAAGCCTAGTTAACATTTTATTCCACTGCATTTTAATTATCTAAATTACTTAACGCCAAACAACAATATCTTTCTCATTCACATGTATGGAAAAATTGTGAATACATAATATACATATCAAATTTCATTGATATACCTTATATTAGTAGACTTTATCTCACTTATAGTATTTAATATTAAGCATAAGACCACCATAAAGGAAATACTTATACATTTGAAAATCAAAAAAGACTATAAATATATTTTCAATTGCACATAGGTAAAAATGTAGTATATTATGTTACCAAAGTAAAAGGTAAAAATACAAAATGGAGAAAAAGGAAACAAATCAAATCTAATGTGGGCATTCTGATAACTGTGAAGAGGACAATTTTTAGGCAGATTTGTAAAACCACATTTTGAGTGTAATTTTTCCTCCATATTTTTAAATAAATGTTATTTTTTTGCTAAAAAAAAATCCCTACTCTATTTCTGTTCAATTGTTCTTACATTATATAACTAAAGAGTTCCTTAAATGTTCACTGATTGGTCATAGCAATGCTTTGTCTAACTTTACATGTACCAGTTTCATTTTAGAAACTGCTAAGTGTCAGTTAAACTGATACTTGATTACTATGGGTAGTGAGCGTTAAATTGACACAGAAATGCAAACAATAATGTACAAAGTCAGGTAGAATCCTGAAATCTTACTGTCGAGAAGCGACCTCCAGGAGCAGAGATTTGGCTGTTTGGGTGATTCTGCAGCATTAGCTCTGGCGGCTGAGAGTCAAGCTTTTATAATGGGATTATTCACAGCTGTTCTCAAACTTCAGTGAGCATCAGAATCACCTGGAGGGTTTATTAAACCACAGATGGCTGGGCCCCACCACCGGTTTCTGATTTGTAGGTCTGAGTAAGGTCTAAGAATTTGCATTTCTAATGAGTTCCCAAGGGATGATAATAATGCTGGTCTAGGACCACACTTCAAGGTCTAGACGAAGCTTCTCTTTTTGAGATGGAAAAACAGGTCTAGCTAGTGAGATTAGAAGGAACCTGACCAGGGGGCACCTGGGTGGCACTGTTGGTTAAGCTTCTGACTCTTGGTTTCAGCTTAGGTCATGATCTCAGTGCCATGATCTCTGCAGGGTCATGAGATCAAGCCCCATGTCCAGCTGTGCTCAGCAAGGAGTCTGCTTGAGATTCTCTCTCTCCCTCCGCTTCTGCCCTTCCCACTCTTGCTCTCTCTCTCTCTCAAATAAATCTTAAAAAAAAAAAAAAATAGTGAGTTGCCCAGGATCAATCACACTATCAGTTTTTGACACAGCCAGAAGTCAGTCTTTTTTTTTTTTTTTTAAAGATTTTATTTGACAGAGAGAGATACAGTGAGAGAGGGCACACAAGCAGGGGGAGTGGGAGAGGGAGAAGCAGGCTTCCCGCAGAGCAGGGAGCCCGATGCGGGGCTCGATCCCAGGACCCTGGGATCATGACCTGAGCCGAAGGCAGACGCTTAACGACTAAGCCACCCAGGCGCCCCCAGAAGTCAGTCTTTTAAGCATGTGGCAGTTCTATTATTTCTCCTTGCTCCCTCTTCTTCCCATCAAATTTATATACACATAATATATATATGCATATACTATATATATCTATATTAGTTTTTCCTTTAAGGCAACAGAAAGCTTGTCCCTCACAAGAATAAGTGTGAAGAGTTAGGAAATGATTGCATTGAAAAATACAGTAGGACCATGTTTCTACAATAAACTATCTCAGAGTTGAAAAAAAAAATCTCCAATTTCAATACTTTAAAAGAACAAAAGTTTATTTTTCACTTAATCTGCATTGTCATCAATGGACAACTGGTTTTTCAAATCTGGCTCACCCATGGATCCAAGCTAAAGAAGAAGTCATCATTGGGATTATTGTTAGTTACAGAGAGAAGGAATGAGATATTAAAAATGCTCAGTGGCTCTTAATATTTCCACCTGGAAGGGGCATAGTTTACCTCCACTCATTTTATTATCTAGAGAAATTCACTCAACCACACCTAAAGTGTGACATCTTTTATGCCTGATCTCAAAACCTCTGCCCTCCTTTTAGCTTTGACTTTTGCTGTATGTAACCAACAATATATGTATATGTATGTATAGCCTTGCAGCTTAGTGGCAGGGTGCATATCTTTCTTTCTGCATAAAGGTTGCCCACCCAGCCATTAAAAGGCATTTGTAGGTGAACTCACTTAGTCATCCTGGGATGTGCAAAAACCCATGTCTGTGAAAGGATAATATCCCCAGATCAATCTTAGAGATATAGGAGATGAAAATAACCCCCTTTTCCTTCTTCCCAGGCAGTCAGTTCTATGTTTGACTGCCTGATTTCTCAGAGGGTTTTCAGAGAGATTGAGTCCCGGTTGTCCACTGGAAAGATCTAACGGCTCAATAACTCATGCTGAATTAACCTTGCCCCCTTTCTTGTTTTGTTCTTCCTCGTTTCTTCATTCCTATCCTCTGGAATTAGTTCCCAAAATAAAATACCTATATGTAAACCCATCTCTCAAACTCTATTAAGACACCTATCTTCAAAAAGTTTAGGAAAGTACATTTGTACAATATTCCCAGAAGAAAGAAAGCCAGAAATATTTATTGACCATCATTATTGATTAATATAATTAGTAAATGAATTATACCAACATATCAAAAGTAAAATATATTTTGATGAAATGAGATTTATATTAGGAATGCCAGGCTAGTTAAACATGAGGAAAACTATCCATATACATCAGATGTGTTTAACAAATATGTGAATATTTGTTAACTGAACACATCATTTTAGTAGAACAAAAGATAAAAACACCTGACCATGTGGATGAAAAGGCATTTGCAAAGTTATTAAAAAACTACAACCACTTCTCCTTCCCTTACAAATAAATATTTATTCTTCCTAGTTAAGAAGATATTTTTTCCTTGTGAATAAGAATTATGAATCATGAGATCCTGTAATATAAGTACATCTTTATTTTTAGCGAAAGAAGTATAATAGATATTGTATTACTCTGAGGAAAAATTTTTAAAAGTTTTTTTTTTAAAATATTGGTTATTTTAAAATCCAAAACATTTTCTAGGAAAATCACACCTAATTATAATTATGTGATCACTCTAATGCATAGATGATTAACTTTTTTGAATTTACCTTACATTTTTGAATAATTTACATTACAAGGTATTATTCTGAAGTGACTTTTTAATTAAATTTTAAAGATATGTATATATGTGTGTATACAAATTTAATAATTAAGTGCTAAAAATGTTGAACTCAAGACCATTTCGTTGTAAACTGCTACGGAATTTTTGTTAAGCATACAAAGGTAAAACACAATATATAGCTTTAAGTTGATTTTAACTGATAGAAAATATATGATGTGCATATAAAAAGTGAAGATCTTACCTCATTAGAGTAGCTAGAAGGAAAAAATAATGAAATAAAGTTCAGAACTTTTCCAACTCTCTACAAATTTATAGCATGTCATATTTATCAGGTAAAGAGAATATTGGAACTACCATATTTCAATGAAATCATACCTTGTGTTCATTATCAGAGGAAAATCTAAGGAGTCTGAACAAGTAACTAGTGAGACTATTTTTAATGACTTTACAGGTAGTGCTGGATACATTTCTACTTAAGAAATGTTTTGGCTGATATTGCCAAATATCACTGTCACCATGGCAATAGTCACTTCTAAAAACGATTTAAAATAGAAAGGGCAAAAGACAAAGTAATTCTCCAACATATGAAATATAATTGTATGAAATCTGCTGATTTATTGAGGAAAAAATTCACAGATAAAAACACAATCACTTCCAGAGAATACAAGCAGAGGGAACAATTCCTAACTGTCTGTAAGGCCAGCAACACTCTAATATCAAAACCAAAGACATTTTGGGAAAAGAAAACTACAGACCAATTATATCTCTCATAAACATAGATACAAAAGTCCTCAAAAAATATTAGCAAATTGAATTCAACAATGTATAAAAAGAATTATACATCATGACCAGGTGGGATTTATCCCATGTATGCAAGGTTGGTTTACTATTCCAAAATCAATTAATATAATCCGTCACATTAACGGGCTCTAGAATAAGAATCACATGATCATACAAATGGAAGGCAAAAAAGCATTTGACAAATTCCAACAACCATTTATGATAAAGACTCTCAGTAAACAAGGCATATTAGGGAACTTTCTCAGCTGGGAATATATACAAAAACTGACAGCTAACATCATCCTTTATGATGAGACACTATGAACTTTCTTACTAACAACAGGAACACAGCAAGGATGTTCACTTTTACCAGTCCTATTCAATATCATATGAGAAGTCCTACCTAATTCAATAAGGCAAGAAAATAAAATACAAGGTATGATGATTGGGAAGGAAGAAATAAGTTTTTATTTGCAAGTGACACAAATGACTATGTATAGACTCAAAAAGGATCAACAAAAAACTCCTGGAACTTACAAAAACTTAGAGCAATGTTATAGATACAAGATAAATATAAAAGTCATTCATTTTCCTATCTACCACAATGAACAAGTAGAATTTGAAGTTAAAACATAATATGATTTACATTAACACATCCTAAAATAAAATATGTAGGGGTATAGTGAACAAAGCATTTATGAGATCTATGTGAGAAAAACTACAAGATCTGTTTAAAGAAATCAAAAATATTTCATGTTCATGGGTAGGTAGACTCAATAGTATTAAGGTATCAGTTCTCAGGGTGCCTGGGTGGCTGTGTCGGTTAAGCGTCTGCCTTCAACTCAGGTAATGATCCCAGGGCACTGAGATCAAGCCCCACATCAGGCTCTCCACTCAGCAGCAAGTCTGCTTCTCCCTCTCCCTCTATGCTCTCTCTCTCTCAAATAAATAAATATTAAAAAAAAAAAAAAGGATATCAGTTCTTCCCAACTTGACCTGAAGATTCAATGCAATTCTAATCAAAGCCCCAGGAAGTTATTTTGTAGATTTTGATAAATTCATTCCTAAATTTATGTGGAGCAGCAAAAGACCCAGAATAGCTAACACAATATTGAAGAACAAAGTTGGACTGACACTACCCAAATTCAAGACATAGAAAGCTAATCAAGATAGTGTGGAGTTGGTGAAAGAATAGATAATTAGGTCATGGAACAGACTCAAGAGCCCAGGCATAGACTCACATGAATCAACTGATCTTTGACAAAGGAGCAAAGGCAAAACAATGAAGCAAAATGTTTTTTTTTTTTTTTTCAATAAATGGTGTTAGAAGAATTAAACATCCATATGCATGCATAAAAAAATGAATCTAGTTATTAACCTTACCTCCTTCACAGAAATTAACTCAAAATGAATCATACATAAATGTAAAACACAAAACTATAAAACTCCTAGAAAATAACATAAGAGAAAATCTACATAACCTTGGATTTTGCAGGTACTTTTTACATATGACATCAAAGGCATGATCATGATTCATGAAAAAAAGAATTGATAAGCTGAACTGCTCTGTGAGAGATATTGTGAAGATAAAAAATACAACCCACTGCCTGGAAGGAAATATGTGCAAGAGACTTACTTGATAAAAACTATTATCTGTAAGACAAAAGAACTCTTAAAACTCAACAATAGGAAAACAAATAACTTGATTAAAAATGGCCAAAGACCTTAACAAATACCTCACCAGAGGAGATTTACAAATGGCAAATAAGCATAAGAGGAGATGCTCCACATCATGTGTCATTAGGAAAATGCAAATTAAAGCTATGAGACACCACTACACACTTATTAGAATGGCCAAAAACACTGACAATACCAAATGCTGGTGAGAACTTGGAGCAACAGGAACTCTCATATTCATTGCTAGTGGGAATACAAAATGGCACAGCCACTTTGAAAGTGGTGGTTTCTTACAAAACTAAATATACTCTTTCTATATAATCCAGCAATCATGCTCCTTGGTATTTACCCCAAAGAGTGGATGGAAAACCTGTGTCCACACAAAAAGCTGCATATGGATGTTAATAGCAACTTTATTTATAAATGTCAGGACTTGGAAGCAACCAAGATGTCCTTCAGTAGGTAAATGGATAAATAAACTTTAGTACATCTAAATGATGGAATCTTATTCAGTGCCATAAAGAAATAAGTTCAAGCTATGAAAAGGCATGGTGGACCCTTAAATGCATATTACTAAGCAAAGTAAGCCAATCCGAGAAAATCACATGATTCCAACCATGTGTCATTCTGGAAAAGGCAAAGTTATAGAGACACTGAAAATATCTGGTTGTCAGGGGTGGGGTAGGGAGAGATGAACTGATGGAACACAGAGGAGTTTAAAGCAATGAAAATTCTCTATATGATACAATTAAGATGGATACATTATAAATTTGCCCAAACCCACTGAATGTACAACACCAGGAGCGAAACCTAATTTAATCTATTGACTTGGTGATAAAGAGGTGTCGATATAGGTTCATTAATTGCTGATAATTAGAAAGCCTATGACATGTGGGTACAGGGTATATGGGATATCTCTGTATCTTTCACACTTAAAATTGATCTTAAAACAAAGCTCTTTTCTGAGATAATTCAAATTCAAACATCAGTTCTATGGAAGCTGAATGCTTACCACTCTCCCAGGTGAGATTCCAAGAGCTGTGCCCGAGCGTGTGTAGGTTAGGGATAATTCAAGGGCAGCAAAGCAAACTGTCCTAGGTAGGAAACACACTTTGAAATGGAGATTTATATGCAAGCAGTTAATGGTGACAGTGCTGTCTGGGAAAAGTTATAAGGGATTGATGGAATTAGGATTAGGAGGAGGGGAAAGTTTAACTAGTTAGAACAACAATTGAGGCTTCAGGAAATCCTACAGGAATCACTGCAGAGTTTTTCTAATTGGGACTAGAGAATCAGAGGTGTATTTTTGAATTCCCACATTAATCACACATTGGATTCAACTACCTCTAGTGAGGAGTCTAAAATTGGGTGAGGCAGCTCTTTTTTTTTTTTTTCCCCCAAGATGTTACTTATTTATTTGTCAGAAAGCGAGAGCGAGAGCACAAGCAGGGGGAGCAGCAGGCAGAGGGAGAAGCAGGCTCCCCGCTGAGTGGGGAGCCCGATGCAGGACTTGATCCCAGGACCCTGAGATCATCACCTGAGCTGAAGGCAGATGCTTAACTGACTGAGCCACCCAGGGATCCTGAGACAGTTATTTTCATCCATGTGCAATTCAACATTCTGTTGGTTTTTAATAATTCTACATATTTTTGTGAGTCACTAACTCCCCTTTGTTCATGATTATCTTTTCAAGGATGTTTCTATAATGAGCATGTTTGGAAGATAGAGCTATTATCTCCCTCCAGAATGAAAAGCAGGGATGCTTACTATTCAGTGTAATGAGACGATGCCTCCAGTTAGAGCCAAGCACAAGCGTGCTACCACCTATTATAAAAAATTCAAATTCCCTTAGTGAAAGGTCACTCTTATGTGCTGTAACCCAACACATGTATACACATCATCTTTCACTCTTTATGTTACTTTTTGGGAAATGGTGCTGATATACTGATTACTGTGATTGTACTGAATCAGGAGCCTTATGTCTTCTACTAGCATCCGTCACATTGTGGCAGGCCAAGTTGGTAGTTTGCAAGTAGAGTAAAATTTCAGATTCTTCATAGTTCTGGACAGCCATTAGCAGCAAGCACACTTTCAGCAGCTGAGAAGAGTACCTTCATCCTGAAAAAAGGACCTGGGTAGTGCATCTTGACACTCATCCAGAGAACATGGGAATCTGCAAGAAAATGTTCAGGGAAGAATCAAGACTTGGGATTCAGTCTACTCATATGAGAAAACATCAAACAAAGAGAGATAGAGAGAGAGAGAGAGCACAAGAGAGCTCACCTAAAAAGCATCGGTATGCAGAGTTGGAAAGCATTCGTTAGAAAAATATTAAGAGTTAGATTCATCAGTGACTAAATACATGCTAGAATGTTGTTATAAAGTTATGGTGTGGGATGGTTTTGTGTAGGGAACTCCAGACATCCTTAAGCATATGGAGAATACTGTAAAGCCAGAGTATGCTCTGATAATTATGCAATATTTTAGAATACTTTGAACTTAGGATATATAATTAATACCATGTATAAACGAGAAGTACATTTTTAGCAGAAAACTGTGACTATCTCACAGGTTACATAAACTTTAACACAGTGTCATAATAAACAAAGAAAGCAAACAGAAAACTAAGGAAATGTTATGGTTTAGCTGATTTTTTCCCCATACATATGTTATAGACCTCAATTATTTAATTTCTGCAGTGATATGCTACAGATTAATTTATAAAGCAGCCATGTTATCTTAAAAAGAATTTGGTAACTACTGAATTAACCCCAAAACATCATTTTTTAGATGTCAATACTCATTCTTTTTGCTTTTTCCCCAAATGTCAGTTAAGAGCTTTCTAGTTGCCAGTGATCTACTTGATGCAAGACATAAATGAGAAAGTATGACACAAAGTTCACTCACAAGCTATGACTTTAAGTGAGGAAACAGTTGTTATTCCATGTGAAAAATTCACTAAGAAGATCTACAGCAACAGAGTGAACCAAAAATTTGCTGTGGTGAGGTAGCCGATAGTCCAAACCGATACAATGACTTACACATAATCAAAAACTCAAAAATTATAATACATTAAGTCATTTTAAAACAATTATATAGTCAATAGGATGCCAGAAAAGGGGTTAGTTATAATACAATACATTGCTAAATTTATGGAACTATTTTTTAATCTCACGTTTTTCTCTATTTGAAATACGTGTTTTGGTTTTGTTGTTTGTTTTTTTTCAATGAATTTTTAAAGAAGTTAAGATATTAACTAATATCCACATAAGGAGAAAAATATCTGCATTAATATTTGCCAAGTAATTTTTTTAATGTAGTATTTTAGTTGACCTTGGATTTAAGCTGAAGTGTGGGGAAAGAATACGTAGATCTCTGAGAAAAAGTAATTTGAACCTAAGGAAAACCATTTATCATTTCAACAGTGAAAATTAGTTCATAATTACCAAATCAAAATTTATAAATCCTTGCAATGGTTAATTTTATGTGTTAACTTGACTAAAGCCATTCAGTGCTTAGACATTTAGTCACAGATTATTCTGGATGTGTTTGTGAGGGTGTTTCTAGATGAGATTAACATTTGAAATGGTAACTGATAAAGCCCACCGCCCTCCTGAATATGGGTGGGGCTCACCCAACCAACTGAAGACCTGAATGGAACCAGAAGGATGAGTAAGAAAGGAATTCTTTCTGCTAAGTGTTGGAGCTTGGACATTGCCTTTCTCTTGCCCTCAGACTGGAACATCATGAGCTCTCCCGGTTCTCAGACCTTGCGACTTGCTCTGAAATTACACCACAGGCATCTTCTCTGTCTCCAGCTTTTTGAGTGTAGATCCTGGGACTTGTCCCTCCAAAATCATGTAAGCCAATTCTTTATAATTATCTATCATCTATCTATTTATCTATCTATCTATCTATCTATCTATCTATCTATCATCATCTACTATCTATCTATCATCTATCCGTCTAGTTTATCTAGTTAGTTAGAAGCTAGATAGGAGCAGTGGAAGGAACACCCTGAGGCAGAGTCCCAAGTCCTTGAAGGAAGATGACAGAGACATGAACTGTAGGCAAGGACAGTGATAAATAAACTATACATTAAAAGCCCTGAGGGTACAACATCTTGACCTTGTGGCTTCCAAGACCTCAGGGCTGACAGGTCAAGAGCCACAGGTGAGGAGCATGCACTCTCTCTTCCACCTCTGCCCCAGGGTAACCCCTAGACTCATTATAATGCATTTGCATTGTGGGTGCCCCCACCCACAGAGGAAGGCTGGTTTTGGTACAAACCTTGTAGGGTCAAAAATGCCTTCCAACCTGTGGGAAGAGTCCCCCAAATGATTGGAAGCAGCCTCCCTTAGAGACCACCTCACTGTACATCACAGCTCCTCCCAGCCCAGAGAGACAACAAATATCCAATCCCAAAACAACCTAGGGCCAATTCTACCTCCTGAAACCTGCCTGCTCTCCCACCTTGAGAGTGTGCTTTCACTTTAATAAACTGCTTTGTGCTTGCTACTTTCCTTCTTGCTGTCTTTATTCAATTGTGGATCCCCACATAAATCTTTTTGGGGCACCGGGTGGCTCAGTCATTAAGTGTTTGCCTTCAGCTCAGGTCATAACACCAGGGTCCTGGGATCGAGCCCCGCATCGGGCTCCCTGTTTGGCGGGAAGCCTGCTTCTCCCTTTCCCACTCCCCCTGCGTGTGTTCTCTCTCTCGCTGTGTCTCTTTCTGTTAAATAAATAAATAAAATCTTTAAAAAAATAAATCTTCTCATTGGGAATCCAAAGACTGAGACCTCCATTCACACAGTGCAGACTCTCACATCAGTAACACACACACACACACACACACACACTCATACACACAGATACATTTATATCCTACATCTGCACTCCCCACCTTATTCAGAGTCCATATGTTGCAGGAATTCTCTGCCTTTAGTGCCCTCAGTTCTTGGTCATGCTGCTTCAAAGAATGAAGAGGTAGACCAGACGAAAAGTGGTGAGCAGCAAAGCAAAGTTTATTGAGCAATAGTATAAAGCTCCTGAAAGGGAGGGGGGACTCAGAGGGTTGCCCTTGGAGTTTCTAAGTTTAAGGGTTTTTATGAGCTCTTTTGTGGAACTATCTTAAGCAATCAGGGTGTGCTGAGTCATGCCATCAGGGCTTTGGTCATGTATCTGTCTAGGTTAATGTCAAGGTGTGGATGGTCTTTTTTGCTGACTTCTGGGGGCTTATGTCTTAACTGCCCCTTGCCTGTGATCTATTGACCAATGCTTTGTGGTTAATTGCTTTATTTTATGACATTTTGCAGAAGTCATTTCTGCAAAGGCTGCAAAGCAGAATGCTAGTGTGGTCCTGTCTAAGCTGCAAAACAGGATGTTAGTGTTGTTTTGTCTTAGTGCTGTCCTGAATCCATATTTTCTTGTTGGGGCCCCTGGCCCTAACTACCTAACTGTCCAACTAACTCCTAACACATAGAGAATAGTCAATTAATAAATATGTCAGCCTTTGAAAAGTATATTCATTTTAAATAGTTTGTAGTTCCCTGAAAATGACAGAAAGGTAAATACTTGACACACATGTTGGAGTCAAAATAGTGGCATGCTGATAAATGTTTGACAGTCAGCTCTCCAACTCTCCAAGAAGGTGGAGGAGCTGATTTGAAGTTTCTGCCAATTCCCATGGTGTAAAATCTCCCACCAAGGTCAGCTTTATGCTATCAGTTTAACATCCTTCAACACAAATTTTTAACCTATGAAAACAATACTTGTTTGCAACATTTTCCATTAAAAATGCTTTTCATTTTCATCATTGACTCTCTTTACTGAATCCCCAGTTTTTGACTAAATATTTTCTAGATTTACACAATTATATGTCACATAAAATTTTATTTTATTTTATTTTTTTTTTTTTAAAGATTTTATTTATTTATTTGAGAAAGAGAGAATGAGAGACAGAGAGCATGAGAGGGAGGAGGGTCAGAGGGAGAAGCAGACTCCCCGCCGAGCAGGGAGCCTGATGCGGGACTCGATCCCGGGACTCCAGGATCATGACCTGAGCCGAAGGCAGTCGCTTAACCAACTGAGCCACCCAGGCGCCC
>NC_138369.1:160705268-160768924 GCF_054177405.1 Leptonychotes weddellii | reverse complement strand
TGTCACATAAAATTTTATACCAGTTATTCAGTAATTATTTACTTCATTTGTAGCCAATATATAATGTTACTATTATCAACCTTAAAAATAAATAGCCAGTTATTTAACCAGAAAAAAATAAGTTTATTCAGGAATAACAGGAGAATGGCAGTTGAAGACACATGACTATGGCAAACCATAGGCAAGTCTGAAGAACAAAGGAGAACATCCTTTTTATAGAACAAAGGAGAAACTTGGGAGGGATTGTTTTGAACAAAAATTCACCAGAGGAGAGCAAGAATCTGGGCTTATGGAGGCGTCTCCCTGACTGAGTTGTGATGGGTTTCTTAGTGGCTGGTTTGTTGCTAGGCAGAGAGAAAATCTTTCTTTTTCTTTCTTTCTTTTTTTTTTTTTTTATTTATTCATGAGAGAGAGAGAGAGAGAGAGAGGCAGAGGGAGAAGCAGGATCCCAAGGAGCAGGGAGCCCGATGTGGGGCTCCATCCCAGGACCCTGGGATCATGACCTGAGCCGAAGGCAGACGCTTAACCATCTGAGCCACCCAGGTGCCCCAAATCTTTCTTTTTCTTACTAGTCTATGTAAAATAAGCTTCTTCCTGCTGGTGTATGTAAAGTCAGCTTCAATGAGTGGTGTGTGAGTGAGAGCCTTCCTTTTCTAGCTTCCCGACTCCATTTTGAATTAGGCTTCCTTTATTCATTTTCACACTATAATAGCATTAATGTAGTCACAAAGAAAAAAAAAATGTGTTTAATACTTGTTTTTGAATAAAGCACATGACATCACCATATTAACCTACCTCTCAACATCACTCAGGCTTCTTTGTATCATTCTCCTGTAAATAGAGGTCTGAATAAAGCACATGACATCACCATATTAACCTACCTCTCAACATCACTCAGGCTTCTTTGTATCATTCTCCTGTAAACAGAGGTCTGACCTACTTTCAAGGCTCCACTACATATTGCATATGCAAATGTCACCTTTGCTTTATTGTGTTCACGATCTGCAAATGCTAACACACGGATTCTCTCACACAGTGTTGAAGAGTTTGCACTATGCATTGTATTCTAATATCATTATTTTTCATCTCTATCAGAACATATACAGGGCCTAAGGATGAAGTTGAGAAAACCCAGGCAACACCAAAGAAATCACTTATAGGCTCTTCCCTCCCCGGAAAACTTTTACATTACTTGTCAGCACTTGTCCAGTTTCTATGAGGAATACACCCCTTCTCCTGACCTTGGGTAAAGGAGAGGATTCTAAGAATGCCTCATTTGACAAACGTGGTTATTGAAATGGTGGTTTCCTTTTTAAAATAGATGGAGGTCTCCCATCCAAGTACTAACCAGGCCCAACCCTGCTTAGCTTCCGAGATCAGATGAGATGGGGCGCGTTCAGGGTGGTATGGCCGTAGACTGAGGGTTGCTGGAGTGGTGGGGGGTGGGAGGGATGGGGTGGCTGGGTGATAGACACTGGGGAGGGTATGTGCTATGGTGAGCACTGTAAATTGTGTAAGACTGATGAATCACAGACCTGTACCTCTAAAACGAATAATACATTATATGTTAAAAAAAAAAAAAGGTGAAGATAGTAGGAAGGGAAGAATGAAGGGGGGGAAATCGGAGGGGGAGACGAACCATGAGAGACTATGGACTCTGAGAAACAAACTGAGGGCTCTAGAGGGGAGGGGGTGGGGGGATGGGTTAGCCTGGTGATGGGTATTAAAGAGGGCACGTTCTGCATGGAGCACTGGATGTTATGCACAAATAATGAATCATGGAACACTACATCAAAAACTAATGATGTAATGTATGGTGATTAACATAACAATAAAAAATAAAATAAAATAAAGTAGATGGAGGTCTTGGTTTTAATTAAGGATTTCATATTTTCCAGGGAGGCTGAAGAAATTAACAAGGGCTCAGAGACGAAGGCTCCCTTTGAAAAGCGAGTTGGTAATAAATAACTCAGGATTACCTAGCAATCCTAATTTCAAATTCCAAAGCCGTTTCCTCTGGAGATGAGTAGTGTTGCAAGTAAATTTAGTCTTGAGATTTTTTTTGTTACAGATATCTTGTGTCTTACTCTAGAACACTCTGCACAGGTAATATCAGTAACTCCACAAATCTCATTTCACTTACATTGAAAGTTTGAATTTAAGCCATGTTCTCTGAGGTAAAAGGGTCAGGGGTTTTATCCACTAAGCCACAAACCCCTCATTTCAAGTACTTTTGAGTCCTGGTATTTCTTTGTGACAGAAGATACTCATGAAGAATTATGCACTGTGCCTGAGGGTGAAGAAGTAAAAGAAAAACAGCCTTATTAAGAGTACATGTGCCACAGCCAGAAAGATTTTGACCTTCACAATGACTCAAAGGCAGAGAGGAATGCAAAAAAGCTCCATTGCTGTTAAACATTGTAACAGGACAATTCTTAGGGCATCTAAAAAAAAAAAAAGTGTAACTGTTTATCAATACTGGGAGGATGAAAACAAATTTAGGATTGGACTGAGATTAATAGAGAAAAATTCAAAGATAGAAAACTTTAAAAACTGAGAGTCAAAGAAGAGACTAAGGAGATGGGATAGGAAGTGATTGGTAATCTTGTTTCATACTGTCTGATACTTTTTGTCTCCCATAAATGATTAAATGGTCATTTAAACCATTTTGCTGCTCTCATTTTGAAAACAGAAATGATTATCATTCCCCAAATAAGCACCCATGGACAGAATACTTTTCAGATTACTTTTGAAGAGTATATTCTGATTGAAAGATAAATATATCCAGATTTAAACACAAAAAGCTTTGAATAAATACAAGAACGCTAGTAACTTAATTATATTTTGATGCTAAATTAAGGGGTGTAAAGTATTATAAAAACAAGATAGGAAAAGCTCACCTGGTGCCATCAATAAGATGTTGAGCAAACAGCATTTGTACAGTTGAATAAAACCATAAAAATTCATACATTTAGCTTTAAGTAAAAAATATTGCCACATTCTGTCATATAATTTTTATTAATGAATTACACTACACTCATGTTCTCATTAGCAGCAACTTGTCTCCTCTTCCCTGACTTCTCACAGCTTTGCCCAAAGCATCTTGGCTTGTGTCTTGTGTACAATCTAATTTAAAGTGGTTTAATTCTCCCTTCAAATGCCAGGAAGAACACAGCATTGGAAAGCCCACTGCAACTATTGCTTCTCAAGCTGTCAGAGTCCTCATCAGCAGCATCCAATTACAATTGCTCACGCTAATATCGTAAAGATCTATTTTCATCTCAAAATAGAAAAATAATAAATCACAACCACCGATATGTTAAATTATTTTAGAAAAACCTAACACTCATCAAGATAACCTAATTTAAATTAATATTTTTTATCCATGAAAGTTTATATTATGGAATTTCTTAAGAACACAAATGATTCTGAATTTTCCATTCTTTTAATTAATTAATTAATTAATTTATTTATTTATTTGAGAGAAAGAACACGAGCAGAGGGGAGGGGCAGAGGCAGAGGGAGAAGCAGACTTCCTGCTGAGCAGGGAGCCTGACTCAGGACTCAATCCCTAGACCCTGAGATCATGACCTGAGCCAAAGGCAGACACTTAACTGACTGAGCCACCCAAGCGCCCCTGAATTTTCCATTTTTAAAATTACGACTATAATTAAATTTAAATTTAAAATAATTTTAAGTTGTATTCTAACATAATTTCTTAATGAAATTTTCAATTATTGATATTGTACTCATTAGGAGGAATTAATTTTATATAATTCTCATTGGTCAGAATTCATGACCATTTTTATTGGCTGAAACTATATCAGTTACCCTGTCATAAATATGGCAGTGATATATCCATAAATTTAAAAGGTATATTTTAATTCCAGGACATAATTTCAATACATGTTTTCCAAACCTTCTATTTAAATTTGCCCGAATATATTCTTTTTCTGTTCACTCTTTAGGTGACATAAGAAATGGACAGATACTTCTATTTACTATATAAGGGCTCATAAGGTAGTTTTAAAAAAAGTTATGGAAGTAGCTGTTGATAACAGTAATCTAGAATGAACATCAACTTATCAACTATGTATGTAGATATAATCTCTTGTTCTTTGATTATTAATCTCCCACTGTTCTATATCAAAGGTAAACGTATTTCTGTTCTATCAGTTAACCTGTAGGATAATGGGTCCACCTCTTTCTACAGCATTTGCATCTTTAGATAGGCAGTATTTCCCACACTCTTTATCGAATTCATTCTAAATAAATGCTAGATAAAAAAGAACACTGCCCAGGATAATTAACTCAAATCATCTGGGATGCAGTTCCCAAACTTTAGCCTAAAATCAGAATTACCTAAAGAGAAAACAGATTTCTGAGTTTCATCTCCAGAGTTTATGAGTCACTCGACCTGGGGTGGGATGCAAGAATCTGTATTTCTCAAAAAATCCCAGTGATACTAATATTACTAGCAATGGGACTTCACTTTAAGAAATATTGCCCTAGGGCAACTGTGTTTTTAAGACATTATCAGTTGCTTCTGCTGGTTTCCTAAGATGAGGGCAAAGCTTTTATACTTGCATCTTGGCCCATCCTGCCCTATTGCTGCATTTCTTCCTGCCACACTCCTCTTCATATATGAGCACGATATATCTGTGAAATATAACTCAACACAATGCACAAATTAGAATTTGAAGAGATTAGTTACTTCTTTCTTCATTTGACATGTAACTCTTACAATTTTTATGATTATATTCCAGCTATGATTTAATATTCTGTCTCTCTGACCAGATAGTGGGTTACAAATGTAAATGCTCACAATGGCTAGGAAGACAAAATAAAGGGGATAGATGGGTTGGATGGAAACTGGTGAACTGGATGGTCCATGCCGTGTCTAAAGGTAAAAACAATTAACTATTACTATAAGGAATACAGGACCAATATTAACAAGCAATGAGGATTTTTTAAGAGAAAAATCGCATCTAAATGTGTAAATGTGAGCATTTAATATCTCTTGAGTGAATGAAGAAAATGATTACAAATCTTATCTAATTAGCTATGATTTTCATAAACTTTATTTTAGATTAGTTTTAGATCTGTAGAAAAGTTGCAGATAGTATAGAATTCCCATATGCTCCTTATCATTTTTATTTTTAGCATTTTATATCTTCATGATACGTTCGTCACAACTCAGGAGCCAAATCTGATACAATATTATTAGCTAAACGACAATTTATTCAGATTTCACTAATGTTCTTTTTCTGTTCCAGGACCCCATCCAGACAGACATAATTAATTGCTATGTCTTCTTGGACTTCTTTTGCCTGGGATGTTTCTCATGATTTACTTGTTTTTGATGGCCTTAGCTGTTTTGAAGGAATACTGGTAAGGTATTCTGTACAGTGTCACTCTAATAGGGTTTATCTGGTATTTTTTTTCTGTGGTTAACCTAAGGTTATATGATTTGTAAGAAATTCCACAGAAGTAAAGTACCATGTCATCACATTACCTGAAGTACATGTTATCAACAGGACTTAATCATTAATGATGTTAACAATTAGCTGCCTGAAGCAGTGTTTACCAGGTTTCTCCACAGTAAAGTTACCCCTGTCCCCTTTTTATAATCTACTCTTTCAAAGCAAGTCACTAAACAGAACCTACACTCAAGAGTGGGAAGAGCAGTTATACCTTCTTTTTTTTTTTTAAGATTTTATTTATTTATTTGACAGAGAGAGACATAGTGAGAGCAGGAACACAAGCAGGGGGAGTAGGAGAGGGAGAAGCAGGCTTCCCGTGGAGCAGGGAGCCCGATATGGGACTCGATCCCAGGACCCTGGGATCATGACCTGAGCCGAAGGCAGACGCTTAACGACTGAGCCACCCAGGCGCCCCGCAGTTATACCTTCTTAAAAGGAGAGTATCTTCACAAATTATCTGTGATTCATTTGTAAGAAAGATTTGTCTTTTCTCCCTCATAACAATAATCTTTTAATAAAAAAAAAATAAGAAGAAAGCATTCTTCAATTTGACATAATGTGACACTTTAAGGGAAAGTATACTATTCTTCATTTTATTCTAATGGAGCAATCTTTATAATTAAAATATTGCTTTCTAAATTCAGATAGCCTGTAATACCTTTTACAAATGTGGCTTCTAAATTGGGTGCATATTGATGAAATATCATAATCAGAAATGATCTCCATATTGCAGAGGAAGGAGCACAAGCCTGAATGAGTTAGTAAAGCAAATCTTCTCTGGGATAAAGCAGGAAAATGTACAGCTTTGTAGAGCATGTAATATACAAGGGGCAAGGATAAACAGTACATGTTGCATTTGATTGACTCAGCCCTCCTTATTATATTAAAGACTCCAACCGCTAACCATATTTTTAGATTTTCTTTGCTATGACCAACAAAGAGACAAAAAACAATAACAAAGAGAAGAATAGAGTTTTTGGCCAGGAAAGGACCTCAGCCATCATTAATCTGATAAGCTCATTTTGTGTATAAGGAAATGTTAGGTCTGAAAACGTTGAAAGACGGGCATTGTGGTATACAGCTATTTGAAGGATAAATAGCATGATCTTCCATTTTTTGGACTTCCAAGTCAGTGTTTTATTATTACACTCTATTTTACTCTGAAGAATGAGAGAAGAAAATTAACCCTTACCTGGAGAGAATGCTGAATTGCAGTTTTCTTTCTTTGTTCCTGTTCTGGTTTGTTACGTGCATTTGGCTAAGGCTAAGAGTATTGCTTCTGTGAATTCCCTTCCCAGGGTTTTAGATTATAAATGGCTAAGAGTAAAATTTACGTGAAATTTGGAGGGTTAAAAAAATAATAATGGGGGGGGCACCTGGGTGGCTCAGTCGTTGAGCGTCTGCCTTCGGCTCGGGTCATGATCCCGGGGTCCTGGGATCGAGGCCAGCATCGGGCTCTCTGCTCAGCGGGAAGCCTGCTTCTCCCTCTCCCACTCCCCCTGCTTGTGTTCCCTCTCTCGCTGTGTCTCTCTCTCTCTGTCAAATAAATAAATAAAATCTTAAAATAATAATAATAATAATAATAAAGAAGCTTCCCAAGAACTGGAAATTTCCATTTCCACAGACCTGGCTCAGAGATCCCTCTTCCCCATTGTTCTTCAGTTACCAGATGTGTTTGACTTTTTGGATTTTCTTGCAGCTCTGATTTGTGCACAGGTACAGACTTTTTCTCTGATTCACTGACTTCCCCATTTCAGAGGATTTTTTTTTCTCAAATTCTCCCTAAGCCCCCATTTTTTTCATTGTGTTTTATTTTGTTTATGTTTCACTCCTCTAGACTACTAAATGAAGGAAAAGGGAGTATTCCTTTTGGAAATAAGGAGATGCTTCACTATAAATCGGATGACTTAAAAAACAAAGAACGATAGAAATTACCATCAAATTTGCTACTTGTATTAGTATGCTCAGGCTGCCATAATAAAATGCCATAGACAGGTGGCGTAAGCAACAGGAAATTGTTTTCTCACAGTTCTGGAGGCTGGAAGTCCAAGATTAAGGTGCCAGCATGATTGGTTTCTGGTGAGGGATCTCTTCCTGGCTTGCCGATGGCTATCTTATAGTGTCTTCACATGGCCTTTCCTTAGGTGCAAGCATGCTGACAGAGATGGAGAGCTGGATTTCAGGTAAGCTTCTTATGGGAATGCTATTCCTATCAGATCAAGACCCCTCCTTAATTACTTCCTTAGAATCCCCACTCCAAATGCAGCCACACTGGGATTCAGGGATTCAACATACGAACTTTGTGGGTAAACAACCATTCAGTCCATACAATTACTTAGTCAAATAGAAACAAATGATAAAGCAAATAAATGTATAAATATATAAACAAATAAGGACCAAAAAAAAGAGAGGACCATTGATTTGAAGGTTTCAGATCAGATATTTCTAAATGTTGACCTTAAATGTGTGCCAGTCTGACTTCTTAAAAATTAAACTGAGAGTTGCTGGTGTGGAGGGGGGGTGGGAGGAATGGGGTGGCTCACCACAGTGAGCGCTGAAAATTGTGTTAAGACTGATGAATCACAGACCTGTACCCATGAAACAAATAATACATTATATGTTAATTAAAAAAAGAAAGAAAGAAAAGTAATTTAAGGAAAGGATGAAAACGAGCCAAATATAAAGTTCAAAGTTGACAATGTTCTAATGAAAGCAATAAACACTGATTACTTTCTTTCAAATGTTTTTCCAAATTTAAATGACAAATGCTAAAGCCAAACAATACACGGTGAATGAAGAAAATATGGGTGGTTCTAATTTTAGAAGACAGGGATATTGTCTTTTCTGGAGATCATTAATCCATAAAACCAGCATAAAATGTATATATCTACATACCCACGTAATAAAAAACTAAAATTTCCCACCTAAATAAATAAATAAATAAATAATAAAAGAATTAATTAGGGATTTCCATCAAAATGTACATTCCCAGTGTGTATCATGACAAACCTCCCTGAATGATTCCGAAAAAAAACTGATTTATAACAGCTGGTTTGAAACACAAAATCCAATTCATGGGTAGTCTGCTTTAGTCACATTACAAGAAAGATTTTAAGGCCAAGCTTAACCCTAATTTGGAAGTACTATACATGATGCAGAGCTCCTACTATGGACACAGAAGGTTATAGTGATGGAAGATATGGCATATGTGTGTTATACTTGTTAAAAATTTAAAAAGAGAGGGCGCCTGGGTGGCTCAGACGGTTAAGCGTCTGCCTTCAGCTCAGGTCATGATCTCAGGGTCCTGGGATCGAGTCCCGCATCGGGCTCCCTGCTCCTTGGGAGCCTGCTTCTCTCTCTGCCTCTTTCTGTCTCATGAATAAATAAATAAAATCTTTAAAAAAAAAAATTAAAAAGAGAGATGTGTAAAATTCGTATCTACAATGTTGTTCTTTAACTGAATATGATTTCCTAAGTTTTTGAAGTTTATTTGAAAGTAAATTTTAAAAAGTTTGAAACCTGCTGTGAAACTTTATAGCAAAAGCTAAACCACATATTCTATAAATGTCAAATATTTCTAAAGTTTTATTATATATACATTAAAAAAAAGACCAAAAATACAAGAAAGGTTAAATAATGGGAGATGTTTTCTTGACTAATACAAGAAACTATAAAATTAAGTTTCTTCCATATTTATTTTTTTAATAAAAAAAAGAAATGTCACTGTTTTTGGCAAAGAGCTAACTCCTAGAATTAATTAATGTTGGCAAAATGCAACTACACCTGTCTCTAAATGAATTCTTAAAAGCACAACCAATTGGGACAGAATTATTTGTCTTAGAAAAAAGAAGTTTGTAGAGTGAATTAATTGTTTAAAAGTGCATAAAAGGTTATTACAGAGGAATATTGTACAATTGTTTCTGTCTCCAATGAAGTTATGACATAACCAGGTGCTCTATTAAAGGAGAAATCTGAAAACTCACTGTGAGCATACCACTAAGTGAGCTGTGTTTAGGAATAATCCAAAGAGGCAACATATCTTCTAACTTAGAAAATGAGGGAGTTAAAGGCAGGATAAGCCAGTGCAAATAAACTAGACATAGTTAGCTTGAGTGAGGGCTGAGAAATAATGATTTAAAGAAATAAGTTAAATTGAACAATATTAGAAGCAATTAAAAAAGTAGAACTTTATTAAGGTAAATAACTCTTCAGCCAAATTAATCTTTTTTTATTTTTTTCAAAGAATTATAATCCTCTTTTATATTACTAGTGCCGATATTTGAGAGCAGACAATGTAAATAAATGTGATGAAGATACTTCAGGATTATCTGAATGGGGACCAGGTGTGGAAGTTAATATTCTGCCGTTAAGACAGCAATCTGGTCCAGCGCCTTAGAATTTTTAAATTCATCACTTTGTTCATTATTTATATATATCTATTGGCAGCTTGCCAATCATGATGTATGCACAAAGACAAAAGCCATATAATTAGCTGTGGATGACCTGTTTTGGTAGAAACCTCTCTGCAATACGTCAGAAATATTATTTTGAAGCAAGTATTTTGAAAAAATATTTTTTAGGATAGACATAGCTGTCACTAACAAACTATGTCCACATTAGAATGTGCTCATGTATTCTTCCCAAAATTATTTGTTTATTGTTATAATGACATTGGCTGACTTGGGGGATGTAAATTATTTTCTATGTAATGTTTGCTAATATTATGCATCAAGATGGAGAATAATGGTGCTGACTTTTCAGTAACTTAATAGTTGACTATATTTTCCCATTTTATTTTATGTGCATTTTGAACTGCATATGCACTATATTTCATAGTTGATTTTAGCACAGGATCCAGATGTTCCTGACACATCTGTTTTCGTACCTTTGTATAAATGAACTTCAAAATGATACTAGCAACTCTAGGGACTGCATTAGTCACAATAAAAAGTACATATTTTTGTCTTGTCTACACAGGGATCATCTATGTATAAAGTAGATGTCGACTAGCTAGTCATTTTTTACATATCCTTGCAATGCAGTTATTTACATACTACTGATTTGGTATGCCTGGCCATCTGGTTATGGATGAAATGTTGCACTTACTTTTTTTTCTTTTGCCTTTGTTTAAAAGAACTTTCTAAATGTTATCAATAACAAATGTTCTATGATTATTTATACTAATAACCTACAAAAAATTTTATATTTTTCCAGATTGTTGCATGATACATTTCTCAATTTACATACCATTTGATTTTTAGCTGACTTTGTAAAATGGTAGAATTAAATATAATGTTTTGAGTGTTTTTATAGATGTTGTACGACACACACTATTTCTTAATAACTATGTGAAACAGTAGATACACACCACCTGCTCTTTTGCCAGTAAAGATGCAGCTGGGTAGTTAAAAGCTCAGGCAAAGCAGTCAAAGTGTTTTGTGGCAAGAATGGCTGTTGGCTTTGTTCACTGTGTGAATTTGGGCAAGATGTAAATTTCTCTAACTCCCAATTTCTTTATCTGTAAAATGAGGATAGTTGTAGAATTAATTCACACAGTTGTTGCCTGGGTTAAATTAGATAACCTATTTAGAGAACTTAACACAACATCAACCATATAACAGGTACTTTTGAAAGGATAGCCTTTTAGATTAATATGATTAAATAGAGAGTAATTAAAATATTTTATATGATTTTGAAAAAGTTGAATTTATTACTACTTACTTAGCTACGTATTTTGCTAATTTTAATATTGAAGATAAACTATTAAATAATATATATTCTTATTTTAACCTACTTAAACAACATCATTAGAAGTTTATGATGTCATGCCCTAAATTTTTTAAGTGTTATTAAAAACTCTTCTAATAAAAAGGTTAGAGTGCCTGGGTGGCTCAGTCAGTTAAACATCTGCCTTCGGCTCAGGTCATGATCCTGGAGTTCTGGGATCGAGCCCCGCATCCGGCTTCCTGCTTGGCAGGGAGTCTGCTTCTCCCTCTACCCTTCACCCTGCTAGTGCTCTCTCTTCACTCTCTCTTTCACTATGTCTCTCTCAAATAAATAATAAAAAATCTTAATAAAAAAAGTCTAAAATACATTTATACATAAAGTCTTTTCTAAGTCTTCTAAAAAAGAGCTTTAATTAGGTATGATTAATATACAAAAACTGCACATATTAAATATATAAAATTTGGTCAGTTTAGGTATATAAATACATCTGTGAAACCATCACCACAGTCGAGGTATTGGACATATTCATTATCTCCAAAAGTTTCCTTGTGTCCTTGTGTGCCTTTGTTTGTGTGTCTGTGTGTGTTATAAGAACACTTAACATAAGATCCACCCTTTTAACAAATTTTTGAGTGCATAATACATAACCGCTGACTAGAGACACTATGCTGTATAGTATGTCACCTGTCTCCTCCATGACAACACCTTCTAGTTGGAGTCTCTGTCCTCTGCAGGAATTTTGAAGTATCCTGTTGGGGCACCATAGCAGAGAGCAGTGAGACTCAGTTGCTGGCCAAGAACCTGAATTTCTGCTTTCTCTCATTTGGGCCTGCAGTTTGCTGTAAGTTGTAGCCCCACCTCCTTTCATAAGCAGGAGAACATTACCTCTTCCTCAGGCTCTAAGACTCAAGCCTGGGCTCCAGGCTACCCATCTTGCATGAAACACATTTTAGCCCCATTGGTCAAAAACTGCTGAGTTCCCAGGCCCCAGTGTCTGCTTCTAGACCTAGAGGTTCCTAGTGGCTTCAACATCCCTGTCCCATGGTTGATTTGTTTTGTCCTGTTTGTGTTCTTTGTTGTTTATTTTTTTCTGGTCTACATTGATGTTTTAATTATTTTTCGACCTAACTATGCATTTTTATTTATGTGGATTTGGAACAAACGGTTTGGCAGGGTTTGAAATTACTGTTTCTTTTGTACCAGAATTTTTTTCTATCATTTTTATAGTATCATTCTTCAACCAAATTTTGATGTATTGTGCACTGCAAGTTATAACCCTGTCATACCAGAGAGCTTCTACTACCCATAAACAAGTTTTGGGTTTTGCTAAAGTTTACATGAGTACCCTAAATTTTAAATAATGGCGTGACTAAAGTCTAAATTCAAAGATACGGCTTTATTTCATAGACTGCCTAGAATGCAGTTTTTTAATCATTCACAACTGACATCTTAGATTCTTAAATACATATCTAAACTACATGTTTTCTTTGCTCTGGTGACATTCATATTTTAAAAAGCTGCATTATTTATTATATTATGTTAGATATCAACCATACCCAATTTTAGAGATTTATGGTAAGAACCTAGAAAAATTTAGTGAAATAAAAGGAATTCACTTGAATCTAAAGAGTGAAAAGAATACAACAAATGCCCATGTCTGTAATCTTCCAAATATGGTGTTATGACATTGGCTCTTATGAAAATTTTCTTCCTAATGATTATGGCAGTTATCATAATATAGATTAAGTATCATGGTGGAAAAGCCAGTATCATAAGGTTGTTGACTTGTGGTCTGTTTCAAGATCCTCAGATAAGGAATGATGTGGAATGTGAACTTGGCTCATTGATTAAAAGGGATATCAAAAATGTGAATTTAGACACACATTTTTAAAGGCAAACATGGTTTTTTGAACTTTTTAAAAATTATAACACCACATGAAATCATTGATTAATCAGTATCATTTCATTGCATGGAAATTAGTGCATTTACTTTTGAAGTTCCACTTTGCTTACCTGGGTAACTATCCTCCAACTTATAATGTTAGCTTATCTCCTGACATATGTTAAAAATAGCATTTCATAAGCTCCATTACATATTTGAAAATGAAAAACAAATCTTTGAAATTAAAATGAAAAATATTGGCAATACAGCTCTGACCCTATTTTTCTTTGGCTCTATAATTCAACACTTCCATTAATGAACAAGAATAAATTCCTTAGTGAATATTCATCTTTAATCTATTAAACTATCTGGCCAGTATATAAAAAATATGCTATGATTACATAAATGTGTATGATACCACATAAGTAGAGTTTACTATGTTAATTTGGCACCAGAAATTCTGCCTTTCATTTCACTTGTATGAGAGTGTGTGGCAAGGTGTGAAGTGCACTAGACTGGAGGGAAGGGCTTTTAAGTCCTCATGTTTACCCTGATTTAACAAACAGTGTGAACTAGGGCCACCCTCTTTTTTCCTCAATTTTATGATGTGTCTCTCATCTATGACACATCAAATATTATGCATCTCTTTCTGCTTAATATGTTCTATGTATCTCTAAACCAACCTGGAGCTTCTGGAAAAACAACAACAACTTTAAAGTATTCAATAGGATCACATATTAATGAAACCAAAGTTCCTTTAAGGAAGCTTAATGCAGAGGAGAGGGAATGATAGATGGGGAGGAAACTGAGATTTGGAAATAATTCTTTTAATTGGCAATAAGACTCTACGTGAAACGATGGTTTTAGAAATCAGAATAAAATGTGGCAGAATGCAGTTCTGACCGGAAGTCACATTGTGACTTAGTAGTTGTGGATGAAATTCTTATACTGCTGATTGCATTTCAAAGGAATAGTGAAAAATATTGCTAGTTTCCAATATCTGCCTGCTCCAGTGAGAATTACAACCCGATTTAAATGAGTCCAATGAACCCTCCTATTGAGGAAAGAATCCGATTTCATCAAAGTGGCTTCAGCCTTTGGCATGCTGTGTTTGCATGTGGCCCAAGGCACAGCCCCCTGGGAGTGGCCGCCCCTGCCATCAGTGTCAGTCAGGGAGCAGACATTTCTCTCTTTGTATTATCAAGGAGCTCCAGGCTCTTGGGCGGGTCAGACCGCCCTGAGATGCTGACAGTGAGCGGCTGCACAGACAGACCAGGGAGAGGCTCTCACTGTGTATTTAAAGGGCCCAAGAGCTGCAGGAAGACAGTGTTCCTGCTTCTTCTAAGTGGCATGTGTGAAGAGATATCTGATTTAGCAGCTCTGACAGCCCACAGGAAACTTGATCCAGACAGAAACAGAATGTGAAATAACAGGAGCTCCCATCCTTGAGTTTCAGAAAGAGGAGAGGAGACTAAGAATTCTGAGTGTCTCTGATAAACCAGGCATCACGTTGGGTGTGTTAAACATATACTTTCATTTAATTTCCCAAAACACCATGTATGCTTATAGAGTTTAAATAATGTAACTTTGGTCGTCTAGTAAATAAGTAGTTGTGGGTAAAAAAAAAATAATAATCTCATAATCTGAAGCAGCAATTCAAACACAGGGAGGAAATGCGTGGGTTCTGGAATCCTGCAATTTGGTTTCAAAATTTGTTTCAACCACTTCATAGTGATGAGACTTGAACAACTTTTCTAAATTTTTGTGCCTTGGTTCCTCATCTGCAAAATGTAGGTAGTGTTTACGTAACGGAGTTGTAAGATTCAAATTAGATTACCTCTGTTAATTGCTTAGACAAATATCTAATGTTTACTAACTCCCCAGAAAATGTTTGATATTATTTTCCAATGATCTTCAAAATCTATGCTATTCTAAAATGTCATTCTAAAATGTCATTGAATCGTAAGATTCAAATTAGATTACTTCTATTAATTGCTTAGACAAATATCTAATGTTTACTAACTCCCCAGAAAATGTTTGATATTACTTTCCAATGATCTTCAAAATCTATGCTATTCTAAAATGTCATTCTGCTTCCTGTATTTGAGTGTGACAATCATAATACCCATTGAAATATACTTTTCATGTTTCTATTAAGATTAATCTTAATTATGGTGATAATCTTATGCCATTTGTATATTTGTTAAAACTCAACTTACTTTACCCCTATTGTTTGAAAGTTGCTCGTTGTTGAGCTCTAAGTAATACATTATTGGAAATGGAAAACTTAACTGGTAACTTTGTAGCCTTAGGAATTGTGAATAGAGGGCAATGAAGACAGAAAAAAAATTTTAAATAAGTGAAATGAATAAGTGCATTAAAAGAAACAGAGAAACACAAATAAAATGCTTCAAAGAAAATGTTATTTTTGTACCATCCGCTGAATGCCTCACAGCTATCTTGAGTTTAACACATTGAAAAGAAAACTACTTACTTCCCCATCTCTATTGCAAAATGACTTTTCAGTCTGTTTTGTATGTCCTGTTAAATGAGATGGATTAGTAATCTGATAATTCATTTGCTCTTATTCAAACCAAATCTTTGTGAATTATATAGTATTAGAGAAATATGTTCTAGAGTGTACTTATTCATACTTAGAAGCATACATTCAATAAATATTTGACTAATGCTTCTCATAGGCATTCACTTTTTTTTTAAGTTTATAAACAGTGAACAAATTCTTCTTGCCATAATGAGTTTACAGTCTTTGAAGAAATAGACAAATCCATACATAATACATTTAAAAATTCTGATAGTACTTACTATAAATAAACACACTAATAAAACAAAACAACATAAAAAGAACAGTGGAAGTAGTTGGAAATTCAAGGGAAACATCCAACTACTATTTCTTTGGTCTGGAACACACCTTCTCAGGTAGTTATATTGTCCTCTCAAATCTTCAGGCCTCTGTTCCAATGTTGCCTCTCCATCATCTATGTAAAATATCAACCCTCCTCCAATATGAAAGGGTTAGACTTCCCTTAATATGTTTTTTTTTAAATAATAATACATATTGACAGCTGACTGTGTGGCATATTTACTTGTATATTTATTTTCACTACCACCCACCGGAATGAAAATCTGAGAAGGCCTGGACTGTATATCTCCTTTGTCATATCCCAGGGCCCAGAAGAGCCAGAGACATACTAGATACTCAGTAAACTCTGCTGAACAAATGAATGAGATACATTTGCCTGCAGGCCTCAAGAAAAGGTGAGGCTAATGTGTTAGAGGTGGGAGGAGGCAAGAACTTATTAGCAAAGGGAGCACAGAATCTACCTGCAATAATATGTAAAGAACGTAACAGTTTAGAAAAATTAAGGAGCTAGCTAGTATATCTGGGATACAGTGAAAAGAAGAAACTTGGCTTAAGAGAGATTGGAAATATGCAGTGTCAATTCTTTCAAGGCTTTCTTATGAAGCGGGAGAGCTAGGTTCTTGCCTCACAGAGTAAAGAATGAATCTTGTGGACAGCAGAGGGTGAGTAAAGCAATAGAAGCTTATTAAGTGAAGATACTGAAAAAGCTCTCAAGAGTGAGAAGGGTCCCAACAGGGTTGCTGACGAGGGCCTTTAGGGTTGGTCTTTTATACAAAGCTAACCAGGGAACTTAAATCCTTTTAACGTCTCTATTGATACCACCTTCAATGGCTTACTTCCTTTTTAGGGGCTGGTTATTTTTTGTTGGTCACAGGTGATTATCATAAAGGCACCCACCCCACATGACCCACCCCCATACACCTAGGGCAGTGTGGTCTGATTTGTCCCCTTATCTCTGGTTTCCCCACACCTCCACATTTTGGGGATTTCTGTGAGCCTGGTCACCTAGCCCCCTATCTTTCCCTACCTAGCTCCACCTGTCCCTTACTCACTTAAGAATGTTTTGAATTTCTTTTTAATAAATTAGAGTGACTGAAGGTCTTGAAAGTAAAGTAATATAACCCCATTTATTTAGTGTTCATTTAAAGTGGTTCCTTAAGTATTTTTGTGAATTTTACACAATCATATTGAGGTATAAGTTCCATAAAATTTTCATATACATGTGTTCTAGTAACTCTATAAATTGTATAACCACAAACTCAGTCAAGATATCAAATATTTCCATCACTCCAAAAAGAACCTTGGTTCTCCTTTCTAGGTAGTCCCAAAACACCAATATTAGATTGGCAATTGTGGATGGACTCTGTGACACAATGGATTTGTTTCTCCTGTTCTTGACTTTTTTAAAAAATAAATGTAATCATACCTAATATACTCATTTATGTCTGTCTTCCTTTGCTTATGATTATATTTTTGAGTCATCCATGTTATTGAGTGCATTAGTAGTCCATTTATTTTTTATTGCCAAGTTGCATTTCATTGTCCTAATACTACAGGATTTTTTCTTTTTTAACCATTCACTGGCTGGTGGACACTTGGGTTGTTTACAGTTCAGAGCTATTAAGAATTAGCCTGTTTATAAACATGTAACAAATACATGTGCAGACATATATTTCATAACTCTTGGGTAATGAAGGATTGAGATGACTAAGTCATGCAATAAATTTATTTTTAAATTTATAGACATTACCATAAAGTTCTCCAAATAGTCCCATCATTTCACATTGTACCATCAGTGTTCTATGAGAGTTCCAGTCCACATCTTCAGCAATACTTGATAATTTTAGGCATTTTAATTGGTATGTAGTTGTGTATTATTATGATTTTATTTAATATTTTCTTGCTGTGTAATAATGTCTACCATCTTTCCTATCCTAGAGGCTATTAATGTATCTTCTTTCTTGACGTGTCCATACAAGTCTCTTGCACAGTCTTAAAGGGGAATGTTTATCTTCTTATTGAATTTTAAGCTTTTCTTTTTCTAGATACAGGTCCCTTTCATATATTTGTATTGCAAATATTTTTGACCAGTCTGAAGCTTGCCTATCACTTTCTTAATATTTTAAAAAACACTATTTTATTAAATATAAAATAATTTTTTAACTACTTTAAGCTTCTTATCTCTTTAGGTGTCTTTGTCTACTTCGAGGCATGGGTTGTTTTATATCTTTTGTCTAATTTCCCAATATTTGTAGATTTTTATATGATGTTTATGTATTTCTAATTTAACTTTTTGGTGATTAGAAAATTTTCTCTATGATTTCAATTCATTTACATTTTTTTCAGATTTCTCTTATGGCCTTCCATCGTCTATGTTGTAAACATTTCATATGTGCTTCAATAGAATGTGTATTATGGTAGTTTGAGTTGTAATGCTCTAAAATGTCACTTAGGTCAAGAAACTGATTAATATTGTTCAAGTTTTCTATATTCTTCGTGAATTTTCTCTGTTGCTCTTTCTCTCAATTGCTAACAGAAGAACACCAAAAGATCCAATTATGATTGTGGACTTGTCCATTTCTGCTTTCAGATTTGTCACTTTTTGCTTCATAGCTTATTAAAATTTGTGGTTATGAACATATACATTTTGAATTACTATGTCTGCTTAATGAATTGAAGCTTTTATTATTAAAAAGGTCCCTTTTGTCTTTAGTAATATTCCTTTTTCTGAAGGCAACTTTGTCTAATGTTCATATTGCCACTTCAGCTTTTTTATGATTGTATTTTAGTATAGTTAATTTTATATTGTGTTACCTAAAGACAGCTGATAGGCTTTTTTTTTTTTATCCTTTCTCATATGTTTAGTCCTTTACTTGGAGTATTTGAATCACTTATCTATAATGTAATTACAAGTATAGTTGGTATACTGGGCTGAGTAGTTTCCCCCAAAATTCATGCCCACCTGGAACCTGTGGAAATGACCTTATTTGGAAATATAATCTTTGCAGATGTTATTGAGTTAAGATGAAGTCAGACAGGATTAGGGTAGGCACCACATCCAGTATATCTGGTGTCCCTATGAAAAGAAGAAAATTTAAACATAGAAACACACTCAGAGGGAAGGTGGCCACGTGGAGACAGAGACACAGATTATAGTTATCCTTCCACAAGCCAAGGGATGCCAGGAATTACTGACCATCACCAGAACCTAGAAGAGGCAAGAAAGGAGTCTTCCTTAGAGCCTTTGAAGAGAGCATGGCCCTGCCAATTCCTTGATTTGGGACTTCTAGTGTCCAGAACTGTGGGGGAATAAATTTCTGTTGGTTCAAGCAACGGATTTTGTGTTAGTTTGTTACGGCAGCTGTAGGAAAGTAATATAATTGGTTTTAAGCCTAGCGTCTCACTGTTTCTTGTGTGTGTGAGTTTTCTTCCCTTTGTTTAATTAAATGTGTACTTTGTAGTTAGTACTCCATTTTGTCTCTTCTATGGGCTTACTAGCTGTGTATGCCTATATTTTACAATGTGCATCTTTTGTTTCATTTTACAATATTCAACTTCAGCTTTTTAGAATGTACTTTCATTTCAAATGTACTTCCATTTCTCCCTTACAGTCCTGTGCATTATTTTTTTAAGACATTCTGATTCTACGTATTTTATAAACCTCATATCGTTATTCTTGTAGTTTTCAATTCCAATATAAATTGGTTATTTTCATTTGATTATTTCATTTGATTAATTTTTATAGTTTCTATTTTCCTCCTGATATATCCTATTTTTGAGGTATAATCTTAATTTTTATTATTTCTTTGAATACAGTTTCCTTTAATTTTTAAAATTTATTTATAATATCTGAATAAAGGTATTGTTTGATGTATCTAACATGTGGATCCACTCAGAGTCAGTTCCTGTCAACATTATTTTCCTGAATTTGTGCCATATCTTCTTATTTTTTGCAAATCTGATAAATTTTGTTGAAAACTAGACCTTTCAGTTACTATTTTGTAGCAACTGTGGATTTTGCCACCCTTCCTCCCTTGAGGGTAGTTGTTGCTTGTTAAATTTTTATTAATTTATGTATTTATTTATCTATTTCAGTAACTTGCCTGGACTTTATCTGTGGAATTTGTCTCCCTTGCAGTGTATGGCTGGTTATACCATTTCTGATTTTTTCTTTTTTTAATTTTTACTTTTTTTATTCTGACTTCCTTATTGTCAAAGTTCAGCATAGCTTAGTGGTTAACCCAGAATTGGAAAGAAGTTGTGCTTAAACAATTTGATTTTATATGACTCCAATCTCTGCCAATAAATCTGTATGTGAGTTAGAGACCATATTCACAGTTGAGGCTAATTTCAGCTCCTGCTCAGCATTGGCTTTCCTCACGCCCTCTGCTGTACCCTGCATGCAAACATAGCTTCCTACTTGGCCAAGGATGTGGGAAAGTTATATATCCTTCTATGTTTCTCTAATTTCAAAGATTCCCCACCAGTTTTCTGGCTAGATTATCACTGACCCCATAGAGATGCTAATCCCAGAGTAACAGAATCATGGGATTTCCCCATTGTTTCCAATAGAGTTGGCTACATTCACTGATGATCCAGTCAGGTACTCACCTTCTGTCCCAGATCAAGTCTGCCCCTTGGCAGTGAAGCTGTTTGTTTCCCCTTTTCCAGACCAAATACAGTAACATTACAAAATCAAGCTTGACAGGGTGGAGGTTGAGGTAGTGGAGGATACCACACAAGAATGGCCCCAAGCAAGAAGGCTGCAGACTCCCATTGTGTTTACCCATTATTTAATAGTTTTTCTTGAAGAAACACTAATTTATAATTGGGCTTTGTTCAGTTTCCAGAGATGGGAAATTGTGAGATTTTTTGAGGCATATTTTCCAGTTTTTAACCCGTATTTTTATATTTCAGAGGAACAATTTGCCAATCTTTGTACTGCACCATAGCTGGAAATCAAAAATCTATTGGATTTGCTTTATGCCATTTTAAATTACATCACTTTAAAGTTTTGTTTTGTTTTGTTTTTTTCAATTGCTATTCAGGAATGTCATTTATTTTTAATTACCCAATATGAAATGAAGTTATTGAATTCACTTTTTATTTTTTAAAATATTTATTTATTTATTTGAGAGAGAGAGAGAGTGCACATGCACAAGTGGGGGGAGGAGCAGAGGGAGAGAATCTCAAGCAGACTCCCCACTGAGCATGGAGCCAGATACTGGGCTGGATCCCATGATGCATGAGGTCGTGACCTGAGCTGAAACCAAGAGTTAGACACTTACCCGACTGAACCACCAAGGCGCCCCATTGAATTTGCTTTTTAATTCTAATATTTCTTTAGGTTTTTCTGGATTGTGTATATGCACAATCATTTGACCATAAATAATAACTAATAACAAATTTATTTCATTCTTTCCAGGCTTATGTTTTTCATTCCTTTTTTTTTTTTTTCCCCTTTTGGGTCCTTTAAGATCTCAAGTATGATTTTGAATTAAAATAGTGATAGCAAATATCTTCACCTCATTCCTATTCTTGGGGTGAAGGATTAAATACATTCTATCAGATTAAGAATGCATATGCATTATCTTTGTCATTAAATTTATGCTGAATTGTATAAAATGCTTTTGCAGCATCCATTGAAAAAGATATAGTTCTTTTTCTTTTATTCTACTGATGTGTAGATTTATTTGGTTAATTTTATTAAAAATAATATTACATTCCTCAAATAAATCCAACTTGTTAATGAAGTGTTGGACATCTTGTAATTTGCTGGGTTTGAATCTTTAATTTATTGTTATCATTTAAATTTCAGATTTTGTGTTTATGAGAGAGATGGTCCCATAATCAACATTTCATGCTGTGCTCTTATTAGGGTTTTCCTATCAGGATTATACTGGTCTCATAGAATAGTTGAGAAATGTAAATATATGGAAGAATTATTAAAAACTAGTGTAATTTCATTCCTAAATGAAGGAATAATTTCAACCAACAAAATCATCTGGGCTTAGATATTTCTTTGTGTTAATTTTCTTTATTGGGTATAGGATTATACTGGATTTCTATTTATTCTTGTGTCAGTTTTGGCAAATTGTGTTTTTTGCATGAATGTTCATCTTTTTTTTTCTAAGTTTATTTGATAAACTTGGTCATAATATCTCTGTTATCTGTTTAATATTTAACACATAGTTGGTACTTCAAAAATGCTGACTTTTATTCAGAAAGGTATTGCTATGTATTAATCTGAAGTTTTCAAAAAATGCATTATTTGTTCCAGATACAACAGGTTCGCAAGAAATGGATGAAAGGCAAAACTATATGTTAAGAGGTGTTTACTACTCTGAGATCAACTCATGTTTGTAACTACCACTCTAAATATTTCTTTTCTATAAAATATAAATGTGTTAATTTGAAAGACAACTGAGGCATTCTTGCTACTGCCATCTTAAATCAATGCTTATATGGAAAAATAAATTATTTCTAAAACATATATTATTTATATTTATAATAGATTCTAGCTAAGTAAAATAACATTCTTTTTTTTTTTTTTTTTTAAGATTTTATTTATTTGCGAGAGAGAGAATGAGAGACAGAGAGCATGAGACAGGGGAGGGTCAGAGGGAGAAGCAGGCTCCCTGCCGAACAGGGAGCCTAATGTGGGACTCGATCCCGGGACTCCAGGATCATGACCTGAGCCGAAGGCAGTCGCTTAACCAACTGAGCCACCCAGGCGCCCAGTAAAATAACATTCTTATATATTCTCTTATTTGATCTAATTTCAGCTTCCCACATTGACACTGTATTGGTACTCTATAAGGACATTTTAATTAATTAAAATCTATTTTTCTATTGCTTAAATCATTATTTATTTATAAATAGTTTATAAAAGAATTGAAAATGTTTTGCAACTGCATTACTGATGAATCATTATCATTATGATGTTTCTAAGTCATTGTATTATTAAAGGGTTTTTTAAAGCAGTTAGAGACTATGAGTCATTTTTTCATATGTATTATCTTTTTCTACCTCATATGAGTCTTCTGAAATTAGATCTTATTAATATTCGGATTGTTTTATAACAGGAAACTGAGTCTCAGGCAGATTCTTATGGAACGGAGGAAATATTAACCAAGATATGGTCTTAAAACCTCTGAGAATATCCAAACTCATTACCCCCATGTAATGTGTACTTCATAATTAATAGAGGCCAAAAGAGCAGTTTGAGTTGATGATATGCTCTGCAGAATATGTTCATTCACTTCCTATGTGGTTTTCTCCTGCACATCAGCTTTGAAACATAAGCAATTAAATTTTTTACCTAACCTCAGCAAAATCACAAACTACTATGAAAAGTCAAAAACTTTCTAGGTTACCCACAGATAGCTGAAACTGTAATTGTGTACTTTGAATGACAATCCTATTCAAAATCCTATCTTCTTCTCAGTGTAGTAAGGAAAGAGAAATCCAATTTCATTAATCAATTATTTGGTATCTCAATGTATTCGTGCATAAGCAGACTATTAAAAATCAAAATCAATATAAGAATTTCATTATATTTCATATAAAAATTATAAGCACATCAGAATATTCACTGCATTCTTCTATTATAATTTTCTGTAAGATTTACCTATGTCATGCTATTTAAATATATTCTCTCAAATTTTTACACATGATAGTGTGTATATCCTTTTATTATTTTTTCTGAATGTTTCTCTGGAAAGAAGAGTTAGACACTCCCTCATCCTGAATATATCTCTTCCTCTCTCTCTTTATGAGGACCATAAACTAATTAATATCGATAAGATAAAAGAAAAACAAATGCATATGTCTCTTTAAGAGTTTCACATCAAATCAGCTCTTGATGGACTTGCAGTTGCCTATCTGGTTACATTTCTTACAATAAACATGAGGTGCCTTGCTGTGCCCTAAGAGGCATAATTGCTTTTATAAATTGAGCACATGTTTCCAACCTCAAACCTCAACCAAAAATCTTCATCTTACCTGAAACATTCCCAACACTCCCAATCCTGATATCAGGTTTTTGGTAATATTTATAATATAGTTAGCATCTGGCAGTTAACTAAAGACAAGTATAAAAGTCTGCTACTGTTTATATTACCATTTATCTTAGAATATTTTTGTATTGTTGTCCTAAATTCATTTTAATTGCATTTTCACAGAAATATTACACAGTTGCTTCTGTCTCATAAAAACATGATTTGCGAGTGCTTTTACACATAAATCATTACTGCTGCTTCTTTTCTATTTATTTACTCTTCATGACCATAACACCTTTTATCACAGTCATGGAAGCCATTTAAAAGCAAACAAAACAAACAGGCAAAGAAAAACCAACCAGGAAAAAAAAACAAAAACTGCTTTTAAAGAATCAGTGGAAGGAAGTGAAAGAAAAAATATATCAATGAAAACAAGAAACAATATTGACAATATTTCTCAGAGTAGTCATTAGCTCTAGTTTTATCAAAATCCCATCTTGATGTTAAGATGCAGATTTCCAGGCTCTCATTCAGATTTATTAAACTAGACTCTCTAAAAGTATAGCACCAGAATGCATTATGATTTCAGCTAAAACCCCATGACATTGACACACAAGAAATCGAATAACCTAATTTTGTGGGCCTGGACTGGAGCCCCATGACCCAGTATTACAAACAAGCATTCACTCCTTTTAATGAGGTTATTCATTCAGCAAACACTTTCCTAATATTCTCCATTGGACTCAGGAAGATTGACAGAATCAGAATCCTAATTCTGGAAATGTAAAAGTAATTTTGGAACATGGCCTTCACAGAGTGATAAGGCTGGCATTGATGGAATGTTATGTGCAATGTTATGTTAAGGTTACTTTGTCACCAAAAAGATGGACATTCAAACTTGGAGGATTTGTATTAACAGAGGGTGGATTCATAAATTGTTTTAGTCTTCTGCTTATCTTTGGCTTGATGATAAAATTAATTTTTTTTTAATATTCTGATAAAACCTGACCTCCTTTTCCAGGATGCCAGACTGTTTTATTATACACAAAAATAGAAAATTATTGTATTCTAGAAATAAAAAAGAAACTGCTACTGATGAACAAGCATAAGCTACTAGGAGTTCTAGATCATAGAAGCTAGATTTTGAAAACCCATGCAGAGACAGGGAATGAGAACATAAGTTTAACATGAAATAGGGAGCTAGAGGAGGTTATTTGCATAAAGCAAGGAGCTGAAACATTGCTCCATCATCCATAAATGGGAACCTATCTTTGCCTGGACAACCTAAAAAGAGCTCTGAATACAATTTTAAATTGTATTATTTTTCTATAGCTGTGTAATAAATTGCCTCAAAACTTAGTGGCAAAATAAGCATCTCCCAGTTTCTGAGGGTCCAGAACTTACAAGTGGTTTAGCTAAGTGGTACTGGCCCTGGGTTCCTTATGTTGGTGTATTAGTTAGGGTTCTCTAGAGAAACAGAACCAATAGGACCTAAATACATACATACATACGAGATTTATTATAGGAACTGGCTCATGTGGTTATGGAAGCTGAGAAGTCCCATGATCTACCATCTACAAGTTGGACAACTAGGAAATCTAGTGGTATAATTTGGTTTGAGTCCAAAGGCTTGATAATTGCGGTGGAGGGTTGGAATTGATGGTGTAAGTCCTGATGTGAGTCCAAAAGCCCAACAACTAGGAATGACAATGTCTGAAGGAGGATAAAATGGATGTCTCAAGTTGAGCAGAGAGAGACTGATTCACCCTTCTTCCACCTTTTTGTTATATTTGGACTCTCAACCAACTGGATGATGCCTGCCTGCATTGGGAAGGGCCATCTGCTTTATTCAGTTCACCAATTTGAATGCTAATCCATTCTGGAAGCATCCTTACAGATATTCCCAGAAATAATGTTTTACCAGCTATCTGGACATCCCTTAGCCCGGTCAAGTTGACAAATAAAACTAAACATCTTATGTAGTAAAAAGTCAGATGTTGTTCAGAGTACTTCATCTGAATGCTTGAATGGTGTGAGACAATCTATTTCAACGTGGCTCACACACACACCTGGCAAGTTAGGCTGTTATTGGCATGAAGCCTCAGTTCCCTACCATGTGGATGTCTCCATCGCCTTTTCACGTGGTAGCTGACTTCCTCCAGAGCAAGTGATGCAAGAGACCACAAAGTGGAAGCCATGATGTATTTTTATGACCTATTATTATTGGATGTTACACACAGTCATTCTTACAATATCCTTTTGGGTGGGAGGAGAGTTACACAAGTGTATAATGTGAATAACACAGTTTGGTGTGTTAGGTTTGCATATGTCAGGGATGTTGAATGATGAGAGAGAGAAAGAGAGAGAACAAAAACAGAGAGAGAGACAGACACACACAGAGAAAGAGACAGGAAGAAAGACACTAGATATCTCTAAATTCTGAAAACCAAGATCTTAATGCATCTATGAAATAATCAAGTAGAAGCTACTGAATATTGCCTAGGCTTACCAGTGTTCTCTGTTACACTAGAAACAAAATAGAAAGGAAACCAACATCATACTTCTTATTAATGGAATTTCATGAACACATTTCATCTCAATTTATATTTCATGGCATCCAGGTGCTAAGTGCAGTTTCAAGCATACTCTATCCTCCCATAAATTATACAGTAAATCATCACTTGGTAATGGGCATTTTATTTTTCATGCTGATTTCCTTAAGTGCTCCACTCTGAGGTCTCTCAGTCATGGCCATATGCTTTTCTTTCCTTTCACATATTTGAATATAGAGCCATACTGATAGTTCCAAGATTTTTTCACTTTTTTTTTTTTTTTATGAACCCTGGGTTATTCAAAATTGTTCTTTCAGATCAAGAACAGAGTAAAAATCTTTCACAGAAAACCAACATGTAGGGAACTCTTTTTTTTTTTTTTCTTTTATCATTCCTGCTAAGATTCATTTGAAAAAGATTTTCCTGAAAAAGATGAAAGAAAGTATGACAGCTTTTGAATCAAAAATGTCTTGGAAAGTAGAAACATAAAGCTCAAGAAAATGTGTTTCAGTTTTTAAGAACTTTGACACATTAAAATATGTGTTATTTTATTTGTTTGTTTTGCTTTGCTTTTCTTACTCTCTTGCTCTTTTACTTGGGTGTAGGTATACTTGGGGTCAGATATGGGATAAAAGATAAATCATGTTTTACCAATGAGTAGCATTTAAAGTTGTAGTACTATAGCCTGATAAACTCTTCTTTTCCCTTCTTCCTTAGGAATTCAGCACAATTAGCTCATTTGCATTGTGACAACCAAACCCCTAGGCAGTCTTGGGCTGCTCTCTGGGCAAATGTTTCTCCATGCTGCTAATTCCATGTACTGTTCTGGCCTGCTCCCAGCTGTTCAGTTTCCCTTGCCTCAGAATGTAGTTTTCATTTTTCAAAGGTTCCTAGCATTCTTCAAAACAGGTTTTCAAGTGAAAATGTTTCTTGCTTGAAAAGTTTGTTACCTAATTCTCAAATATCACATCTGTTCATAATTCCTAATTATTATGGGTTGTTATGACTTGAACCGTGGAAGATAGGATGGAGGAATTATTATATCTAATTCACTTTGGTTTTCTATAAGATGTGATTTCTTCCTGTATTTTCCTTTTAAATTATTTATAACACTAAGTAGAAAATTAAAATAATTCTTGGGGCGCCTGGGTGACTCAGTTGGTTGAGCGTCTGACTTTTGATTTTGGCTCAGGTCATGATCTCCGGTTGTGAGATCAAGTCCCGCAGCGGCCTCTGCGTTCAGTGTGGAGTCTGCCTCAGGTTCTCTCTCCATCTCCCTTCTGCACTCTCTTTCTCTTTCTCTAAAATAAACAAACAAGCAAATAAAGAAATAAATAAATTTCTTTAAAATAATTCTTTGAGTAATTTATAAGAATTTATGCAGATGTTTCTCTGTTGTCTCGGAGACCAGGGGTACAAGAACGGTTCTTTTTTTTTTTTTTTTAAGATTTTATTTATTCATTTGAGAGAGAGCACACAAGCAGAGGGAGTGGCAGAGGGAGAGGGAGAAGTAGGCTCCCCACTAAGCAGGGAGCTGGACATGAGGCTCAATCCCAGGACCCTGAGATCATGACCTGAGCCAAAGGTAGACGCTTAACCGACTGAGCCACGCAGGTGCCCCAAGACTCAGTCTCTTCTTGTCTTAACACTGTGAGATGTTGTGCTACCTGCCATTTATATCTTGTGATAATTTTTTGTATTGTTGTTCTATTTCTGTTGATAACATCGCTTTGGCTTTTCTTTGCTGGTGAATGCTGTCACTGCTCCTTTGTTAAATGTTGTCCACCCATATGGTCATTTTCACTAGGATCTCCACCAGGGAGTCTACAGATGTGAGATCAGGACATAAAACTATTAGCTTCAGGTTCACAATGGCACCAGATGGTCCCATGTTCTGACCAAGAGATGCAGCACATGGCTTGATTCCCCTCTTTAGTCCTGTGCTTTTCTATCTGAAGGATGCACCTCCATGTAATAAGAGTTATAGGCTAAACATTAAGTCTCTAAACTAGTCTAAGGTATACATAGGTTTAGGTTGGGCTTTAGGAGAACTATTTATGTGTCTCAACTATTCATGTGTTCTTGTCTTTTTTTAGAGTGTTAATGCTACAAAGCTAGTTGGTTAGAAGTCTGACCTTAGGACATACTAAAATACTATAGATTATTAATGTAGAGTTAATTTCTTTGACCACTCTGCCTGCTGTAAAAATGAGTATATTTTTAAATATATATTCTCTGATGCAATTTCTTATTTATATATCTATATCCATGAGATTGTGAATTCTCTGATGAAGTCTACACTGTATATGTTTTGTAATTCAGAATCTTGCCACAGAGTATGTACTTAGTAGATACAGTTGTTGGGTAAATCTATTACATTTATTAATTTCCTTTTATATATTTAAAATATGAGATACTGGTATTAAATGACCTAACAAGTCATTTAAGTAAAAACATGTATTATGAATTATTATGTTACTGTTTGTGGTACACTGTTGAATGAGACTGTTATTCTCTTATAGAGCTCTCACTCAATGAGGGATAATAAAAGTAATATATAATCAAATAAAGATACATAATATCAGGTATAGATTCGTCCTCCGGAGAAAAATAAGAGTCAAAAAATCAAGAATGCCCTGGGGGCAGAAATGATGAGGTCTTCTTTCAACCTTGAGGAAAGGAGAAAGTAAATAGTATATGAATGTCTGGGAGAAGAACAATCCAGGAAAAGAAACAAAAAGGCAAGCACTCAAAAAACAAAAACAAAAACAAAACAAAACAAAAAAACAAATAAATAATGACAAACAAAGACCATTATGACTGCAACAGAAATAAGCACTAGGCAAAAGGGGAGGATGGAATTAAAGAGGGAACCATGAAAAATGTTCACATACAACTTTACGAGTATGTAATGGTTTTGTATTTTATTCTAATGAAAAGGGTTGTGACTGGGACAGGAAATGTAGATAAGTGAGATTTTCTTTTTAAAATTTTTTAAAAATATAAAACCTATTAAACATGTTTAGGAAAGAGCTCACGTGAAAGGAAAGCTTAAAAAACACTTGAAAGTGCAAAGCTGATGAAGAGGAAACTAGCCTAAGAGAGGAGATCTCTTCTATATAATGGGAAGAAAGGAAAGAGTGACGTGTATGTAAGTGTGATGGTGTGTTTCCTAATATGCTCATGGAGATGCACTTGCTCTGCTCTGCCTTCAAGGAAGCATTCATTGCTGTCATCTGTGTGTCAGTGTTGGTCTCAGCTACAGAGAACCACCTTGCTCAAGGGAATGGTCTTCCCAGGACAGCCCACATACATGGCTGATTGAAGCTGAAGCTTATTTTCCCAAAACATCAGACAATTCTGTGGGGGCGTATGTGTTCTGGAGTTCTCACAGGATTGTCCAAGATCACAGTTCTAATTCTCCTTCTGCTCCATCCTGCTCTCTCCCACTTCCTTCAATAAATCTTGATCTCTAATAAATACCCAGCAAGACGAACTCTCACAGAGACTCTAATCAGTGACAGAAACCTGAAAAAAGTTCTCTGGTGGCATTCTCTGAGAATGAGTAATGAAATGCATGGAGGTTTAGGAATGGTAAGTTCAAAGTAGATGTAAATGTTTGAAATAGTTGCTAGAAAAAAATGGGGTTAAGAATAGTCTAAGGAAACAGAAGAATTGCTGGGCACTCTTGGTAACCAAATTGAGGACATAGACCCAGAGGCCTGTGAGCACTCCTTCCTCTTTAAAAAGTATCTTCTATCAACTGTTTTGGAAACATGTTTATGGCTTTCCTTCTATCTGTCTCACACTCCTTCTCATCTCCTCTAATGATCTTTTTTCTTATCCTTACTTATCCTCTTAAATTTAATGCTATCAGAATCTGTCCTGACTCACTTCACACATTTTCCTGAACAGGCTCATCTATTTCAATGCTTCATTTACCCTCCATATACTGATGAATCCCTAAACTCTTGTCTGGTCCACAAGTCTTTCTTAAACATATGACCAAATATCCAGTAGTCTGATGGTCATCTATTTTTTTTCTTAATGTCAGAGACAGAATTTAGGTGATTCATCAGTTGCATATAACATCCGGTGCTCATTACATCAAGTGCCCTCCTTAATGCCCATCACCCAATTATCCCCTTCCCCTACCCACCTCCCCTCCAGCAACCTTCAGTTTGTTTCCTAGAGTTCAGCGTCTCTTATGGTTTGTCCCCCTTTCAATTTTCATCTATTTTTCCTTCCCTTCCCTTATATTCATCTGTTTTGTTTCTTAAATTCCACATAAGTGAAATCATATGGTATTTGTCTTTCTCTGACTCATTTATTTTGCTTCGCATAATACCTTCTAGTTCCATACATGTTATTGCAAATGGCAAGATTTCATTCTTTTTGATGGCTGAGTAATATTCCACATCTTCCTTATCCATTTGTCTGTCAATGGACATCTGGGCTCTTTCCATATTTTGGCTATTGTGGACATTGCTGCTATAAACATTGGGGTACATATACCCCTTCGAATCACTACGTTTGTATCCTTTGGATAAATACCTAGTAGTGTAATTGCTAGGTTGTAGGATAGTTCTATTTTCAACTTTTTGAGGAAACTCCATACTGTTTTCCAGAGTGGCTGCACCAGTTTGTGTTCCCACCAACAGTGTAAGAGGGTTCCCCTTTCTCCTCATCCTTGCCAACATCTGTTGTTTCCTGAATTGTTAATTTTAGCCATTCTGACTGGTGTGAGGTGGTATCTCATTGTGGTTTTGATTTGGATTTCCCTGATGCCAAGTGATACTGAACATTTTTTCATGTGTCTGTTGGCCATCTTTACTTGGAAATCGCATTGGTGTCCCAAACCCAGCATACACAAAATTTAGCTATTTGTTTTTGTTTTTGCTTTGTTTTGAAAAATTTATTTCTCTCATTTTTAATGTTACATCCCATAAATTACAGGTTTTTTTCCAGCTTTTAAATGAAGATAATTCTCTATAATTTTCTCTTTTCTTAATTATTAAATGCTGTCAATTTCTTAGCCTGGATAATATTTGAATCCATCTAATATACCAGATTTATGGCCTCCAATATGCCTAGCCTACATTATTACCATAATAAACCCTGTAAGTTTGTCTTCCGACCTTACCTTATTTTCTCCCATTTTTTTTTAAGTTAAAACTTATCATTTTATTAGATTTTCATTAAATTGTTGGAATGGCACATCAGACATAAATTTAAAAACCTCAAAATGGGTCCTGAAAAGCACTTCCTTCTTAGAGCAAACAGTCAGAAAAAGCATGTAAGCATGCTGGCTTGTCTGAACCACACCAACCAAGTCAGTTTTTCTCATAAGTGGGCACAAGCTCTGTCATCCTTTCAGTTAACACCATTCAAACACCCTGTAGATCCAACACAAGGCACGTAGGATGCGTTGGCCTACCCAGGAATGCTGGAAACATGTTCTTCTTCATACTGTTGAGGAGGAAAAAAAATAAACTTCTAAAAGCTGCCATTTGAAGCGATAGCTTCCTTGTACTTACGGCATACCTCAGTATATAATGAATAAGAAACATTCAAGTATAGTAAGATTTCTTCCAAAAACACGGCTCTCAAGGAAATTGGCTTCTCAGTTGCTATGCCACCTGCTCAGAAAGCTCATAAGACCAGGTTAAAAAAAAAAAAAAAAGTTAAAATTCTAGGATAAACTGTGCAGTATGGAACTCTCGGTCTGCAACCTACAAACCCTCAGGTAGCACCATGCGACTTCCCCTGTTTGACCACAAGGCTACCGATGGCCTGCTTTTCTCACACTACCAGTCTATGAGGTTTGGCTAGTGCTTAGTCTGATCTGTGTTTTGAAAGAATATCTAAAATTCCTCTTCTGCTTCAAATGCCTCAATGCTTTCCCAATGTCCTTGTAATAATTATAAATTTGAAATGTCTTAATATGGCTCACACAGTCCTTTAACATCTAGCTCTTGTTTACTTCCCCCCCCTTTTTTTTAAAGATTTTATTTATATGACAGGGAGAGAAACAACAAGAGAGGGAACACAAGCAGGGGGAGCGGGAGAGGGAGAAGCAGGCTTCTTGCTGAGCAGAGAGCCCGATGTGGGGCTCGTTCCCAGAAGCCTGGGACCATGACCTGAGCCAAAGGCAGATGCTTAAAGACTGAGCCACCCAGGCGCCCCTCTTGCCTACTTTCCTGTCTCATCTTTTTCCAACTACCAGCTCTATTCCCAACCCCACTCTATAAATTCTAGGTTCTAACTATACTGAATCCCTTCAAGTTCTTAGAACATATAATGTTCTCATGAAGCTTTGAGTCTTTGAGTATCAAGTATCTATATCCACAATAATATTGTTCCATAAAAATCACAAACTCTTTGTGGCTTCCATGCTAAATGTTTCATTAGTGCTTGAGTCTGTGAATCTGTGATTTAGGCTGGTCTTAGTCGATCTATAACAGCTCTGGCTGGGATGACTGCACATGGTAGGCTGAAAAATAGCCCCCCAAAGATGTCAGGTCATAATCCCTGGCACTTGTAAATTGCTGCATTTGGAAATAGGGTCTTTGCAGATATAATTAAGGATCCTGATATGACTAAGGATTTTGAGATGAGGACATTATCCTGGATTATCTGGGTGGATCTAAAATGTAATAATATATTTTCTTATAAAAGAAAAGCCAGAGCTGTGGTTCCAGAGGGTAGAACCATGAGTCCAGGAGCTGGAGCCTCCAACCTTAGAGGTTTATTCTTAGGCCTTAAGATCTAATGGAATTTGGGGCGCCTGGGTGGCTCAGTTGGTTAAGCAACTGCCTTCGGCTCAGGTCATGATCCTGGAGTCCCGGGATCGAGTCCCACATCGGGCTCCCTGCTCGGCAGGGAGTCTGCTTCTCCCGCTGACCCTCCCCCCTCTCATGCTCTCTCTATCTCATTCTCTCTCAAATAAATGAATAAAATCTTTAAAAAAAAAAAAAGATCTAATGGAATTTGCCCTGCTGGCCGATTTGAAGTTGCTTGGTTGGGATTGGTGATCTTTTTCTTCCTTCCATTTTCTGCCTTTTGGAATAGGAATATCTATAACTGTTCTATGCCTGTCCCATCATTGTATTTTGGAAATACATAACTTGTTTTCTAGTTTCACAAGTCTACAGATGGGGAGGGATTTTGCTCCAAGATGAATCATACACTGTCTCACACATATCTGATTTAAATCATGAGATTTGAGACATTTGATCTGATGATATTTTGATGAGCTCTTGGAATGGAGTTGATGCTATCATTAATTAAAACATTTGGGAATGTTGGGATGTGGTAAATGTATTTTGCATGTGTCATGGATGTGAATCTTTTGGACCAGAGGAAAGACTGGTAGACTAAAAAACTGCACTAAAAGATATGAGACACTAATCCCCAGAACTTGTAAATGTTGCCTTATTTGGAAAAAGGGTCTTTGCACATATGATTGAGTTAAAGATTTTGGGGAGATGGAGAGGTTATCCTGAATTATCTGGGTGGGCCCTAAGTGCAATCACAAATGTCCTTATAAGAGAGAAGCATAGTGAGATTATACAGAGATACACAGAAGAGTTGACAATGTGACCATGGAGGCAGAGATTGGAGTGATGTGGCCACAAGCCAAGGAATGTTGGCAGCCACCAGAAACCAGAAGAAATTTGAATAGATTCTCTCTTTAGCCTTTGGAGGATGTGTGACCCTTGCCAACAGCTTGACTTTAGCCCAGTGATCTGATTTCAGACTTCTGGCTACTAGAATTGTGAAAGAATAAATCTCTGTTATTTTAAGCCACCCAAGAAACCAATACACTTCCACATGTTTCTCTCATCCTCTTGCATTCTGTCACTGTGCTTCCTTTTGTGGCAATTTCAAAAAGTTGAAGCAGAATAGGAAAAAGCCAGGGCTTTTATAAGTTTCCCTTTGCATATGATTTGCTGACAGCCTACAATTGGTAAAAGAAAGTCACATGACTGGTTGGCCCAGAGTCCAGAGAAGGTACTGCAAGTTTGCACAACAAATGATGGATGTGGGGAAAAAATGAAGTGTCAGGAGCATTTTGGCAATCTGCCATCCATAAGTTTATTTTCTCTTAATTTTATTATTATCTTTGATTCTATCTTTGACTAAATCCCATTCATTTTCAGGTGTTGCCCTTCTTTTATTAAAAGATTTATTTATGGGGCACCTGGGTGGCTCAGTTGGTTAGGTGACTGCCTTCGGCTCAGGTCATGATCCTGGAGTCCCGGGATCGAGTCCCACATCGGGCTCCCTGCTCGGCAGGGAGTCTGCTTCTCCCTCTGATCCTCCCCCATCTCATGCTCTCTCTCTCTCTCTCATTTTCTCTCTCAAATAAATAAATAAAATTTTTAAAAGAAATAAAAAAATAAAAGATTTATTTATTATTTAAGAGAGAGAGAGAGTGCACAGGGGTGTGAGCTTTGGTGGGGGGGCAGGCGGCAGAGGGAGAGACACTTCAAGGAGACTCCCCATGCTGAGCCCAAAGCCTGAAGCAGGGACTCCATCTCATGACCCATGAGCTCATGACCCATGAGATCATGACCTGAGCTGAAAACGAGAGTCAGATGCTTAACCAGCTGAGCCACCCAGGTGCCCTAGGTGTTGCCCTTTCTTAGTGCTTAGGTGTTATGTTTTACTATTGTGGCATAATTGTATTTTCATTATTACAACAACTATCTCAAAATTTTAATTTAACAGGTCCTCCCTAGACTGTAATCTCAGTGGCAGCAAGCATACAGTTCTTGTCATCTTTATATCTCTAGTAAGTGATGCAGAACCATAGACATACTGCATGCTCAGAATATGCTAGTTGAATTAATATACAAGTTATACTCTGTTACAATAGATATTCTGCCAATGCACTAAAAAAGGTATTAATTTTTTATTTCAAGGGATTTTAAACAAATATGATTCTTCTTTGCAAATAAATTTGTGTATTTTATTCTCATGTCAATATTATGAGTAGTATTAAAAATCGAAGTGGATTATTTTAACTACAATTTAAAAAGTTTCGGTAAGGTAGCACTAATTGCCATATGATTATATTCAAACTAGCCGACAGAATTTTTTTTTTTAAGATTTTATTTATTTATTTGAGAGAGAGAGAATGAGAGACAGAGAGCATGAGAGGGAGGAGGGTCAGAGGGAGAAGCAGACTCCCTGCCGAGCAGGGAGCCCGATGCGGGACTCGATCCCGGGACTCCAGGATCATGACCTGAGCCGAAGGCAGTCGCTTAACCAACTGAGCCACCCAGGCGCCCAGCCGACAGAATTATTAAAATTAAAACTTTCTTTATTGTTTAAATTTTCTATCATTCTCCTAGTTTTCCAAGAAACTTTAGGAAACAGGTTGAAAACACTACAAAGTTATTTTTGCCCACATATACCTATTTAAACATTTACCTATTGTTGAAGGAATATGTTCAATTACCTGATGCTCCTGTTTATTGATAAGTAATATATTTTAAATGGTTTGATTTTATTTCAACCCTTTTAATAACTGGGATGGTGAGAAAGGGTGAGCATCACTCTATCTTTGTTTTCTTCCTCTTTGGTTTTACATAAAGTGAATAGAAATATTTAAAAGTGACCTTAACTTTAACCAGAAAATCAGGGGGAAAAAATTGAATGCTATAAAATGTAATTAAAGTTCCAAGGACACACTGACACACACACACAGAATCACCATCCTATTTATTTTACTTTATATTGTTTCTTGTTGATGTTACTTTTTATCCTTTTTCTGATACTGATATTCATAATGTTCTTTTTAAAATTGTAATGAGGGGCGCCTGGGTGGCTCAGTTGGTTAAAGCAACTGCCTTCAGCTCAGGTCATGATCCTGGAGTCCTGGAATCGAGTCCCGCATCGGGCTCCCTGCTCAGCGAGGAGCCTGCTTCTCCCTCTGACCCTCCCCCCTCTCATGTACTCTCTCTCATTCTCGCTCTCTCAAATAAATAAATAAATCTTTAAAAAATAAAAAATAAAAAATAATTGTAATGATAATAAATGTATCAATTCCAGCAATTTCACTCTTTCTTTATATTTGCTTGTTTCTAATTTGATAAATATTTATGAAAAAGAAAAAGAAAAGTAGTAGTTAATATTGACTAGAAAAATATTTTAGACACACTCCCCATCAGGTTCTCCCAAACAGCTGTGCCGCTATACCTCCATCCAAAACCCCTTGTCAAGATCTGGGCCTTTGCAGAGCTCAGGACGCCAGCTCTGCGAGCTCGTGCCAAACCGTGGAGAAGTTGCCTAATGCTGATTCAGATCCAGTTGGAATTGTATTTAAAAACTCCAAATTCAGTACATTTTTATTTTAAGAAGAAAACCACATATGCCTGTCCTCTTTTTCTTCATAATATTGCTTTTGAAATGATATGAACTGTATAAATAAGAACCACAAAATGAGTGTCCTTACTGAAATCATGTTTGCCATTTTGCAGCTTCCAGACCACAAAAATCTCATAATCTGTGGAAAATTGGACTTCATCCATTCAAACATAATTATTTATCAAACTTTTTCTGGCAAAAGACTACAGTACATAGTAGCTTAATTTGCACACATGCAAGCAATACAAACATTCTGAGTTATTGAACACTCATTAGCAGAGTGGTAATCACTGAATTCTGTTATCCTGGTCAAGGTAGTGGTCTATATAGATGTAGTTTCTATGGGAGCAGAGCCAAGTGTTAGAATAAAGTCTAATAAATTAAATCACATAGCATAATAGACCTTTTGCTTTCCTAAATATATTTGAAAAGATCACAATAAACTAAAAAAATCAACAACAAAGAAATGCTGTGCATGCCTTAAAAAAGGGTTTCATCTTGAAATAATTAAAGAAAATCTTATTTACAGTCCTTAATACAGCAATGTCATAATAGTTTTCTTAGGAAAAAAAATAGGACAGACATTTATCACAAAAAGTGTATTATCTGTAGCCTGATCTTACACCTAGAAAAAAATAAAATAGAAAACATTAACTGAAATGATACTTCAAAAGTTGAAAAAGCTAACCATGAAGAAAATAGAAAATCAAAATATAAATTTGATTTTCTCATAAGCATGAAATGTTTCAGTACTGAAAAACACAAAATATTATAGTACGTGTAGTGTGCTGTGTTAACTACTAGTGCACTGTTACAATAAAAGAAATACACTGTTACAGAAGATAATGCACCCCTTCCTTTGCCCTCAATGGACACTTATTTTTCACAGTCCTTTTCAGGGTGACATTGTGGAATCAGTTTTTAAAAATATTTCTGTTTATGAAAATTGTGTAGAACAGTTACTATCTCACAGGATTAATGTAAATAAAGCATTAGCATATTTTGTGGTTCAGAGTAAATGTTGAATAAATGGTTAATTATTGTTTATTATTTTAAAAAATTATTATTGAATTTCATTAAAATGAATGTTTACTTTCACTAGTTAAACCAGTTGCAGTGGGATATTAATTTGTGATAAGTGTACACAGATCTAATCTAGGTTGCTTTAACTGTGCTCTAATTCGCAGAAAAAGTGGGAACTTGGAAGGTTTTTTTATACTAACTGAAAATTTTAAATTTCATGTATATATATATATATATAATCACATACCCCCTTTAGTTCTCCTTTTACTGGTGTTTTGCAATAATCAGTGATATAATGATTTGCAATCAGTAAAATTATATCATTAGGTGGATATTCGGAATGGCAATTTTTGAGTCAGTATTTTTAATAATTAGATCCAGGTTTTGTAGAACCTCTTTAGAAATTCAGTTGAGAGAATTTAATTTTGATTTGGGACATAGTCATGGGACTATAAGTTGATGATTTTTCTTGGTTAATATTAACAAAAGAGCAAAAATTCTGTATCTTCAATAAAGATATCAATTTGTGAATACATAGGTATATACAACATGCACATGCACATGCTCATATTAATTTGTTTGCAAATAAAAGCTATTTCTATTCTATATCTTCTATTTAATAATAGAAATAGTGAACATACAAAAATCTTGCAGCATCTCCTTTTAAAGTACCAAGGCAAATTTAAGAATAGGTAACTTATTTTTATTATGTGTTTTGGTAACACTTGCTATAAAAGGAAAATTATAATTATAAATAAAATAAATCTCTATGCAGGCACTTTAGGATGCTAGGATCTTTTTTTCTAACACTATTCCCAAATGACAGGTCCTCGTGAAAATGCATTGATGGAGTCAGATAACACTCCTGGCTGACCCCATTGCAAATCTCCCTCAGTTGGATCCGGGGTCCCAATAGCTTCTCCCAGTATTAAATAGTAACTAAATTTACCACACATTAAAAGAGTTTACTAAATTTAGGGCCGGCTAAGGGCCAATGAAATTATTATTCTGTAACCTAGAAACATATTCAAAATTAAATGCTAAGGAGAAGATTGCCTAAGATAAATAAATAATAGGCAGAATAAGAGAAGCATGCAGAGAATCACTCTAAAAATAATTTTGTGATTTTGTGTCTCCAGAGACTCTTTAATTTCTCAGTAGTCCTAAAGGAGAGGTTCTTCCAACTCCTACTTTAGTTCTCCCTCAGCTTGAAATGCAGAGCTGAATTATGATGTGCTGGCATTATTTGTGAATATCCTAAATCAGAAGATAGGGAAACGAGAAAAAGAAAATTGGTAATTCCATCAACTTTGGGAAGAAATAAAGAATTGTTTAAAAGAAGCTGGCAGGAGAAAACTCAAGTCACCTTCTGAGAAAGAAAGTTAACTGTCATGAGTATTTGATGTGTGACTGAAATAGGGAGAAGACGCAGAAACAAAACTGGAGGGATTTTTCCACCCAGTAGAACATCTGCTGTCATCCTAACAAATCAGTATTTGGGGAAATGGATGGTTTAGTAGTTATTCAAATGAATTAATACCAAGTAGAAAACCACCAAAAGATTGACTGCTGGGCAGTCTAGAGAGACATTGACAAAAAGAAGGTTATTTATTTATTTGGGTTCTTTTAGATGGTAGAAAAGGGCAGTTTTATTGTAGTTACCAAGTGTGTTGAAGCAGTTCTTACAACATAATCACTAAGAAGTGATTACACTACACAAAAATGTAGACAATAGAACTCCATTAGAAGAAATGATACACTATTTGCATATTAATTTATATAGCAATCATTAACTGCTTTAAAATGCAGTATCTTAAATATAGAAACATTTATGCTGTTTGTGGAAAAAATGATACTTACATGGCTTAACATCATACTATAATGAAAGTCTGTCCCTTCTAAGTAACAACTATATAAGCATATATTCTAATATAGTTTTTGAAATTGGGAAAAATTTAAAATGTATAATTAATAATTATATAAACTAATACAAATATTTAACACATTTTATAGTGCTTAAGCTTAGAATTTTCATAATGCCCAGATGTTTTAGGGTGCATAGTCAACTTATTTTTAAAGGCAGCTGTCCGAACATGTTAAATCACAATATTTCTTTTTAATATCCGCTAACCCCAACAGAAATTATCCACTTAGAAGCACAAATTAGCAAACCACATATTTTTAAAATCATATCACTGTTCAGGCGCATGGGTGGCTCAGTTGGTTGAGCAGCCAACTCTTGGTTTTGGCTCAGGTCATGATCTTGCAGTCATGGGATTGAGCCCTGCATTGGGCTCTGCACTCAGTGCAGTATCTGCTTCAGATTCTCTCTCCCTCTCCCTCCAGCTCATGCTCTCTCTCAAATAAACGAAATCTTTAAAATAAAATGTATCACTGTTGATAGCTGATCAATATGAAATGGTTTCACTGTAATGTGCAAAAGTGTAATGCAAATATTTAGTATTAAAGCCTCTTTTTAATAACTGCTGGTGGTTACTTAGTTCCTGTATCATTATAGTAGAAAGCAGTATTTCTTGCTTTCTCTTCTGCTAGGCATTAGGGATGATTATACTTCTCTGTCCCTTTGTAGTTTAGTGTAGTTTTATGACTTACTTTTTTGTCAATGAAAGATAAACCAATGAAAAGTAAATCAATTCTTGGAAGCTCTACATAAGAATTAATAGAATATTCTCCAGTCTCTCTTGCTTTGTCATCTTGATTGTGGAAATAGAGAATTCAGTAATCTGAATTCTCCCTTAATATGGATTGTTAAGATGTCACATAGAAAATAATTGCCCTAGAAGGACACTCATATTCACAGCTGATTTGGTGAGTTAAATGTAAATATTAATTATTAAACTACAGAGATTTGGAGGTTGTTTGTCACCTTAATGTAACCTAGCTTATCCTGATTCATAGAATTTTCTTTTCCGTAATGCTTACAACTGGATGATCTGAGTCTTAGCCCACTTGACTAACTTCACACGTTTAAAGTTATCCTATTTCCAGAGACAAGAGGTACAAAGGACACTAGTTTGAAATCTGTCAGAAACATCTAGCTGCATTGAGTGCTTTGGCAAATACCATTTAAGTAACAGGCTTAATGTTAAGTTACTTATTCACAATAATGGTAAGATCGGTCCTTGTTCTCCAGGAGCTATGTTCTAGAGACAAAGCAGATAAAAATACAAATGAACTGGTTCAGTACAAGGCAGTCACTGCTTTAATGGATATACATACAGAAAGAGTAAAAACAGACAGAAAGAAATCATGTCCCTGCCTGAGGGTGTTACAGAAACCTTTACAGAGAAGAATAGATTTTATGGTGGAACAGAGTCTGAGTATATTCAGGGCAAAGGGAATATGCAAAGTGCTGACAATGAATGTATGAGCTCAGGACAAGTTTGTGGTTAAATATTGCTAAATACAATACAGAAGAGTTATCAGGACAGCTAGGTTTGGGACAGCTAGGACACCAGGACCAGGCCATAACACAATGAATCATATAGTCCATGTGAAGGGCTCCATATGTTCATAAGTGAAAAACTCCAAAAGAACTTGATTTCAATATTGAAAGGATCAGGTTGCATTTCAGAAATAAAATAACACAAGAAAAACGGTTGATAAGTTTAGCATTGATTAGAATAAAGTGAAATAAAAGAAAGGAGAACATTATAAAACCAATAGAAAATAGAAATTATAGAAAAGGACAGCAAGGGAGATGTAGCAAAAGGAATTCACAGAACAATATTCTTAAAGGAAGAAATATCTGGGTGACAAGAATTGGAGAATGGGGACTGGAAGGGATCTAGGATGTCTTTAACTTTCAAGTTTGTAGAAAAACATATGGAACCACTGACTGAGATGGGGGATTTAAGAAGAAAAACTGGTTTGAGGAATGGAAAGGAGACATAGTAATGAGTTCATTTGGGGACACTCTGAGTTTGTATTTGTGTCTCATTTGGGTGAAGATGTCTAGCAAGAGCTCAAAATAAAGCTTTAGATCTCTGATTCATAAAGTGTGAACCAAATTAGTCAAAGAAAATATATGGATTGAGTTGAAAAAAAGTGAAGATGAAGTAGAAGGTGATAAAGGAGACAGGAATAAATCTTTCTGAAATTTCTCTGTGTTTGAATCCCTGGCTCGTTTCCCTTCTTTCCCTGAGAAGAATGCCTACCTTATGATTCATTAGAGCCTAAACTTTGTGAAATTAAAGACTACACTTAATTCATATTTTACAGTCTACAGAAGTTATAACAGTGTTTATTGTTAGGAATCACAATAAATTGTAGGTCAGAAATTAGCCTTTAATGAAATTATCTAAGTATGCAGGTACTAGGAGAATTATATGTGGTGTCAGAATTTAACTTAAAGAGCCACTGTATGCTTGGTTCCCCAACTATGGAATTGATGACAATGAGTCTTAGCCATGTGGTCATCATTATGTAGGAACTAAGTATATCTAGATATATCAAGTAGAAGTGGCTGATGATTATTCTGCATTGTTTTGACATGCTCTTTTGCCATCTTTGCAAGGTTAGGACAATCTGAAAGAAAGTACTACCTTTTGAATATTCTTTTTGGAAAGGATTTTCTGACCCTGTAGCAGTTTGGTTTAACACCATATTTGGCTTCACGAACAAGAGAGATAATTTGTTTGGTTCCCTCCATGATGATGAAAGAGTTTTAAAGATGAATGCCCCTGTCCAGGCTTCTGAACCTTTACAGCATCTGTGACATCTCAATCAGCAGAGAGCCCAAGAAGGCCTGTGTGCAGTAAGTCATATATATTCAATGAGACACAAGTCTATTTACATTGTCATATAACAAATGAATATATCAAAGGTCTGATTGTACCTGAGCTCTGTCTTTATACTCATGTCCTCATAAATATTTATCTGTCCTTAAGTTTTACCATTTAAATTTTTCCATTGAGATTCCATTTCACTTAAATGACACCGCAATACAGATTATCTGACTTCTGAGATGCCATTCTAGAATAATTACCCAGTCTTTCCCTGCTTGCCTTCCATGGCCCTGGTCATATAGACATATGGGTATTAGGTTTTGGTTTAGAACTTTCACTTATGGTGATAATGCCAGGTATTGTCTATATACCTATAAATCAGTTTTTAGTCTCAAAAGTCTGTTTGGAAGCATACTTGTCTGTCCTACCCCTAAAGCCTTGACCCTATTCTCAAATCAGACCCTTGGATATGTACACATTCTTGTTTTAGTCTATCTGCCAACTGCCATAAAACACTATGCTTTACGTTCAAGTCAATCTGGCATATGGTTTCCTAATATTTATTAATTCAAGAGGCTTGTTCCAAGTGAAAAAACAAGCATTTTTTGAGAGATCAAAAATCTGTAGAAAATGAGGCAAGTAATTGGGTTTATATGTCTTTGTTTCAGAATGCATTTATTGAGAGATCTATTTATTCAAGCTATTTAATAATGGCACCACAGATCCAATGATGTTAAACTGGCAAGAGTTTGTTTTATAGACTAGGAAGTCTGTATTATAGAGATTACCAGAAGATTAAAATGACTTTTGTGATCTAAAGAAAGGACAACTAAATATGAGATTGGCATAATTTAGTATGATGTGGGATGACACTTATTTATAAATATTCTGAATCATAGCATGCTTACTATTTCCAACCCAAAACATAAAACATACATAGATAATTTGGATTCATTTTTATTGACTCCCTCCAATTTGGCTTTAAGCCCTTTTAATTTATTCTTGATTGTATTTATGTTTAAGCAGTTTGTCATTTGCATGATTTAATCAGAATTTATATTCCATTAAAAAATGTCATGATTTAGGCATTATCTCATAGAACTTTTTAAGGAATTAGACTAGACTAAATCTATACTTATTTTTTTGCTCCATGCTTATTCCCATAATATTACAAATCTGCTGTGAACTCTTAAGTGGTTTACAAATAGGTTTGTAAAATATACATGTGTGTTGTTATTTTTCATGTTACATATCTAGAGACTTCTGGCAATATTCTGATGTGAAATTTTCTAGAATACCTGCTGAGCTCTTTGAGAATACACAGGAATCCGTAGAAATCATGGAGGATAAAATGTTTATTGAAAACCAATATGGGGGCACCTGGGAGGCTCAGCCTTTTTAAGCATCTGGCTTTGGCCAGGTCATGATCCCAGGGTCCTGGGATTGAGTCCCACATCAGGCTCCCTGCTTCTCGGGGAGCCTCCTTCTCCCTCTCCCTCTGTCTTCCACTCGCTCCCCGTGCTTGTACTCTCTCTCTGTCAAATAAATAAATAAAATCTTAAAAAAAAAAAAAGAAATGAAAACCAATATGTTAGTGTATTCATAAGTTTCATGCCAATTCAATAAATCTCAATGAAAAGTGGATATTTACAAAGTTTACTGTAGTGTTAAATCATAATAAGTAAAATAATAAAAAGGTAAAAAATACTTTTACTATGCCAACCAGATTACTTGCAAGTTCCTAATTCAGAGTAGTGCATTTGATACAACCACGGAAATAAAGTGGTGAGATGGAGAAGATCTTGAAATTGATGTGTGCGGATCCAGGTACTGGGATAAGCTCTGTCACTAATGATCTCAATGAATCTGAGTTGAACAAGAGGTAATCTTAGAGGTTCTTTATCTTTTAAGATCTGTCGAATCATTTTTTGGATAATTTCTCTCTTGTTATGGGCTGAATTGTGTTTCCTCAAAATTCATATGTCAATGCCCTAATCCTCAGTACCTCACAGTGACTATATTTGGAGACAAGGAATTGAAAGAGGTAACTAAGAACATTCATTAGAGTGGTCCCTAATCCAATATGCCTGAGGTCTTTATAAAACAAGATTAGGAGACAGAGAGAGAGAGAGAGAGAGAGATCAGACACATGTTTGCACAGAAACAAGCATGTTAACACACAAGAAGACAGCATCTACAAGCAAAAGAGAGAGGACTCAGAAAAAATTAAACCTGCTGATACCTTGATCTTGTAGCTCTACCCTCCAGAACTGTGAGAAAATAAATTTCTCTGTTTAAAGCACCCAGTTTGTGGAATTTGGTTATCTCAACGCTAAGAAACTAATAGATTTCTCTTGGCCCCTAGAAATATGTAATTAAATATCCTTTGATCTATACCTATTAATTATATTTGACAATAGAAGATGACATGATGAAAATTTACTTTGGTGGGAATTCATATGAATATGAATATGAATGACTTACAGAAGTAGAGAAAGTAAAGGCATTTTGTTTTGTCTACAGTTAACAAAACATAGCAGCAGATTAGTCTCCCTAATCTTATACTCTGGTGCTGTAGAAAATAGAGACTGTTGAACTATAAGATCTCTTCTCTTTTGGTAGAAAGGAGATTATTTAGGGAAGTCTTCACAAAGTATAATACAACTCTAATGTATAATGTGTAATCATTTGGCACTATGATTCTAAATAATCATAATACATGTGGCCTCTACAGTGATTCTTTTATCATTGACAATGACCTCTATTTTGTGTCATGACCACATTAAATGTTTTCTCTGATATGTTTATATAAAGAAAAGTATAATATTCCTTTAGAATTGTTTACCTTTAATTTATTACCAAGCATTTCATACAATTAGACAATAGCAAAATATAATTTAAAACACATTGACTATATCATTCAGCATTACTCAGGAAAATAGAAGCTACACTGATTATTTTAACTGAACGGGTTTAATGATATGAAATTGGTTAAATTCCTAAAATTTTAGGTGTTAGAAGTAACAGTAATAGGGAACACTGATGGAAACGAAATAGCTGCAGGAAGCATCTAGTCTTTCTAGCAAGAAGTGAAACCTAGGGGACTATCAGAACCTAAAAGACAAATACTGCATTGTATCACTTATAGGTGGAATTAAAAAAAAAAAAAAGTCAAATTCATAGAAACAGAAAGTAGAAAAGTGGTTGCCAGGGGCTGGGAGGTTTGGAGAAATAGGGAGAAGTTGGTAAAAAGGGTACAAACTTAACAGCAATAAAATGAGTAAGATCGGAAGATCTAATGTAAGATATGGTGACAAAAATGCATATATTTAGATATTTACTTATGTGAGATTTGTTGGCTAATAGTTTTATACAGATTTCTGCATAATTAAAATGTAAAAGATGTAAATCAAGGTACCCTTTGTCCAGGCACAAAAGTTTAGAACTGACAGTTTGGTTATGCCTATCTAAGTTTACGTAAGTTTTAACTTATAAAAATAAGAGAAAATATAGGTGGAAAAATAGAAAATAATGAAAAAGAAAGACCTTTCAACAGATAACTATTATTAACTTTTTTATATTCTTGCTCAGACTTCTCTTTCCTATGCAAAAGAGATAGATATGTTCTCCCAAGTGAAATCTTACTATGTAGATGTTCTTCTCACCTGAATTTTAAACTTAAGAATATGCCATGAATACCAAGACAACACACACACATACACACACAGAGCTGTTTTTAATAACTGCATGACCCACTGTCTATTGATGGACCTTTAGGTTATTTTCAATTTTCTTTCTTTCTTTTTAATTGTTATAGAATATTGAAGTTCCATTAGGCAATAGGTAAAGTGGTGAGTTAAACAACCATATCCTTAGACGTGTAGACAGGACCTCACTGTTCTGTGTCAGCTTTAGAACACCAAGTGTTAGCTGGGCTTCCATTTCCTCGTAGGGCTTTGCATTTTTTTGAGGAATTTCTTTCAGTTATTCTTTGGGATTATAATTAAAAACATGATTAAAACACAATTGGAGAGACTTTTCTTAATGAATATTAATGGGTAGTGTATTCTCCACAGATAGTCCTGCTCTTCTTAAGGATTGTATTTGGAAGTTTAACTGATTGATCAATTTATATTTATATTTATAGGTTATATTTAAATTGATTCATTGGTATCTTTCTTCTAATTGGTTGTGACTGTAAATATATATTTTTAGAAAGATTATTCTGATTTAAAATCAGTTTATACTTGTAAAATACAGCAAAACTAACTAGAGAGCATGAGAATTGAACCATTGGCTTTGGATTCATGAGTACACAGTTGAAACAAGTCTTAAACAAGTCTTAAGAATTTCAGTTGTAACTTTTTTTCTTTTCTTTCTTTCTTTTTTTTTTTTTTTTTAGAGAGAGAGCTTGCCAGCAAGTGGGGAAAGGGGCAAAAGGAGAAGGAGAGAGAGAAATCTCAAGCAGACTCCCTGCTGAGCATGGACCTGAATGCAAGGCTAGATCTTATGACCCTGAGATCATGACCTGAGCTGAAATCATGAATCAGATGCCTAACTGACAGGTGCCCCAAGATTTTCCCAAACATTTTAAATACTGCTACTGCAGTAGTTAAGTAGTTTGTAGCATCCTACTCACCCCCCAAAAGATAATAACTCCAGGAAGCATCCGCCCATTCTAGGGCTGACTGAACAAAGCATTTTTATTATGATCTGTATATCTGTAGATCTTTTTGTAATTTTTGTACTTGGAATTCATTGAGCTTCCTGGATTTGTAGGTTATAGTTTTTCAGTAAATGTTTGAAGTTTGCAGGTATTATATCTCTGAATAATTTTTCTGCTCTTTCCTCTCTCCTTCTGGTATTCTTGCTATGCATTTGGTGTACTTAACAGTTTCCCACATTTCTCTGAGGCTCTTCTTTATCCTTTTTCCTTTGTTCTTCAACGTGGGTGAGTTCCCTCGATTTCTCTTCAAGTTAACTTCTGTCATTTCAAATCTACTGTAGAGGCACTCTAGTGAATTCTTATTTCAGTTATTATCCCTTTCAACTCCAGAGTTTCCATTTGTTACTTTATTATAATTTTGATCACTTTATTGATATTCTTTATTTGATGTGATATTGGCAACATACCTTCCTTTACTCCTCTAATCATAGTTTCCTTTAGTTCTGTGAAAATGTCTCACAGAAATGCATGCCTCAAAAGTTTTTGTTTGAAACTGTAAATTTTAGATAATATAGTGTTGCAACCCTGGGTACTATTCACTCATCCCCATTTCTGGCACATCTTATTGGTATGTTTTTTATTTGTTTAGTGACTGGCTAGATTATTTTTGTGATATTTTCTCCTAGCCCCCCTACATACATTGTTAGCCCTCTTATTTTGCTCCTCAGGGAGACAGCCCACTGGGTACTCCCACAGTCACCCTGAATCTTGAGGTGGCAGGAGATTGGGTAGTGTTTTTCCTGACTACACCAGCTACAGAATTCTACTAATTCCCTGCTGATTTCTCTATTGTTGTCAATAGTCCCCTAGAGCATGAATTGCTCTACATGCTAATGTCTCCTTTGAAGGAATAGCTTTTTCAGGTCAGTGTTTGATATTTGCTCAGCCCAAAGGAGGGCTTCTCCCATCTGCTTTATGCCCAGGTTCTCTCCTGAAAACTAGCTGGCCTACATTTTAGCCTCTCTCGAATGTCCTCCCAAATGCCTTTCACCACATCTCTACTGTATTCAAAAGTGTGCTTAGTCTTGAACTTCTTTGTGCTCTGTTGCAAATGAAGTTAGTTTTGGGGGAAGAGATTAGGAACTATCTGTTTTATGATCTTCTTCTTCCCCCAGGCAAAATTTCCAATTCAGTGCTCTGGAGTCCACAATGGGGACAATGACAAGCTTTGCTCTGAGGCCCCAGATGAAAAGGTGATTGTTTAGTCAGTGGGTTTAGACAACAGGGTTTTCTCAGCTTTCCTCTCCTGTAGTGAAACCACCACCTCATAAACTGGCAAGAGCTGTCAGAGCCCTAGTATTCCCAACACACTGTGACAAGGTGGGGTCTCCATTCCATGAGGGGAGTTGGAAGAAGGATGTTCCAACCATTCAACCACTCATGTGGGATTTACTCTTGGCAATAAGTAGCTGGGAGCAGGATGTAACACTGACATCCTACTCGTCCTGAGAAAAAAAACCATTGGATGGGAGCTGAGGAGAGAGGGAAAATTGATTCTTGGTTGCAGCAGTCAGGAGTGGAGTACCAGCTCAGCTTCACTATACCGGGATGATAGAAAGAGAGAGTGGTCTTGGTTCAAATACTATATACTCTCATTTTCTTACAAAGTTTTTGGAGATTTTCTTAAATAGATAATTGTTTATTTTCTGTTTCTTCTTGGAACTATTACCAGAGATATTAAAGGTTGCTTTATTTTAATTTTAATCAGTTGTACTCTGGAGCAGGTCAGCAGAACTCTTCACACTGTTCTGTCATAGGTCAATCTCTTCTTAATATGTTTTGCTTTTTATTTTCTGATTGAATTTAGTTGTGCCTTTTTTCATTAGTTTTTAAAAATTTACTTGCTTTAAAGATCTAATAAGTAAAATGACTACTCACTAATGTGAGATATAAGTCTCAGCTTGGCATTTTTTTTAAAGCAGTATTTTTACAGAAATCTTATTGATCACACAAGAATGTCAGATATAATGATGTATATATACAATCTTACTTTAAATACTACATTCTCTTATGAATGTAGTTAAATTTTATTTACTGTAAGACTTTAAGGTGTATTTTTTTAACAATATTTATTTAAATACATAGTTGTATATGAAAATATACATTTACATGTGTGGTTATATATCAATATATCATATATATCATTATGTTACAAAAGAAAGCTGAATTACATAAGACAATAACTTAATAATTCTTTTCAACAAGATCTCAGCTAATTATGGGATTTAGATCAAAACCTCCTGAAACTTATTATTTTGTTAAATACTCTTGATTGAACTAGTATTGTTAAAATAGAAGCTCAACTTAATTTTTAGAAAAACCATATGCTTATTATTCAAAAGTCAGTAGAATAAATCCATAGTTTCTAAAAGATGACCTTGTTCCCATATGGAAAAAATAATAAAATTATCTTTAAAATTAAGATAACAAGTATATAAGTATATTGTATGAATATACTAGGGAAATTGATTTTAGCAAGTTTAAAACCAGAAATAGAGGGTTATTTTTCATTGAATTAAGATGATAGGGATATTCATATATACTTTTTTGTTTGTTTCAGTTTTTATTTAAATTTTAATGAGTCAACATATAATGTTATATTGGTTTCAGGAGTAGAATTTAGTGATTCGTAACTTACATATAATACCCAGTGCTCATCACAAGTACCCTCCTTAATATGCATCACCATTTAGCCCATCTCCCCCAAGCCCCTCCATGAAACCTCAGTTTGTTCTCTATAGTTAAGAATCTCTTTTTTTTTTTAATTTTTTTTAAAGATTTTATTTATTTATTTGAGACAGGGAGAATGAGAGACAGAGAGCATGAGAGGGAGGAGGGTCAGAGGGAGAAGCAGGCTCCCCGCTGAGCAGGGAGCCCGATGCGGGACTCGATCCCGGGACTCCAGGATCATGACCTGAGCCGAAGGCAGTCGCTTAACCAACTGAGCCACCCAGGCACCCTATAGTTAAGAATCTCTTATGGCTTGCTTCCCTCTCTTTCTTTTTCCTTCCCCTATGTTCATCTGTTTAATTTCTTAAAGTCTACATATGAGTGAAGTCATATGGTATTTGTCTTTGACTGATTTATTTTACACACCACAATACACTCTATTCCACCCATGGTGTTGCATTTGGCAAGATTTCATTCTTTTTGATGGCTGAATAATATTTCATTGCATTGTGTGTGTGTGTGTGTGTGTGTGTGTGTGCATTCATCAGTGGATAGAAATTTGGTCTCTTTCCATAGTTTGGCTATTGTTGATAATGCTGTTATAAACTTCTAATTTCAGGATAATCTCTTTTAAAAAAAGAAGGCTTATTAACAGTATTTTCAAAATTTACAATATATATGAAGTAGTCTTTAGAAAGTATTGGTAAAAACAAAAATCTCTAAAATTTTATCAACTAGGTCACATTACATATATTTGCAACCTTTCCAAAAGAGATTGTATTTATCTTCTGATTCTTGTAAAGGCCCATCTACAATCAATTTAATTTTGCCATTATGAGTATTTTGTTTCAATGTCCTGACAGAAGAAATTTCTGAAAAGATCTATAGAAGGCATTTGATTTTCCACTTTTATTTGACAAAATTTGTCTCTTATGTGAATTAAAAGTCAGTGTCTTTACATATGAGTTTTTTATATTATGTGCTCTCTAAGATTTTTTTTTTAATGAGTGTATGGACCTAGATTAAAATCAAACAAACAACAACAACAAAAGAAGCAACAACAAATATCTATTCCCAGGCAGGTACAGAAACACATTTATTTTATCATTTCTTCACTGAAAAGCACCCCATGCTGTGTAACTACAATATTTTTCTAAGAAATAGATTTGTGGAAGACTTCTCCCAGAGTGCAATATCTTAATCTTAACACATTTACTAGAAAAACAGCATAGTATTATAAAGAAATGTACTTTTCAGTATAATGATAATCAAATTTTATTAAAAAGCATATGTACCAAACTTATTCTATGAGGCCAGAATTACCTTAATTCCAAAACCAGACAAAGACCCCACTAAAAAGGAGAATTGCAGGCAATATCCCTGATGAACATGGATACAAAAATTCTCAACAAGATACTAGCAAATCAAATCCAACACTACATCAAAAGAGTTATTCACCACTATCAAGTGGGATTTATTCTTGTACTGTAGGGGTGGTTTGATATGCACAAATCAATCAATGTGATACACCACTTTAATAAAAGAAAGGATAGGAACCATGTGATACTGTCAATAGATGCAGAAAAAGCATTTGACAAAATACAGCATTCATTCTTGATACAATGCTCAACAAAGTAAGGATGGAAGGAACATCACTCAACATCATAAAGGCCACATATGAAAGACCCACAGCTAATATCATCCTCAATGGGGAAAACCTGAAAGCTTTCCCCCTAAGGTTAGGAACATGACAAGGATGTCCACTCTCACCATTGCTGTTCAATATAGTACTGGAAGTCCTAGCCTCAGCAATCAGACCAAAAAAAAAAAAGAAAAAAGAAATAAAACACATTCAAATGGACAAGAAAGAAGTTAAACTTTCACTATTCATAGATAACATGATACTCTGTAGAAAACTCAAAAGACTCCACCCAAAAATTGCTAGAACATATACACAAATTCAGCAAACTCGCAGGATATAAAATCAATGTACAGAAATCTGTTGCATTTCTATACATAAATAATGAAGTATCAGAAAGAGAAATCAAGGAATCAATCACATTTAAATTGCACCAAAAATCATAGGATACCCAGAAATAAACCTAACCAAAGAGGTAAAAGAACTGTATTTTGAAAACTATAGAACACCAATGAAACAAATTGAAGAGGACACAAAGAAATGGAAAGACATTCAATGCTCATGGATTGGAAGAACAAATATTGTTCAAATATCTATACTACCCTAAGCAATCTACACATTTAATGAAATCCCTATTAACACACCACCAGAATTTTTCAGAGAGCTAGAAATACAATCCTAAAATTTGTATGGAACCACAGAAGACCCAAATAGCCAAGGCGATCTTGAAAAAGAAAAACAAGCCCAAAGGCATCATCTTTCCAGACTTCAAACTATATTATGAAACTGTAGTCATCAAGACAGTGCGGATCACTATCAAGGCACATAGATCAGTGGAGCAGAACAGAAAACCCAGAAATGGACCTACAACTATATGGTCAACTAATCTTCAACAAAGCAAGGAAGAATATCCAATGGAAAAAAAAGACAGTCTCTTCAATAAATGGTGTTGGGAAAACTGGACAGCAACATGCAGAAGAATGAAACTGGACCATTTTCTTACACCATACACAAAAATAAATTCAAAATGGATGAAAGACCTAAATGTGAGATAGGAAACCATCAAAATCCTAAAGGAGAACATAGGCAGTAACCTCTTCAACATCGGCCACAGCAACTTCTTACAAGGCATATCTCCAGAGGTAAGGGAAACAAAAGCAAAAACGAACTATTGGGACTGCATCATGATAAAAACCTGCACAGCAAAGGAAATGATCAACAAAACTAAAAGGTAGCCTATGGAATGGGAGAAGATATTTGCAAATGATATATTTGATAAAGGGTTAGTATCCAAAATCTATAAAGAAGTTATCAAATTCAACACCCAAAAAACAAATAATCCAGTTAAGAAATGGGCAGAAGACATGAATAGACATTTTTCCAAAGAATACATACAGATGACTAACAGACAAATGAAAAGATGCTCAACATTACTCATTGTCAGGGAAATGAAAATCAAAACTACAATGAGATGTCAGCTCACACTTGTCAGAATGGCTAACATTAACCACACAGGAAACAACAGATGTCAGTGAAGATGGGGATAAAAGGGAACCCTCTTGCACTGTTGGTGGGAATGAAAATTGGTGCAGTTACTGTTGAAAACAGTATGGAGGTTCCTCAAAAGGTTAAAAGTAGAACTACCCTATGACCCAGCAATTGCACTACTAGGTATTTACCCAAAGGATACAAAATACTGATTTGAAAGTGTACATGCACTCAGTGTTTATAGCATCATTATCAACAATAGCCAAATTATGGAAAGAGACCAAATTTCTATCCACTGATGAATGGATAAAGAAGAGGTGGCATATATGAGAGAGAGAGAATGGAATATTATTCTGCCATCAAAAATAATGAAATCTTGCCATTTGCAACACCATAGATGGAGATAGAGTGTATTATGCTATGTAAAATAAGTCAGTCAAAGACAAATACCATATGGTTTCACTCATATGTGGACTTTAAGAAATTAAACAGATGAACATAGGGGAAGGAAAAAGAAAGAGAGGGAAGCAAGCCATAAGAGCTTCTTAACTATAGAGAACAAACTGAGGGTTCATGGAGGGAGGTGGGGGAGATGGGCTAAATGGTGATGGGTATTAAGGAGGGTACTTGTGATGAGCACTGGGTATTATATGTAAGTTATGAATCACCAAAATCTACTCTTGAAACTAATATAACAATATGCGTTAACTAACTAGAACTTAAATAACAATTTGAAAAAGAAAAAATAGGGGTGCCTGGGTGGCTCAGTTGTTAAGCGTCTTCCTTCGGCTCAGGTCATGATCCCAGGGTCCTGGGATCGAGCCCCACATCCAGCTCCCTGCTTTGCGGGAAGCCTGCTTCTCCCTCTCTCACTCCACCTGCTTATGTTCCTTCCCTCGCTGTGTCTCTCTCTGTCAAATAAGTAAATAAAAATCTTTAAAAATAAAAAGAAAAGAAAAAAGAAAAAGAAAAAATGTAAAATAAAAATAAAAACAGAAGGAACAATTGAAAAAAGCATATGCATCACTCTATTAACTGATGAACTGAAATAAAATAAATGTTCTTTTTTTTAAGATTTTATTTATTAGATAGAGAAAGAGAGAGTGTGAGTGGGGGTGAGGGGCAGGGGGAGAGGGAGAAGCAGACTCCCTGCTAAGAGAATCTGATGCAGGGCTTGAACACAGGACCCTGGAATCACGACCTGAGCTGAAGGCAGACACTTAACTGACTGAGCCACCCAGGTATCCCTAAAATGAATGTTTTATAGAAGTTTATTTAGTATCTATTTCACTGATACTTGTATCCCATGAATAAAAAAAAAAAACATCTTTATTACCATATGTAAATCAAATTTGATCCACCAACTTCAAATAACTTAAAAATAACACAGTAAACATCCTGGGTCAGTAAACCCAGAATGTCAACAATACTATCTTTTGTAGTTTTCTGGGGGAGCATACAAAAAAATGCTGTGGTTTCAGAGTCAGTTCTATGATTAACAGAAAGAAAAATTAACACAGGCAAATACGCCTCATGAGCAGAAACATAGGTTTTTGTTTGTTTGTGGTGTGGGATTATACATGTGGAAAAGAAAACAGAAATTCCAAATGAAGAGACTGTTTTTATGTCTCAATTTAAATCTCTTGCTTTTTTTTTCTCCCATTCCATCTAGCATCTGATAGAATGTAGTTCATAACCAGATTTCTGACCAACCAATGCAAAACAGAAAGATAAATTGTCACTTATCACCCAAAGATAAATGTAAAAAAAAGAGAAACAGAGTAGAAAAAATGAAAAATAAAAAATTAGTATGAAAAAAGAAACAAAGGAGAAAGGAAATAAGAGAGAAAAACAGAAAAAGAATATAAAAAATGGATGATGATCTATCAATTGCACTACTAGGTATTTACCCAAAGAACACAAAAATACTAATTCAAAGGGATACATGCACCCCAGTGTTTATAGCAGTGTTATCTACAATAGCCAAATTATGGAAATAACCCGTTTCCATCAACTGATGAATCGATAAAGAAGAGGTGGTATATACATACAATAGAATATTACTCTGCCATTAAAAGAATGAACTCTTGCATTTGCAAAAACGTGGAGGGACCTAGATAATATGCTAAGTAAAATAAGTCAGTCAGAGAAAGACAAATATTGTATGATTTCAGTCTTATGTGGACTTTAAGAAACAAAACAAAATGAGCAAAGGGAAACAAAAGAGAGAGGCAAACCAAGAAACAAACTCTTAATTACAGAGAACTAAATGATGGTTACCAGAGGGGAAGTGAGTGGGTAGACAGATGGGATAAGTAGATGATAGGGATTAAGGAGGTCACTTGTGATGAGCACTGGATGTTGTATGTTGAATTACTATATTGTATACCTGAAACTAATATTACACTGTATGTTAACTAACTGGAATTTAAATAAAAACTTAAAAAAATGGATGAATGTTTTTCTTTCTTTCTTTTTTTCTTTCTTTCTTTTCCTTTCTTTTCCTGTTTTGGCATTTCAAATTAATTTGAAACAATCAATGTCACTATAATTGACTGATAACTCAGAGATAGAGCAGATTGGCAGAAGTGATTGTAACCCTTGAGACTATGCTCTTCTGGGTTAATATCATCTCACAGCTGTTTCTTTGGAAAGATCCAAAGAGATTTGCTTAAGGATATTCTCACAGCAGAATCCACTTTTGCTACCACTGAGCTAGGAGTTACCAATGTAAACCTTTTTTTTTTTTTTTTTTACATATTTTTCTAGAGAAAAGTGAGGTGGGGGCTGGGGATATGTGTAATCTGTAATTAACTGATGCTAAAGTAATTTAATTTTGTGCCAGTGGCTAATATTCTTATCTTGGAGGTATTTGAATTTAAATTCCAAAACCATTATTAAATATTTCTACTGGTTGGAAACACATCCATAAGGTTGCAGTCATAAAAATTACTTAGGAATTAATAAAAATAGGTGAACTTTCTATATTGCACCATATATGCTTGACACTAAACTTGAAGTGTGATAGAAGAAAATCCTCATTTAAGCATTTCATTATAAATTTCTCTAGTAATCATTTATTGTCATTTAATTTGTATTTGTTATTTGGAACTTGAAGTTTCTTGAAGAAAATAAGATAACCACAAAGAATCCCCCCCTTTACCTTCTTGACGCAACTGGATGCAAAGCATTGTTTTAACCTTATATATCAACCATCTTGCTACGCTTCTATGTCTCAACGTTGTTTGATATTATCTTGATGAGCTAAATCATTTCAATATTACCTGATAAGCCTTATCTTTTGTCTTTGTATTTAATATTTTATATTGGAAAAAAAAAGTATACAGTAAGCCAAGTTACCGAAATTAACTAACAGGAGCAAATGTGGTTTAATTTGTACATACCGTGGGAAGTATAAATGGAAAGCCTTGTTAGTTAGACATGTGTTACTTAAAGGAAAATATTTATGCATCAAGTTTTATATTCAGTTTGGAAAAACTCCAAGTACTTATAATTCTAAGAAGAGACACAATTTGTTTAGTGGTTAAGAGAACAGAGACTTCAGTTTGAATCTTGACTCTACTACCTGATTTTATTACCTTTCATATGGCTACCCTAAGCCTCAGTATACTCATATTTTTAAAAAGAGGACACTAATAAAAATCAAGCAAACAGATAATGGTTATTACCTATTTCCAGACCTGTTCAAGGACTGACTTAAACACTATAAAGATTATGCTCCTTTTTAACAGTAAGATTAGTAGCTATTTTCATTTATTATTAAAAACCATTTTGAATGTTGATATTAATACATAACTACTATAGTTATTATGAGTTATTGATGAAATAATATATTATGAGTTATTGATGAAATAATGGTTTTCATACTAATAATCTAATATTTTCCAAGCTATATAAAATTAAGGAAGTAGAAGATTGTATTTTATTTCTCAAACATATATTACTCACAATCAATTTGTCATTCTTTTAATATGAATCAGTTTTGCCCAACAGGAAAAGCCTTACTATTTTCCTTTCTATCCACTCCCAATTCTCTGGGTGTTCACTTTTTGATTAAAATTAAAACTGGATTAAAAGCACAGAAATCACAAGAGGCAGACTCGTGAGCTATTCCCTGCTGTTTCTACATCTCTGCTTTCTTTCCTAATTTTTCTGGGATTTAGAATAATGTGTTTCTTATTTTTCCTCCTCAGTACCACTTTTTGGACAGCTTTAAGTGTAGGCCAAAGAAACACAGTTTTAGATTAGGGGAGGATGTGAGAGAGAGAAAAAGTAAACTAGGAATCTTCAAAGCATCTTCTTAGTCAACTATCTTCTCCCCTTTCTTAAGCTAAATAAAAGTAGCAGCAATTACAATGGTTCATTAGCATGACTATGATGTGTCATAGTTAATCATTTTCATGGTGATATTTTAGCTTAAATTAATATTGTATTTTAATTGCAAATTTTACTTGAATATATTTTTCCATTGATTATCATTATGCTGTATTATTGTATATAAATAACTAAATAAATGCAGAGATCATTGGTCATCTGTTTCTGCATGACAGATAAACAGAGTAAGACATGTATACATTTGTTGACTACTGGTTAATATACTAATAGGAGTTATTTCAGTGATAAACATGACATAATTACTTCCCAATGAAGCATAAAAGGGGGCAAAACAAGTTAGTAGGCGATTGCTCTGATAATGCTTGAGAAGTGAAGATCACATAGAAGAGTCACGGACTGTGGTCCTGTTGACTTATGTAGCACTGAGGGAGGCATCTGGCAGAGACCTAACGGATTCACAAAACAAATCATACATTAAGAACTCTTTAGATAAAAAAGGAGTTAGCCAGGCTAAGAAGGTGCAGGAGAGTGTCACAAGGATAACAAACAGCTCAAACTTTCAGAGGCTAGATAAAGAGCATCATCATCAAGGAATTGAAAAGAGATCCTGTGGGGGACATGATGAGAAGTAGCTGTGAGAAAAGAGGGTGAACATGTAGGCAGGGACCAAACATAAATGATTTTGGAAGTCATGTGAGTAGTTTGAATTTTATTCTCAGTTCATTGGTTTATAGATCTTTCTTGCTTTTTAGGAAAAAGCAATAAATGATGCCAGTTGGCAAGGACAGTCAAGTCTTAGATACCCTGAAGCAGTCAAGGAAGAGATTATATACCCACCAGATGTGCTATTTACAGAGAAACACAGAAAACAGTATTTATTAATAATTAAGTTATATGCTTATTTTATATGGAATTCAAAAAGTAATTTCTAGGTTTCCAAAAGAGAATGAAATAAACAATTTCTAACAACTGAAGAGGCACACCATACAGAAGTTATGTGAAACCGAGTAAATCATCTCTGGAATTAGGATCAAGAGATAGAAGAGGTTGGCCAGGCTAAGGTCATTGGAGACTGTATATCTTGACATCCACGACCACTACTTTTAGATAGAGAACATTAGGTGGTAAACCATTTACACAGACAGTGTAGTGAAGCAGCAAATTGTCTGTAGACTCAGGAGTTAACTGCAGGGATCAAAGGCTGGCTTTGTAAATGACTGCCTATGAGAGTTGAATTATTTAAACTCCTTTTCTATAAAATGGAGTTAATAACAGCACGTATTTCATCCTTGGATTACTGTGATAATTAGATTAATTGGCATCTGTAAAGATGTTGAACAGTATGTGGAGTACAGGGAGAAGCAGACTCAAGTTTAAGCTATGACTATTATTTCAGGATCTGAGAAGTAGATTCGGTGAACTCATTTTGAAATTATTTATCATATCATCCCTAGCTAATGAATTTGTCTTTAAATTCTTAAGTACACGTGTATTAAATCCTTGTGGTATGAACAATTGAGTATATAAATAAGGTCACAATATACTTTATTACCTAAACAGAGACACTTTTTACAACAAAAGTGGGTGTTAGCAACAATTAGGGTTGAAGAATAGTGACAGTAGGACTACCTTCAATAAACAGGGAACTTGTGCCTTCAGAAATAGGTCTGATGTTAAATTTGTTGCTCTAAGAGCCAAAAATTCCTTGATCACATCCTTTTAGTAAATTTTACATGAAGTTTTCAGTAGTGACAATAATAATTGATGACATTTATAAAGTCCTTCAATACTTCATACATATTACATGGGTTATTTCCCACAATAACCCCGTAAGGCAGGTAATATTTTTATCAGTGCTTCACAGATAAGAAAACTGATACATGGTAAATATAAATAAATGTCTCTGAAGTCAATTTCATTTAGCTAATTAATATTAAAGCTAAGATTTGAAAGCTGAAGTTTTGTTTGTTTCTCATAGGCCACATTCTTTTTTTTAAGTTTTTATTTAAATTCCAGTTAGTTAACACACAGTGTAATATTAGTTTCAAGTGTACAATTTAGTGATTCAACACTTACATACAACATTTCACTTATATGTGCAATTTAAGAAAGACAACAAATGAGCACAGAGAAAAAGAGAGAGAGAGGTAAACCACATTCTTAAATGGTATACCATAGGCTCTTGAAGGATTTTATCAGGAGGATGACAAGACCATATTTATGTTTTAGAAAGCTGATCCAGTTCTAATGAAGAGAAAAACTTGAGGGGTAAAGAACTGACATAGACAGAAGAGTTACAATATTGTTGAGGGAATTATGGCGGGTCTAGAGTGGATAAGTGGAAAGAAAGTGAAGAAGTACAATTAATATGGATTTAGATACTGATTAAACATTAGTGGAAAGGAAGGGAGAGGAGAGGGAGTGTGGCTGCTTCTTAAAATCCCTTAGGAAAATGTATACATAAGATTACCATCTATTCATTGATTATTAGTTGGTGGATACTTTCTCTGTTCCTCCCGAAATATGTGAACTTTGATTTAGCAAGGTGTTAGCTAGAGAAATGAATGTTCTTATTATCATAATTATTCTAGGAAGAAGAAATTTTGGAGTAATCAATTTTGAAGCTTCAGATTACAAAATATGCTAAAAATGTTATAAAAACTTGAATTTTAAATAATTATGTAACAATTGCTTTCACTTGCTTGATTATATATTGTTCTTTTACATGCATAAATAAAGATATTTTAGGGCTAAATTAAGAGATATTTTCAAAAGTTTTTATAATAATTGTTTTCTTATTCTTAATATACTTATTTTTAAATAGGGATGAAAGATGTTCATTTAAAAAAACTTTCAAAAAAAATAAAAAAATAAAAAAAACTTTCATGATTCCAATTTATTTTAGCAGGCACTGATAATAATTTCAAATTTTAAGTTCAATACAGGTCTTCTCCTTTTCTCAAGGAGATTAAAACCTGGTGTTATGGGTTGAATTATGCCCCTTCAAAATTCATTTGTTGAAGTCCTAAACCCGGGTACTGAAGAATGTGATCTTATTTGGAAATAAGGTTGTTGCAAATGTAATTAGTTAAGATGAGGTCATTAAGGTGCGCTGTAATGCTATATGATTAGTATCCTTATGAAAAGGGAAAATTTGGAGATGGAGACACACACAAGGAGAACACCAAATGAAGATAAAGGCAGAAATTGGGCTGATAACTTCTACAAGCCAAAGAACACAAAAGATTGCCAGCAAACCACCAGAAGCTAGATCAGAGGCTAGGAACAGGTCCTTTCTCACAGTCCTCACAGGAACCAACCCTGTTAATACCTTAATTCCAGACTACTAGCCTCCACACCTGAGACAATACATTTCTCTTATTTATTCTACAGAGTTTGTGGCACTTTGTTATGGCAGCCTTAGCAACTAATTCACCTGGATATATATACTTAACACATTTATATGGTGGTTTTAAACATATTAGTCAATTAAAAATATGTATTTTGGATTTTCCTCTATATTACAAATTGTAGCATTGCTTCTCTTTTCTATTTATACATTAGCTAGATGAAATATAATAGTATAACTCTAAGTTCCATACTCAATATGACAATGTTTTTCAAATGTTAAAAGTTAAAAATCTGAAATTACCTTGGGACAATCCATCATTATTAAAGCAGTCATAACTAACTAGCCATATAGCTTGAAGCAATAGCTTAACCATTCTGGGTCTCAATTTCTTCATAAAGCATAGTCTTTGAAGTAAATGATCTCTATGGATCTTTCTAATTATAATTCTGTAATTTATAATGTTTTTAGGGATCTTTACATGTTATGAAGTTAAATATATTCAGTAACCTATTTCAGTGCTTCTCAATCTGAGGTGTATAAGCATTATTTGAAATTCTTGTCATAAAGCAGATTCTAACTCACTGAATCTGGTGTGGTTCTGAGATTTTGCAATTCTAACAAGCTCGCAGGTGATACCCATGCTGCTGGTTCTGGACTATATTTGTGTAGCAAAGGGTTTTAACTTCCCCAGGGTTATTAGATGAATTCTAATCATCTCTACCTTCATCTAGGCTTCATCATTAATGACATTAGTATCAAGATTTTCATGTTTTTAAAAAGCCTAGAATTGAAATTCCTTGGTCTACTTATTTATAATTATGCTAACAATAAAATAATAAATAATAAAGGTAATAATTGTTAACCACTTATTGATTGTTAACCAAAGGTAATAATTGTTACCACAGTAATCTGGCTGAAGTTAGAGTTATTGTTGCTCAGTGGCTGTGCTGGGATCCAACCGCATTTTAATTACAGGTCTCGCCTCTTGAATCACTGCATCGACAACCACCTTGTGTGCAAGTGTGAGTATACACGTGTGCATGTATTCATACATGCTCATATGTATATATATATGTGTGTATATGTATGTACTATTCCTCTGAGACAATTTCAGATACCATGAACAATTTCAAAATTTAGAAACTTTTTTCTCGGTGGGTCATCTCTAACTTCAGTGTACTTACTATGTGCATCTCTAACTTCTTCATTTCTTCTCTACTATGAATTTAGCCTCTGTGTCATGTTTCCTAGTTCTCTCATAATTCCAGATTTACCAACCAGGCACCACAGTCAATTAAATTCTACTCTTTGTACCAGTCATAAATTGCTAAATCTATTGGCCCCTCCACGCTCATCAGGCCAATCTATGTTTTATAGTCCATCCTCCCTAATCCCTCATCTATTGTTCCCATGCTTTTATAGCAACCATTCCACAGAAGTCTCATAAAACACAAGTTCATTGGACCTATTTCAGATCCAGGTATCTTACTCATAAAAAGTATACAAATTAGTCTGTTTACCTGTTACTCATTTGAAAAATTTTACACTATTTTTAAGTAAAAGGTAGAACAAATAAATTAGTCACTAATACAGGACCCATGGATTATTTTTAAATACATGGAATATAAAGAGGTATGTCCAAAATCTTGCACTTCATTTAAAAAATGAACTATATATATATACCAGTGGGTAACAGTTCAACTATACTTTCATATCATTGAACACACGTGAGATACGAAATTCAATTATTACCACCACATATGTAGAAATTTAAACAAGACTATAAAATTTGAGTACAACAATGAAAATGAGTAAATTATTTATACATTCAACAGTAAGGGTGAATCCTTTAAACATAAGTTTGAACAAAGTAAGCAAGACAAAAATTGTCTATATTATGTGATTGCTTTTATTTAATATGCATAAGCAATCCAACTCACCTCTGTTTTTGGAAGTCAGGATGGCTGTTAACTTCAGAGGCATAGTGGATGGGAGATGGTATATTTGCTATTCAAGTTTGTAAAATTTCATAGAATTTCATTCTTCTGTCTGGTGTGCTTTTCTGTATGAATAAATGTTTAAATTAAAAGTCTTTTCAAAAAAGGGAAAATTTTTACCAGTACAAAATGTTAGAAGTTGGTAAGTTTGGGTGTTAGCATTTTCTAAAATTTTTTAAATACTTTAATATTTCATGCAAAAATATTAAGCAAAACCATATTGTATTTGCTTCATTTAGTCTTGTGTCACACTTGTCAATATAATATTAAAGTCAATGAAGACAGTATGTAATACAGGTTTGAATAATCAGCTAGCTATTGTACTAATCCCATTGGAAATGACTCCTAATCTTCTGATTGAGCATCACTAGACAAGGTCTGGTGGTTCTAGAGGTTTGGACCCTTGGTGAATGTTTAAGCTCAAGTAACTGCTGGTCCCATTCTCGCCTTTCTCCTCTGATTGACAGGGTGGGTTCTGGGTGCACTTGAGAATACAGCCTTGTGTTCTTTCCTCGGGCTGAGAGACTGTTTGAATATATATACATATAAATATATATTTATATTTATAAAGATTTTATTTATTTATTTGACAGAGACTCTGAGACACAGCAAGAGAGGGAACACAAACAGGGGGAGGGGGAGAGGGAGAAGCAGGCTTCCCGCAGAGCAGGGAGCCTGATGCGGGGCTGGATCCCAGGACCCTGGGATCACGACCTGAGCCGAAGGCAGACGCTTAGCGACTGAGCCACCCAGGCGCC
>NC_138369.1:160628151-160704768 GCF_054177405.1 Leptonychotes weddellii | reverse complement strand
AGAAAAGAGCAGAAAATAATCCAATAATTAGTTCAAAAATGATGAAATAACCTAGTGCCTAGAAGAAAGCTAATTCCACAGATAAGCCCCAATTTCCCAGCAGAGTGTAGAGGACTCTTCTAATTATAAAAAAAGCGTTAAAAAAGAACAGAGGAGGTCAAATAATGAATATAGCACAATGGATCAGATACTAATATAAAAGCAAATATAAAGTAAACCTCCATTCTGGGAAAGTCCTATGTTTCAGATATTGAAATTCGTAAGAAAATCTCAGATATTATAAATCATATAAAAGTGAAATTATATTTTAAAAATGATCTAATGGCTGGTAGATTGGTACAGAATTAATTCATAAGATTCATACAACTGGAGGGTATTATGCTGAGCGAAATAAGTCAATCAGAGAAAGACATGTATCATATGACCTCACTGATAATGAGGAATTCTTAATCTCAGGAAATAAACTGAGGGTTGCTGGAGTGGTGGGGGGTGAGAGGGATGGGGTGGCTGGGTGATAGACATTGGGGAGGGTATGTGCTATGGTGAGCACTGTGAATTGTGTGAGACTGTTGAATCACAGACCTGTACCTCTGAAAAAAATAATACAGTATATATTAAGAAAAGAAGATAGTAGGAAGGGAAAAATGAAGGGGGGAAATTGGAGGGGGAGATGAACCATGAGAGACTATGGACTCTGAGAAACAAACTGAGGGTTCTAGAGGGGAGGGAGTGGGGGATGGGTTAGGCTGGTGATAGGTATTAAAGAGGGCACCTATTGAATGGAGCACTGGGTGTTATACTCAAACAATGAATCATGGAACACTACATCAAAACCTAATGTTGTAATGTATGGTGATTAACATAACATAATAAAATAAAAAAAAAGATTCATACATTCACTAAGAAACAAAGTAACAATAATTATGATTATAACTTTCATGCACAAAAGCCACCTAACTATGAAATAATCTATTTAGAATGTAGTCTGGCTGGGGCGGCGCCTGGGTGGCTCAGCCAGTTAAGCATCCGACTCTCGATTTTGGCACAGGTCATGATCTCAAGGTTGTGAGATCACGATCCCCGCTCAGCAGGCAGTCTGCTTGAGATTCTCTCTCTCTCTCTCAAGTAAAAATAAATAAATCTTTAAATAAAGAAAATGTAGTCTGGTTAGTAAGAAAAGGCTTCTTTGAAAAAGGGGTGTTATTATTTTTCAATTGTTTTCTTTCTATTCATGAAAAAAAAATTTTTTGCTCTACTCTCAACAATTCAGAATACCATTGAACAGTGAGAAAAATTCTGGTGCCAATATTCTTCATCATCATTTAACATTTGTCAAGTACACTGTTAATTGCCAAGCTGGTGAAATGTCCAAATTTCAATTATTTGCTTTTACTTTGCACATTCCTCTTTATGGACAAGTCCACACCTACAAACCCTGCTGTGTGGGGTGGTTTAAACAAAGATATTTTCTATCAGATGATTCTGCCACTTTGGCCATAACTTACTGGTTCAAAAGTGGGGTACAATGAATCAAGCACAGCTACAGATTTGCAAAATTAATGTGATATGGGATTGAAACAAATGTGTAAAAGGATTAAAGAATGACCAATTTGAATTGTGATAGAAATTAGGAGAATAAGGAATTTATATCAAATAATCTTGATCTCAGCAAAGACTAAGCTCAATTTATATGCAGATGATTGTGGTGGTAGAAGTAGATACTGGAATCCCAGATTTTTGAAAAGTAAAGGGGAGAGAGTTGTTGATGACACAGAAAAAAAGGAGTGCATATTGTAAAAGCAGGGTTTTGAATGTAGCATTAAGGGTAAAATGAAGAACATAGAGATAAGTTTCTGAGGCAGGAGAGTCATTTCTATTTATTAGGTAGACTTTATAAAGGCGTGAAAGTAACAATATACAGACAATATTTTTAACCTTTGATCTGAAGTTTCAGCTTTTTCTTTTTTTATTTTAAAGATTTATTTTTATTTTTTTTATTTTAGAGAGAGAGAGAGCACACAAGCAGAGGGAAGGACAGAGGGAAAGAATCTCAAGCACACTCCCTGCTGAGCTTAGAGCCTGACTCAGGGCTCTATCTCATGACCCTGAGATCATGACCTGAGCCGAAATCAAGAGTTGGCCACTTAACTGACTGAGCCACCCACATACCCCCAGCCTTTTCTTTTAATATGGCTCTAATCTACTTTCTAAGCTTTAGCAAATTTAGACATCTCACTCTAACATTTCATTTTATTTTATTTTTATATTTTTTGACTCTCACATTTTAGATTATGACATTTCCTTCCTCAAGAATGTCCATTTGGATCATCTGTATGTTTTTTCTTGTATCCATTACTTTTGACCTATATTTGATAACAACATATTCATCACTGTTTCTGAAACTGCCAGCCATCAATCTTTATTCATACTTTATAGTTTTGATGGATGTTCTAAAATGTAAGCTTCTTGAGAGGAAAGCTTTTTTTTATTATTTTCTCCAATACTTCAGAACACAAATATATACTTTAAGTGTATTTTGTTCACATTCAGTGATCAAATAAATGATTGAATATTAAAATGTTTATTAAAGTTAAGTTGCCTATAATATCAATTAAAATTGCATGCCTATCTACATTAATATCATTAAGAAACTCAATGTGAAATTGTTTATAGGTAAAGAAATTAGTTATTGGAGAGCAGGTGTAAAATTTTCTGGGAGAAATTCATATTGCTGATACAAGTAGTCTAAGAAATTTGTCACAATAATTAAGATTCTGTGTGGCTGCAAAGAAAAGCACTCTACTTAAATTAGATTTAATATCAGAAATGGAATAAACCATAATTATTAATAGCTATGTAATTTTTTAAATGGAAATTATTTTCACTTTAAAATGTTTTCATTATAAAAAGTGACACTTGCTCATTGTTAAAAAAAAGCCTAATAATATTAAGTTTATATGTTAAGTATGTATGTATCTATATATACATATGATATATGTGTGGGTATATTTGCTTATGAGTGTAGGCTAAATTATGTCCCATCCCAAAGATTTCTAAACCCAAATCACTGGAACACATTAGATACTTGCCAGAAGGGATTTTTCATATGGAATTAAATTTGCAAATTAGCTGAACATTAAATAGGGCGATTATCTTGGATTATCCATGGCCTCTATGTAACCACAAGGGTCCTTAAAAGATCGAAGAGTTAGAAGAGTCAGACAGAGAGACACTGCAGAAGAGATGAAGCAGAAAGGGAGGTCAGTGAGATGTGAAGCATAACAGGATTTGATGCAGTTTTGCAGTTCTGACATGAAGAGGGCTGTCACCCAGGGAATGCAGGCAGCCTCTAGAAACTTAGAAGGACCCCCAGGTAAAGGCCAGCAAAAAAACAGGACGTCAGTTCTACAACTGCTTAGGACTGAATTCTGTCAACAATCCGCATTAACCTGGAAGCATATTCTCCCCTAGAGCCTCCAGAAAGGAACATAGCCCTGTGGACCCCTTGATTTCTGTCTTGGGAGACTAAGCTAAATCCTAGTTGAGCCCACTGGACTTTTAGAAATGTGAGATATTAAATGAGTGTTAAGGCACTAAATTTGTGGTAATTTGTTATGGCAGCAATAGAAAACAGCTTTTATATTTAGATCCAAATATTTTTATAGAGTTTAAAAACAGAGTTATAACATTCTTAATCTCTGTTTTCTTATCATGAAGTTTAAACTTCAGAGACTACACGCACCTATGAGCAGGTTGGCCAGTCTACCTGATTATGGGCTTTGGAATATGGAAAATATGAACCTAAACAGAGTAAGTACTACAAAGCTCTGACAGGATTGTTGAACACCATATAAAAATGCTGACTATTTCGGAATTTTAATTTTCTAAGAATAGTCATTTACTTACTCTTGCTAAAATGCCAAATTGTGGGCAACAATAATACAATTTTTTGAATGAAATCTAAGCAATATCTACTCATTTTTCCAAGGCTGCTTTCTTCCATCTTATTTCTTCATTTTTTTTTCCTTCAATGCATACTTTTTTCATATTCATCTTGGTTTTTCATTTGCTGTTTTTCACATTTTACATGTTTAAAATTTTATGTACAAATGTTTGTGGGTTTTGCTGGGAAGGTAGTATAAAAATACAAAAAGAAATCATATATACAGTGGTTCTTTTAAAAAGAATGCTTTTATGGCATGGTGAGATCTGCAAATGTTCAAGAAATGTTGACTTCTGCTGTATCAGCACATTTCAAGAAGTCAGGAAGAACCATATACTTCAGACTAAACTGAGTATAAAAGGAAAGAAATTACTTAAAGCACAGCTGTTGGAATAGTTACTCTTTGCAGTGTAAAAAGATAGCAAATAGTAGCTAGTCAATGAGTTTTGTAAAATGAATACACCACCAAGAAGTAGAACTTGTCAGTGGTTGTATTCTCAGGTCACAATTGTCAAGGAGTTCTCTTAATATTTGTCATTCACTACAGTGGGTGTACTATTTTTGTGAAAAACAGAATTGCCCCAAATTAAATTTAAAGCATAATTCTTAGAACATAGTACATGATTGAAAAATACTTGTGAAATGAAAGGTCAGTTTTTATTATATATATTTAAGAAAAAAAAGAAAAACACAAGTTTCAGAGAAAGGATACTTCACTGAATCATACTAATCTGCAACTGTCTAAAAATGCTGTATTACTTCTTTAAGTATACAATTTGCTGTGCTGGAAGCAAACCAGACTATTGTAATACGTGTTTTATAATTCCTTGAATTTAATATTCTTAACATATGTTAAAATGACCCTAAATATTTTGAATGACTAATATAGTAAGTTTTTTTGGAGACATGCTTATACTGATTGCCACAGTAAATGGATTGTGAAACATTTGAGTTCCCATCAGAAGTCTTTGGAATTTTCATCTTCTAAATCTCCCAATGACTTCAGAGGTTTGTCACTGTGAAAAGCAGTCTCCTTGCCATTATTTAGTACATAATAATTAATTAATATTTACCTAATACTACAATGAGTCATACTTCGATACTTAGTTTCTATAAACAAATAATCTTCAAGCCCTTACTTTTTTTTTCTTGCTTTTCCACTCATTTCCTTACCCTCTATGATGTTGCAATGAGATATAGATTTTATAGAGCAAGATGTCATGAAGAGATATCATAGAGAAATATGATGTAATAAGAATTAAAATAGAGCATTTGTCCTAGCCTTAAGGATCATAGAAAGTATCCATTAAGAAGCAAAAGTTGGTTATAAAGGTATAAAAAGTGAGTAAAATTTTATCAGGCAAAGTAAAGAGAACCTAGTTCAAGATATTAGAAGCATGAGATCTTGTGAAAAATGAGTACTTTTTTTTTTTTTTTCTCAGACCTGAGAAAAGAGAAGTGTGGCTGAAGCACAGAGTGCTTGATAAGATAGGGTGAGAACTCCATACAGACTTTTATGAAATTTTCTAATGATTTTGTTATAAAAAATAAATGGAAACCATGTAAGAATTTGAAACCACAAGAGCAACATAATTAGGTTTATAAAGGTGAGATATTGTCTACTTGGGTAGACCATTGACTTGGATAGTAGGACCTTCTTTATTTTTTCCTACCATTTTTTTAATAACTCAGCTTTCCGTGCACAAAACAGGTCTCCTTTATTTTTTTCCTTTCTCTCATTTTTGTGGCTCATATGGTGAAAGCTCAGAGATTGCCACACATGTTGTATTGTTTTTGTACACAGTGTAACAAACTACCACAAAATTTATAGCTTTAAATAATGCACATGTATTATCTTAAAGTTTCTGTGGGTCAACTTTCCAACATTGTTTAGCTATGCTCTCTGCAGAGGATCTCCCATGGCTGCAATCTAGGTGTTGGCAAGGTCTGGTTTCTCATTTGGAGAAATGACTAGGAAAGCTTCTGCTTTGCCACTTCTGTGGCTATTGGCAGCATTCACTTCATTGTGATTTTAAGATTCATGACAGCTTCCTTGTTGCCAACAAAGAAAGAGAGGGAGACTAGAAAGAGTCTGCGAGCAAGACAGAATCTTATATAAGGCAACTTTTATGAAAGAGACATCCCATCACCTTTGCTATATCATTGGTTAGAAGCAAGTCCTGCCCAAGTTCAAGGTCAGGATGGTGTGGAAGAGGTGGCGATTATGCAAGAGAATTAACACAAAGAGGTAGAGATCATGGGGCCATCTTGAACTCTGTCTACAACACTGCTGTTTTCTGACTTTGTCTTTGAATGCTCTTTCCTCCCACCAGGCAACATTTGTGTCTTGATTTACTGCCATGGCTGCATATTAGATGTACAAATACATTTTCACTGCCACCTGTTATTTTTCTCGATTCATTCTCCTGGATGTTTATAGCATGAAATAATTTCATGATTTATAGTGGTAAGATTAGAGACTTAGAGCTTAATGTTTTAGTAAGTAGGAGTTAAAACAGAGAAGGATCTTGTAGAGAATTTCCCCATTAAGATGTTAGATCCACTCTCTTTTTGTAAATCACATATTTAAGTAATTGTTTATTAAACTGATAAGAACAGATACTACACTTGATCTTAGCCAAAAGGCCGAGAAGCGATTAAGTAATTGTTTATTAACAAAATAACAAAACCAAACTAAAAAAACCTTTACTTAAAAAGCATAAACAAGATGATTATATTTTGTTTTGTTTTGTTCACCAAAATATTTCCACGCCAACAGCATTGCTCAGGTCAAGCTGAGTGGTAAGCAAACGATTGACAAATGCTTGAATACATGCATGCATAACAGAACAAATGGATGAATCATTCTGGTTAATATGCCTCCAAATGGGAGAACATGATGTCAATGCCCTTGCTGCTCAAGAGAGTGATCATTTCAGGTTCCCAGGCTAAAGGTCATGCTCTTTGAAGTATAACAACCTTGAAGGATAATCAATGTTTTCTCTGGAGATGTGTTGCATTAGGAAATTACTGAATGCATTTTCTTTTCAGAAACAAATGCACATGTTACATCGTTTTTTTTTTTTTCCAAACGACACTTTAAAAAAATAGAAATTATTTCTTAGCATAAAGTTGGAAATACCTCACCTAATTTCAGAATAGTCCACAAGAACATTGCTCTCAAAATTTCAGTTAATTTGCCAAGTGTTTTACATACTTCTCATACTTTTCTCCAGTGTTATAAATTACTTTGGACACCAATTGAAAAATCTAGTTCTTAGAGCCATTCAAATTGCATTAATTTGAAAATAATAAAACTGATTTAATAAATGTACTACAAAATAAAACTAAATATTTATAAACCACAGAAAATTTCATGGTTAAATACAATGAATAACCCATTGATATCTCCTCTCACAATATGAAACCATTATAAATACTTTTCAAGTTGATCCAATAATTTTTCTTTCTTGGACTTTTTTTCTCCTCAATAATCACATGAGGGAATATGTATAAAAGGAATTTTACTGTCATCTTCTTTACAGTAGTAGAAAAAAAAAATCAAACAGCATAAGAGGAGTACAACTGAGATGACTTATAGCCCTCTTAATGCTGCAGTCGGTCCCAAGGCCATAACTGACACTCATCATTGCCTTCCTAAACCCATTCTAGATCCCCAACTAGTAATTCTACTGGTCTAAGTAGCTTACCTATTGGAGTGACCCAGACTCTCATCAATAAAAAATCAGTGATTCTGTGTCACAGGTTGGGCTCTTCAGAAAAGAAGTTAAGAATTTTGGGGTCCAGGATTTATATTAAGGATAACCTTTGTGAAAGAAGGAAGAGAAAGTGGATTAAGCAGAAAGAGAGCATAATGTAGGCATGATAAAGTCTTGGCCAACCCAGCAGTGAGTTCTGGGACAAAGGCTACCTGTTGGAGTTATCCTTTGTCAGGACAAAATGGCCAGGCTTCTATACCTATGACTTACTCAGCCATCAGGTGCAGGCTTCCCCCAGAAGAGTGGAATCTTGGGAGAAGTGACTCTATGCAGCTGAAGTTAACACTGAAGGAGTTGACAGCTAGAGGCTATCTGCTAACTACACTTCCTGAAACTTTCCTTAAAGGGAGAACTAGGTGCTACTTCTTCATACCTACCATATACTGATTCCCATACTTTTAGCAGGCCACTGCTGCTGTATGATCATTATAGTTACAGTTGGCCAAGAGAAGCTCTAGCGGATCACCTGTATGTAAAACATTCTTTTCTGCCTCCCTTATGTAATAGTAGCCCTATATCCTCATGATGATCAGGGTCAATAACCCATGTAACTCACTACCAATCTTCTGTATGTGGAAACCAAGATGTGAAGGTAGTAGAAGGAGAATGTTGTCTGGGAAACATCTGGACATGCAAAGATGCAATGGTGATATAGGAAAGATATAAATAACTCTAGTATCCCAAGCTCCCAAATGTCATTGTAGCATTTTCCTATCTGATAAAGCTTTTCTTTTTGGGAGGTGTGGGGGTGGGGTGGGAACACATTCTAATGACTTCACTAAAGTTTCTGAATTTAGGATTAGAGCCAGATTTTATCACTCCTTGAATAGTTGATCACAAAATCAAATCCAGGAAAATTGCCACAGAAGACTTGATAGATAGATCTATATGATATACAGATACCTATATTTATATAATCACCATAAAATTCTAGAAATACAGTAGGAACAAACACTTATCCTATGATACCAAGACAAGAAAAAATATTACTAGTTTGAACATGTCATTGCAACATATTTAACAGTCTTGCTCACGTGTGTAGGGGAGTAAACACTTTTCCCTTTACTCTCCTTGGTTCTCCAGATAGGGCCCTGCAAACTAGACTGTCAAAAGATAGACTAACAAAATAAAAATAGTTTATTAATGCATGCAATGCTCATCAGCAGATAAAACTTGGTGATGAGTAACTCAAAAGGACAGTTAGAACTTGGGCTTATATTAGCATCTTAGCAAAGGACAATCAATTTATTGAGAGGTGACAAGACAAAGGTAAAGGCTTTTAGACTTTTAGGGACAGCAAGGCATGGGAAATAAATATATGGTGAAATATAAATATATGGGAAAACTATGGAAGATAAGGGCTAGTTAGTAAGGTTTGTTTACGTAAACTCTTTCTCAGTGCCATCTCAACTCTGGTAAGAATGATGTTATCTCCATCCTGGTATAGGAAATAGGGGAGGGGCACCTTTAAAGGGAAATTTATGTTCTGCTTTCAAGCAGATAAGGGGATGGCAGACAGCTTACCCCGTGTCTGCTTCTTTTCAATTGCCTTCAGTTCAAAATTATTCTTGTGTCAAAGTGACATATTTGGGGGTGTCATGTTCTGAACCCCTTCACATGCCTTTTGCAACTACCCGATTATGTTTCTAATTGTTTGCTTGTTGATTGTCTGATACCAGTACCCAATAGTGGCCTATTATGGCTGAGATCCCAGAAATACCTTGATGCAGGACCTGCTACATGATCTGTGGTACCCAGTGCAAAATAAAAATGTGAAGTACCCTCATTCAAAAAGTAGAAAAACTCTCCTGTTAAAATATAAAGACCTTCCCTTTTTGGGCTCTCTCTTGACTTGTAGTGTTTTTTTATTTGCTATTTGAAACTTTAAATTATTAGCATGGATTTTATAGTTCATTTTCATATTGTGAAATGCCAGTTTTCAATGCATATGTAAGAGCATTTAATGCATAAGAATCACTGAAATTTGTATTTCATTGTTCTTGATACCTATGCATTTCATTTTCCCAGAACAGTGGAAACACTGCACAAGATTAGCTCAACTGCTTTTATGTCATTTCTTGATACTTTGCACATTCTCTCAACACACTCTTTCTTTGGATTACTGATGAGTAAGGAAAATCTGAGTGATGCCATATTTCCCTAGTCCTTGATGACATCATTTTCAGTATGAATTGTCAGCAAACAAGGGGAAGTAACAGATGCAAGATAGGAAGGGATAGGGTTCCTTGGTCATTCATGTTTTTTAGAATGCTATTGCCTTCTTCAGCATTTGAATTAAGTCTTGGTTTGAACAGAAAGTTAGCACCCCTGCTTACTTAATTTATAGATGTAACAACTTACCTTGTACTTGCTTTGAGTCTTATTGAATTCCATGAATTGTGGGTGACATGGAATTCTGTGCTCATGGGCCCTCACAAATGCTATATGAAAACAGGGAGGTAAGGAGCAGAGAATAAAAATATTGTACATATCTCCTTTGCTTACATACATGCTACATTTATCTTGGGCAGCAGAACATTAAGCCAATTGTAGGGGCCTTCTGAGTGCATGTACCTGTGTGACTACAGGAAGCTGCTCCTGTCTTTGTGAGATGTAGAAAAAGAGGTTTAAAGACTTATAACAATAGAAACATTGTCGTGTTTTATCACATATAATATATAGTATACCACAGGAATTCATATACAGGCTAGAGAAAGTACTTCATTAAAAGAAACATACTGGAAAAATATATTGTTGAATATTGCACCAGCATTTCAAAAAAAAAATGACCATAGTGAATCTTTTCCATATATGATAAAAATGAAAGATGCTGCCATTGGAATAGGCTCTCTAATTGGCAGAAGCTAATTAGGAGTATTTAATAAGAGCAGGAAGGACAAGTTTACTGTCGTAAATAGCAAGGTGAAATGGTATTCAGGATTGTCTGATCCAGGCAAGGCTGCGTGGTATAGTCCGTTAAGTATCTGACTCTTGGTTTGGGCTCAGGTCGTGATCTCAGGGTTGTGAGATTGAGCCTGCATAAGGCTCTGCACTTAGTATGGAGTCTGCTTGAGATTTTCTTTGCCTCTGCCTGTCTCACTTGTGTCTCTCTCTCTCAAATAAATAAATAAATCTTAAAAAAAAATGGTCTGATCCAGTGGCATCATCTATTCCCTAGAAATGAATTAGATGTGTAATTGACCTGTATGTATCATCAGAATAAACAGTGCTGTTGAAACCTGAATGAGAAAACTGCAGTAATGTAGTGTATCTCTGAGCTTGCCTGTATTCAGATCTCTTTTTCTTGATATCTCTCTCTTTTAATAAGGACAACAGTCATATCAGAATAGGGGCTACCTATACGACCTTATTTTACCTTAATTACCTCTTCTTAGATCTTATCACCAAATAAAGCCACATTCTGAGAGTACTGGGGGTTAGGACTTCAACATTTAAGTTTTGGGGGAACACAAATTGGCCCGTAGCATGCAGCCATGAATTCATGGACAAAATAGCCATGGTGGCAGGAGGTAGTTTAAACAGGAACTCAAAGACATGGCCTCCTTTTACCAAATCTATCCTGGTTGGTAGGTGGGTGACATTGTGCTGGGTGTCTTCTCTTACAGAAGCAGTGACCAATGTTGTACATTAGACATAATATCATAACTTGTGACTCCAGGATTACATCTAGTAGGATAGTGATTTGATTAGACCCTTTCCATAACAACTACTCTGTTACAGAGCTATTCAACAGCCTGTTGAATACTCAGTGTACTTACTGTGAGCATAACCTTAAGAAGTGGGTTTTCAGTCCTATATGCTCCAAAACAGTAGATGACATATCATGTTATTTCTTCCAGAGCCAGAATACATGAGTCCAGGAACTAAGGAATAGAATTGGGGGTAGTATATGTCACTATTACAACCAAAAACCACTTGTAATTTCTGACCCCCAAATCTCGACTCTGCGGGTTTAAGAGGCTCTGCTGGTTTAAGAAGTCTGACCCTGAATCTCAGCTCTGCTGGTTTAAGAGGTCTTATTGGTAACCAAGGGAGTAATCCTTCTACCAGGGGATATAATAAATTTCTATTAAATTGGAAGGTAAGATTCTCAACCTCTCCTTTTGGCTCCTAATAATACCAGATAAAAAAGAAAACAGTATCTGTATAATAGAAGGAATCTGAAGACTTTGTACTCTAGAAATGAAGTTGCAGTTTAATATAATGTGTGACCTGATCATCTTCCCTAACTAAACCCTGTCAGCTAATATTTTAAACAGTAAAATTGCAAAAATAAGTCTGCTTTGGTTGATCATTTCTGTAATTTTGGTTATATGACAAACACTTCCCATAACTTGAAAGAGCTAAACCTGCATTTTTAAATTCAGCCAAAAATGTATGGAAAGCACATGAAAAGATAAAAACATTTTAAATCAAACATGTTATTATTAAAGATATTTTAAAATTAACAATCTTTTAATTTTCACAATCCTTTTTGAGTATGGCAGCTTTAAAAATGTGCCTATAAATGAAAGGGTAACAGATAAAATTAAGTCACTTGATGAGTCTAAGTATAAAGCCTTTTTTTATATACTTCCAGAAACTATGAAAGTGAATAAGTCAAATGATTGGGTTTTCAAATATTTTTGTGATTTATTTGGTTTCCAATTCTTTAATTTCAACACTTAAAGTAAAACCTAAATAACCATTAGCCAAAAGAATGTTATTTTTTATATTAGTCATAATGTGACTTTCGTCATATAATTTTGAAGGAATTCAAAGACTTCAGTGTCCAATAAAAACTCCTCAAATTCCCACCTATTTTTTTTACAAAATAAGATTTTCTGGTATTTAAGTCTATAGAAATGGAACATAAAAATAGAATCCTGTATCAACCTATCATAACCAAAATTAACCCATGGATAGATGATCCAATATATTAAAGAGATCCATCCATCTCATTAAGAAGTGAATTTTAAATACAATGCTGTTCTTTGTGCTTCAAACTTGCATATCAAAGTGTGCAATATATTTATATTGTTTCGAGTAACACTGACATAATAATTTTCCAGGAAGATATATTTTTAATATATAGAAATTTATGATAACCTAAACTTTCACCCAAAAATGATTTTTAAGATATCCACATATTTTTGTGGCTGAAAATTGTATAGGATAATCAATAAATGAATTTCTAGAGTAAGTGACATATTAGGATAAAATTTTGTTGAGGAAGTGGAATAAAAATACAAGCTCAAGGAGAAAAAGCATTTAATTACTCTTTACTTGTAAGGAAGAGCTTAGTGATGTATTTTTTTTTTCAAGGGATGATGATAAATATTGAATATCTATGGCAGTTACATTCTAAAGGATGTATTTTTAAAAGTACTGTAGCATAGTTTTATTTTTTATTTTTACTTTTTGCATAGTTTTATTTTTAAAGGTAAATATTTAAAATGGTATTTATTTTGCAACTTTTAAAATTATGACACCAATAAATTTGGAGACAATTGAGGAAGAATAAGAGGGACCAGCACTGAAAGTTCAAATGGTATACTCAGGACATAGGAGTAAAATTAAGTGCACATGGTATTCTGAAAATCAGATGCAGTTTCATGAAGTAGGGAATTTCCAGTAGCGTCAAATATTGTTGAGAAGCTAAGAAAGAAGAAGACAGAAAACCAGCCATTGGTTTTGACAAAATAAAATAGGTTAACGTTGGCCTTAATAAGAGCTGTTATTTTTTTTTTTTAAGATTTTATTTATTTATTTGAAAGAGAGAGCACAAGCAGGGCAAGAGGGAGAAGCAGGCTCCCCGCCAAGCAGGGAGCCTGATGCAGGCTCGATCCCAGGACCCTGGGATCATGACCTGAGCCGAAGGCAGACGCTTAACCGACTGAGCCACCCAGGCGCCCGAGAACTGTTAATTTTGATGGAAGAGGAACTACAGTATACTGGTAGCCTAATTATAGTTTACCAAAGACAAATTAGGAAATGAAATGGAAACAATGGGCAGGCACAACTTTTTGAGCCCTGGAAAGGGGAATAGAGAGAGAGGACAAAAACTGAATAATAATGGGGGTTACAAAATTTTCTTTAGGTGGGTAGTGACCACTAAGGAATGGTATATGACTATGGTAATTGTATGCCAATAATGATGGGAATGGTTCTGTGGAAAGGAAGAAAATGGTGCTAAAGGAGAAAATTGATACAAGTACAGGACTGAGGATTTTTTGTTTGATTAATATTGTTTTGTTTTGCTTTTGCTAGTAATATGGGATAGGTAATATAACATGGGGTGGTAATATGGGTAATACAGGTGTAAATAGAGAAGTTTTCTTTAGACTGGGACAAGCACTTATTTCTCCATTCTATTCAGAGTGAATGCATAGTGTGTGGTTTCAGGTACAGGAAGCTGAGTGAAATGACAGGGGTATCAGCAGAGAGTGATGGGGGAGTTGGCTTAGAGGAGATGTGATGCATGTAAAACAGACGTTGTGAAACAGAAATGTAGAAAGTAACTTTATTGAAGAAGTGTAGTATGATTGTCTGGCAGTGGTGATAAGTATTTGACATTTTTCATCATAATTTTGAAATACTTAACACTTTGTGTAGTTGTCTCTAAGAACATTCAGCAGCTTTAAAAAGTCAGATTAACACATCAGAAAGGAGAGGTGTAATGGAGTTAACCACATTTTCCCAGCCAGTTATAGAGAATGACAATTAGCTCTAGGTTGGGTTAAGAAGGAAGGGGCACATAAGGCCGGTGAAGTATAATTTACAGTATAAATTTATAATTTAACTAATTCCCCCACTTTAAGCATACAATTTGATACTTTTTTTTAAAGATTTTATTTATTTATTTGAGAGAGAGAATGAGAGAGAGAACACATGAGAGGGGGGAGGGTCAGAGGGAGAAGCAGACTCCCCGCCGAGCAGGGAACCTGATGCGGGACTCGATCCAGGGACTCCAGGATCATGACCTGAGCCGAAGGCAGTCGCTTAACCAACTGAGCCACCCAGGCGCCCCAATACAATTCAGTACTTTTCAGTAAGTTTACCAATTTGTACAACCATTACCACAACCCAGTTTTAGAACATTCTTAGAACTTCACTAAGTTTCCACCTATCCTTTTACAATTAATCCCCATTCCCACCTCTATTCCCAGGTGACCACTAATCTGATTTTTATATATAAATATTTACTTTTTCTGAACTTTTCATATAAATGAAATAATATAATCTGTGGTCTTTTGGGTCTGGTTTCTTTAACTTAGCATAACGCTTTCAAAGTTTATACTGCAGCATGTATCTGTACTTTAATTAGTATAAATAATATTCCAAATAATATTCCATTTTATCAATATACTAAATTTTGTTTATTCATTCACCAACTGACAGATATTTGGGCTATTTCCACTTTTTGACAATGATGGATAAAAGAGGAAATATTTGAAATCAATAATGATAAAACATAAACATAAACAAGTGTTTTGGGGGCCTATGATTTTGTCGAGAAGGATTGTCCTGGATAAGAAAGTAAAGAAATAGAAATTAAAAGTTTAGATGGTTCATTGATATGATGGTTTAAGTCATCAATGACAATAAGAAGAGTAGTGGAGTAGAAAGCTAAGGTGAGTTAGGTAATGAACTTATAAGTGAACTTCAATAAATGACAATAACACGAAGGGATGAAATGCAGTGAACTCTGGTGACCTTTCCATGGACTGGACTATACGTTAAGAAGGAAGGATGTGAGACCACTGGCTAGCAGCAATGTGAAACAAGGTTTTACCTATATTTCCTTTATGCCATTGATACATAGAATATGAAAGGAAGAGATTAATAATCTCTATTTAAGAGGGATGTAGACGAAATAGCATATTCAGGAACAGCTAGATTTAAATTAGAGCAAAAATGTTATGGAGTGGCAGGGGAGTTTACTTAGAAATGACACAGTGGAACCATTTGAGGGAGAAATGGGAATGACAGAAATTTAGAGCACTTTATTTCAAGACTCATATCAGTATCAAAGTCCCATTTTATAACAAATATTATATGATACCACTTTAATACTATAAAATCAAATTCATAGAAAAAATAAACAACTTGAAAATCAGTGCAATATCCTAGGAGTAATATGGGTAAATAGAAGGAAATAATTTATATTAAATAACGTGAATCAATATGTAAATGTGCAGACATGGTTCTACTACAAGATATAAGAGTCAGAAGCTTGCATTTCTACTGAGAATCATCCTAAAAGAGGTAAAAATGCAGACTGCCTGTGGTATGCGGCATGACAACTGCTGAATGAGAGGCTATTGGTGAACCAATTTTCAAATATGGTGAACAATTCTAGTAAAGTTCCATTTTTTAAAAAGTGCAGTCTTCCCTTGAATGGCATGGTTAAAATCTTGGGGAAAAATCACAGAATACTGAGAACATATGAAGTTCCTTATATTTATATGTAAATCATAGTTAGGGTCCAATTCATGACTATCTTAAATGTCACAGATGGCTGGAAAATCAAAGTATACCTATTATTTCTAAATGAAGACTATCAAATAACAGTAGTCCTTCTCCACAATAATTGCAGATACAAAACACAGCTTCATAGTATGTATTTAATGCTAGTAATTCAAGGGAATATGCAGAGTAGTGTGGGAATTAGCACTCAAAAATGAGGGATTATTTTTGACACTTTTACATTAAATCATAAAAAAGAGAATAAAACAAAGCATGAAAGGATTGGCCCTGGAAATTGAGTATGAAACTACTAAAATCCACAGGAAGCTTCCATTTTTCTTAGCCCTGGGTAAAGGTGGGAGAGGAGAATCTGAAGAACACAGGGAGGCTGGCCCTGACCTTCAGAGACAGGCTTTACTGATCTGATCATTTGGTAAAATAAATATCAGTACAAGGCCGGGTCTTTTAGGTATCTAATGCTTTTGTGGCAATTGTGGATGCTTCACAAATGAAGAAGAGAGATGTAGTTAACACATTTATTACATCTTCAACCCATAGCACTTTAGAGATGATTCAGAGCCTATTCAAACTATTACACACTCAAATAAGCTAATAATGGGTTGTGTCTGTTTAAGTGGCATTTATTAAATATTTCTTTTATGGAGAAAAGAGTCTAAGCATTATGAGCATGAGAGGAAGTGGGAAAAGAGAGAAAGAGCTCCCAGTAGAAGTACTCAGCTTGTAGTATATTGTCCAAAGCAAATATAGACCCAAACCTGCATACCATACTTACCCAAACAAATGTCGCCTAGGTGCCCAAATCCAACCTTCTTAGAAGCAGCTGAGCAAACTAGTGGTGTTATTTTACTAGCTCATTGAGGGATCATATGGGCCTTTATCCTAAGTGGCTTTTCAAAGTTCTTCTCCTAGCTACATGTTTCTTTTCCCCTGAGAGGCATTTGACTAAAAAGGACTTTCATTTATTAACTTTTTAAAATTTAAATTCCAGTTAGTTAACACATAGTATAATATTAGTTTCAGGTTGGGGCACCTGGGTGGCTCAGTCATTAAGTGTCTGCCTTCGGCTCAGGTCATGATCCCAGGGTCCTGGGATGGAGCCCCACACCGGGCTCCCTGCTCAGCGGGAGCCTGCTTCTCCCTCTCCTCCCCCCTTGTGCTCTCTCTCACTATCTCTGTCACTCTCTGTCTCTCTCTCAAATAAATAAATAAAATCTTTAAAAAAAATTTTTTTTAAATATTTGTTTCAGGTGTACAATATAGTAGCTCAACACTTCCATACAATACCTGGTGCTTATCACAACAAATGCATTCCTTAATCTCCATCACCAATTTACCCATTCCACCACCTCCCTTCTGGTAACCATCAGTTTGTTTTCTATAGTTAAGAGTCTCTGTCTTGGTTTGCCTCTCTCTCTCTTTTTCCCCCTTTGCTACTTTGTTTTGTTTCTTAAATTCACATGAGTGAAATCATACAGTATTTGTCTTTCTCTGACTTATTTGGCTTAGCATAATAGTCTTTAGCTCCTTCCATGTCATTGCTAATGGCAAGATTTCATTCTTTTATATGGTTGAGGACTATTCCATTGTATATATATATATATATATACCACCTCTTATTTATCCATTCATCAGTCGATGGACGCTTGGACTGTTTCTATAGTTTGGCTATTGGAGATTATGTTGCTATAAACATCTGGGTGCATGTATCCCTTTGAATTAGCATTTTTGTATTCTTTGGGTTAATACCTAGTAGTGTAATTGCTGGACCATATAGGATAGTTCTATTTTTAACTTTTTGAGTAACCTCCATAATATTTTCCACAGTGGCTGCACCAATTTGCATTCCCACCAACAGTGCAAGAGGGTTTCCCTTTCTCCACATCCTTTTCAACACCTGTTGTCTCTTGTTTTATTGATTTTTGCCACTCTGATAGGTGATACGTCATTGTAGTTTTGATTTGCATTTCCCTGATGATCAGTGATGTTGAGCATCTTTTCATATGTTTGTTAGCTATCTGGATGTCTTCTTTGGAAAAATGTCTATTCATGTCTTCTGCCCATTTTTTAATTGGATTATTTGTTTTTTGGATGTTGAGTTGTAGAAATTCTTCATATATTTTGGATACTAACCCTTTATCAGATATGTTATTTCCAAATATCTTCTCCCAGTCAGTAGTTTGCCTTTTAGTTTTGTTGACTGTTTTCTTTGCTGTGAAGAAGTTTTTATTTTGATGAAGTCCCAATAATTTATTTTTGATTTTGTTTCCCTTGCCTCAGGAGACATAACCAGAAATAAGTTTTTATGGCCAATGTCAAAGAGGTTATTGCCTGTTTTCTCCTCTAGCATTTTTAAAAATTTATTATTTTATTTAAATTCAAATAATTAACATGTAGTGTATTATTAGTTTCAGAAGTATAGTTCAGTGATTCATCAGTTGCAGATAACACACAGGCTCATTACATCACATGCCCTCCTTGATGCCCATCACCCAGTTACCCCATCCCCCCTACCCACCTTCCCTCCAGCAACCCTCAGTTAGTCTCCTATAGTTAAGAGTCTCTTATGACTTGTACTCTAGCATTTTTATGGTTTCATGTCTCGCATTTAGGTCTTTAATCCATTTTGAATTTATTTTTGTATGTGATGTAAGAAAGTAGTCCAGTTTCATTCTTTTGCATGTTGCTGTCCAGTTTTCCCAACACCATTTGTTGAAGAGACTGTTATTTTCACATTGGATATTCTTTTCTGCTTTGTTGAAGATTAATTGACCATATAGTTGTGGGTTTATTTCTGGGTTTTCTATTCTGTTGCAGTGATCTATTTGTCTATTCTTGTGCCAGTACCATACTGTTTTGATCAGCACGGCTTTGTAATACAACTTGAAGTCTGGAATCATGATGCCTCTAGGTTTGCTTCTGTTTTTCAAGGCTGCTTTGGTTATTCAGGGTCTTTTGTTCATATTTTAGGACTATTTGTTCTAGCTCTGTGAAAAATGCTGGTGGTATGTTGATAGGGATTCCTTTAAATGTGTAGATTGCTTTGGGTAGTATAGACATTTAAACAATATTTGTTCCTCCAATCCACAATCATGGAATGTTTTTCCATTTCTTTGTGTCCTCTTCAATTTCTTTCATCAGTGTTTTATAGTTTTCAGAGTACAGATCTTTCACCTCTTTGGTTAGGTTTATTCCTAGGTATCTTATGGTTTTTGGTGCTTTCTCTGTCTCATTTAAATTTCTATGGTGCTATAATGCCCCATTTAAATTGGTGCACTTTTCTCCAGCATAGCTGGTGAATCATTTGCTGTGTTTTACAAATTTTTTGAAAAATGTAGATATTCTAAAAGCAAAAGTAATGCCCGAAGAGGCTGTCTAAATTCTCAGAGGTAGATAAATGCATAATTATTAACAGAACCAAGATGAATAATGGACTTTCTTATCTTTACTTATTTTTTCCTCTGTGAGGAAAAAAAATATAGGTTAATAGAAAGACTATACATGACTAACTCTAATGTTATTTGCATCTTTTTTTCTTTTCCAATTGAAAGCAATAGTAGTGATTAGGCTATTAAGGTAAAGATAATATCATTCATAACCTTCCAGGTGATAACATATATATTTTCCAGGTGTAACTGCATTTTTATATTTTAAACAATTTGTAGAAAGCAAGAAAAATTTAGTAGTTTGTAGACAATATTCAATACTGGCTTCAGAAATATTGATGTTCATACATATCTGTATTCACTTAGGGAAAATAATGAACACTTTATTCTAATTATAATATAGAATCTTTATATATACAGTTCTTGATTAACCTAAAAGTAATGACCAGGTTCTAGGTGTAAAATTAACATCCATTTGTGATTAATTTACTTTTGTCCTCAATATAAAATGAGTGTCCAGGTAAACCCAGAGTTTTCAAAATCTTCATATGCAGACAAGTTTTCCATTGCAAGAGAACCTTTGTTTAATATATTGTTAGTATATGTTAAGTCAAAGAAGGCAGAACATGTTTTCCTAATTGGCTCTCCCCGAAGTTTCTTCAATAACGATGTTTAAATTTCAATTACATTGTTTTATTTCCACGTATGACTGTTCAATCTATGCAGATGAATATGAATGTGTAACATTCTTACAAATAGTTCACAAAAATATACTTCAAAGCATCTGATGCACAACTGATGTGAATAATGTATGGCTTTAGAGTAATTTTTCACAGAAGAACTTAAAGTGAATAGTATTATATTAAATATACTAAAATTATTTCAAATAATTAACAGAGAGAAACATTTTAATTGTTACTTTACTTCTTTACAAAGATTGAGTTTCTTGAACAATAAAATCAGCCATACTGTATAACTAAAATCATCATATATGCTATTATATGATTCTCAAAAATGCTTTAGAACACAAACTGAAAGCAAATCAAAGTTTAAAACCCCAAAAATATATGAACTCATTTACATCAAAGATAACTACTGAGAAATTATTTGAAATGTGTTTTACAAGGTTTTTATTAGATGAAAAATATTTCCTTTCCTTCAAAGTAGCTTGTAAAATTCACAACTATATATTTGATTCTTTAATTTTTAATAGAAATCTAAAGTCTACCACAGCAAATTAATAATGAAATGATTTGCTACTTATTCAGCAATCCTTAGTTTTTCCACAGGTTCATTTTTTTCCTTTCTCTGGAGGAACACACCATTACATTTTCTAAATCCTTAACATGTAATGATCTTCCATTTTTAACCTGTTGCCAATTATCAGCCCAACAGAAGCTATCTGAACATGTGGTTAGCACACAGATTAATAGCATTGCCCAACTGTTTTCCATTTCATCCGGTGCTCAATCTAGATTCCAAAAACAGACAGTCTTGCATTGAATTACTCATAAATTGCTTATTAAGGTGCTAACATGACACTCTTACTGCTTCTTGACATTCCACAGGCCTTAGGAGCTATCAGCCATGGCATTTTGTTATTATACTTGCTCTCCATTTTAGGTCAGCTGTGGAATAGCTTTCAGTGATACCTTTCTAATTGGTTTCAGCTCCTTAAGTATGGTTGGCTTCACGTCCTCCCCACCTGCTGTTTCTTTTTTCATCCCTTCATGTTTAGTTCTTTTTTTTTAAAGATTTTATTTATTTGACAGAGAGAGACACATTTAATTCACTCGTATTTTTTCTTGCTTCTAAATTTAAATTTGACAAAACTCTAAAGGAATAGTTTGTAGAAATTGGTTATTCTTCTACATATAAAATGATAGAAGGTTGTAATATAGATGATTTAATGCCTTTCTTTTTGTCTGTTTTTTTCCTTCACTTTTCCTTTTCCAGTGAGTCAACAGCACCCATAATTCCTGTGAATAGAAAGCACAAGCAGGGGGAGTGGGAGAGGGAGAAGCAGGCTTCCCGCGGAGCAGGGAGCCTGATGCGGGGCTCGATCCCAGGACCCTGGGATCATGACCTGAGCCGAAGGCAGATGCCCAACGACTGAGCCACCCAGGCGCCCCCATGTTTAGTTCTTGACCATTTAGTATTCATAATGTAAAAGTTTTCGATTTTAAAATTCCAAAGTATTGCTTGCAACCACCTACGACTTTATCATTAAAATACAAAAACAAATTTTAAAAAATGATTCAACCAGTGAACATTGCTCTATTGTGTGTTTGTGTTCAAATAACTTTACATTTTAAAATAACAAGGGCATTCATGGTCATAATTAAAACCTTAAGCAAAGTATTTAACATATAAAGCTTTTCTGAACACCATGCTTCTTAAGCATAATACATAGATGTTTAATAAAATGAAATTTTAACCATATTAAAAAGATTAGTGGTTTGAACTAATACCATCTTATTTTTTACATGTAACAACATCTTTAATTTTTATATATTAGGTTTCTCGATCAATAACATGTAGCTTCATATTTAAAATAATTCCTTCATGACCATAATACATATTGCTGCCTTTATTAGTATATTAATAAACCTGAAGGTCAGTTTAGAATAGACATTTTTATTAGTTGCCTCAAATGTTAAAATAATATCTTCTGTCTTCTCAATAATACTTCTCAGAGGCCTGGAATTCTTAGTATATTTAAAGTTCTGAGTGAACAGCAACAACAAAAATGTATGTTTTAAAACATCAGTACCATTTTTCCAATTCATAGGAGGCAGGGAATAGCTGTCACTTTGTTAACGCTTTCACTAGATAAAAATCTATTCAAATGCATGTAGTCATGTTCCTTAGCAAAATGGACTACATATGTAATTATGTATTTTAAATTCATTGGTCTAGAAGTTAAAGTTTTGAAGTTTTGAAGTCTACAAATAGAGGACTTTGCATGTTTATCTGGCAAACTACTATAATTCCTTAATATATCAATTGGTTATATATTTTAATATATTAACCTTACTGAGGAATATTATTTGTCTTACAGTGTGTTAATATTTTACAGTCATCCTTGAGAAGTATAATCAGATATTTCATTTATTTTGCTCACTTTGTTTCAGTAAAAACATTTTGCTTTACTTAATAATTTGTTTTCTTCAACTATTTTACAATGAATTTTGAGAGATTTAAAGATGAATCAGGTAAAACAGATTGCCTAAGTTAGTGTAAAATTACCTTGCTGTAGCATTCCATTGCATTTGTCTATATGCCTGCTTCATCTCTTGCATTCTGGTGCTCTTTCTTACTGTGCCACTGGAATCATTCTGTGATCCCAAATTACTTCACAATAAGGATTTTTTTTTCCCATAATTTTTTGGATTTTTTTGCAGGATTGGATGCCAGTGCCACTATTTTTTCTATATTGATAACATCTCTGATTCTCTTATTCTATTTCTGGCAACCTTATGTCTCTTTCACTGCTACCTTTTTTTCCTTTAATCATTAACTTGACAAACATCTGAAGGCTTGTAGTGTGATCAACATTCTATATGAAATTCTTTTTATATTTATTTTTCTACTGGGATCAGCCATTTCAGTCTCCTTTCTTCTCTTTCTTTTTCTTCCTTCCTTCCTTCCTTCCTTCCTTCCTTCCTTCCTTCCCTCCTCTCTCTGTCTCTCTTTTTCCTCCCTTCCTTCCTTTTTTTCTGGGTTTGATAATACACAATATTCTCTCCTGTCTTCTAAGAGTCATTTATTTTACTCATTAATAATTTTGTTGATTCATTCACGAATCCAAAATGGACTGAATTGTATAATAGTATAAATTTAGAGCAATAAAATAATAAAGTAGTGTGCATCACATATTTTCCTTAAAATTTTCAGTCCCATCTAATATCTCTATCAGTCTAAGTCTTGATTTTCTAATATTTGACTTAGAATCACATATACACATATATTTCATAACTTTTCCCATTAATAAATCTTGGCAATTTTGTCTTTAATAAATCTGCCATCCCTTACCTACTGATATTTTACTTTACAGAAATCAGCTATCTTGTTTCTTTTATTTCAGTCATTTGATTTTTCAATTCACACCAAACCTTAACATAGCTATTAGGATTTTTCTTTTTCAAATGTTATATACTCCCACACTCTTCTTTGAGGACTTAGATTGATTTTGCTTCTGTCTATGAAATGCAAATTCTTCTTCCTCTAGGTAAGACTCAAGATAACTGTTAGCTCTCTGCCATATACCTCTGTGGATATCCTCATTTTAATTTATACTATGTACCACCACATTAGATACATCAAATTATCTATGCTAACCAATGAACATTTAATTCACTCATATTTTTTCTTGCTTCTAAATTTAAATTTGACAAAACTCTAAAGGAATAGTTTGTAGAAATTGGTTATTCTTCTACATATAAAATGATAGTAGGTTGTAATATAGATGATTTAATTCCTTTCTTTTTGTCTGTTTTTTTCCTTCACTTTTCCTTTTTCAGTGAGTCAACAGCACCCATAATTCCTGTGAATAGATTGTTATATCAATAATGTTGAAAGAAAAGAATATTTAATCTTCCATTTTGTTTGGTTTTGTTTTGGTTTATTTACCAAGTCTTTTTTGAAAACCATAAGAAAGTGACCATGTAAATGGGTCCCTGCTGAGGAGCAGGGGAAGGAGCTAGGAGACACTACAGGAAGGTCACCCGAAGGGCCCCTGGGTGGCTCAGTCAGTAAAGTGTCTGACTCTTGGTTTCGGCTCAGGTCATGACCTCAGGGTGCAGCGTAGAGCCCTGCCTAGGCTCCCTGCTCAGCACAGAGTCAGCTTGAGATTCTCTCCCTCTCTCCCTGCTCCTCTCTCTGCTCACACTCTCCTAGGATAAAATAAATAAAATCTTAAAAAAAAAAAAGGAAGGTCACCTGAGCAAGGGAAAGAGGAGACGAAGGTGAGGCATGAGCACCATCTGTGGTCAGCATTAGGGAGTTACTTTTGAATGGAGCAACTCTGGCAGACCATCTATCCACCGGAATGAACAAGGCATTTCATCTGTCCTGAGGAACAGATCTTTAAGTCCTGGTGGATAAGGGCCTCTGTTAACAGGGACTAAATCTTGTACATTATCCCGGAAAAGGTCAAATTCTACTTTTGGGCCACGTATTTGAATGCTCCTGGGGAAACTGCCTTACTTTTCTGTATCCTTAGTTTCCTCAACTGTAAAATGGAACCATAATGATAAGAATATCTACTTTTAGAGTTATTGTGAACGTTAATGTGACAATATATGTAAAGACCTAAGAAGAATTCTTGATACATAGTCTTCAATATATTAATATGATTTAAATGTGTTTTGATATTAATAGCATCTTTGGAAAAGCATTTTTACAATTAATTAATTCTATGTGATTTCTAGTGCCTATGGCTTTCCAAATGATCATCCAGAAGCTTTTTCTAAAAAATAATAGTTGTGTGTTTGTTACTGCTTATATACCAATTCAAATCTCTTAAATCCCACCTTTGACTCCAAAATCTAGCAACTTTTGGTTGTAATTTGACAATGCCTTGACACAAGCTCATGCCATGTGAAATACTGCTTTCTTCTCTTACATAGAATGGGGAGACCACAGTAATCTGGTCAACATTCTCACGTGTACAACCCAAAATTTCCAGGTGGCATGGGAGAGCAGGAAATAATTCTTAGCCACTGTGTAATGAAAATCAATGTTCCCCCTTTCCTCCCTCAGATGTGCATCTCTGAAAAAAATATTTCAGAACAGTCCCCAGAAAGTATTGTGATATCCAGCACTAATCAGGAGTTGTCTACCTTATTGTTGGATTTCCCACCTTCCCTATTTTACTACCTGCCCCTCCCCACCTCACCTCACCACTCTGCTCCCCCTTCTGCTCTCTGGGCTCCAATTCCAAATAAACTCTACACATGCAAGCTGGCCCCAGGCATAAGAGAATCTGAGCTATGACAAGTTGCTAATCCTCTGCCTAGGTAGCTGAAATAATTTATCATGTAGATTTTAATATTAATTTGTACCTTACATTTGTTCAAACATACTTTGTAAGGGTGTGTTTTAACTGCTTCAGATAGCAGTGTTTTGCTCTTAGGCAAAATTGTGAAAGTCTTAAATTTGGGAATTTTATTTTCAGTGAGCACTTTTAGTGTTTTGTAACAGTGTGTGTGTGCATATATGTAAGTGTTTTCATATTATTTTCTTTCAACACATTCTTAGAAATAAGAAACGACTACAAAATGGTTGCAATCTCACAAGGTAAGCCAAGACCAGACCACAGCTGCATGACCTCAACAATATCTCCAGATGTGCCTCTGTTGCCTGCCAGTCGACGATTAAGAAAGGGAGCCAAGAGAGGTGACACCAAGGAGTTAGCAACAGACCCTGATGCTTTGAATAGAACATACATTCAGACTTTGGCATCTGGTTCCTACTTTTGCCAAATGTGCCTTGTTTGTATCCACAGCTGTTAAATGTGTTTGTTGAAAGGGATAGATCAGGGAGAAGAAAGAGATTGGCAAGAGATATGCCAGCTTCTTTGGGAGGCAGTGTCAAGCCAAAGTGCAATTTACTCACAGATAATTATTTGCTTTGGAAATCTGGTGTCATTTATTAGAATAACTGTGGTATGTGGTGAGCAATGAGCCTCATGTTATAGCAGTAATCTTTACACTTCACTGTAAATCAAGAATTTATAATTGTGCTGAAATAATTAACACCCAAAGAGCAAATATATCTTCGTTTACTTCAAATAATATAAACTGTTTAGATTGAATTATTAAAGGCTGGAATTTATATAATTTTCTAATCATACTCATGATTTTGGCTTTTCCAAACATATTAGCAAATAAAGTGTGTTTCTATTAACTATGTTAATATAGTTAGTAGGTGGTACTCTATTAACTATATGAAATTGTTAACCATTGAAAAACAGCTGAATAGGTAATATTTAAATCTTGAGACGTGTGCATGTTTATTCCTACTCTATGTTTTATTACTATGCCAAAAATTTATTTAAAATATTTTTAAAATGGAGGATCAGTTAAATTATGTATTAGAGTAGTTGGCATGATGAAAATGTATTGAATTCACAGTTTTTCTATTATTAAAATCATTTAGAAAACAGTATAATTTGTCATAAAAAGGAATATATAAGTTTGAGAATGTACTCAAGCAAGTCATATTACTACTTATCATTTTTTGTTAACTACAAATAAAGTCATTGATGGGCAGCAAAAAATTAATCAGAAGTTGTATAGTTTGAACAGTGTGTATAGTGTGATAAGAATTGTATAGTTTATCCACTAAGAAGTCAATTTTCACTTGTCATTTCAAACCAATGACTGTTGACTAAATTTCAAGAGTTCTTCTTACTCTAAAGTCTTACATTATTTTACATAACACATATTGCATACTTTAAGATTTTATATTGTCCTATCTCCAGTACCCAAGTCCCCTTAGAATTTCTGCTGAATCAAGGAATCACAGGAATGGATAAACAAATTTATAAATCAACATATTTTTCTATTTTGATTTTTCTAATTCCTTGGCCATTAGGGATTAAAATATTAGGATGATTTTTATCTTAGAAATTAAACAATTTTTTTCAAATTAGAAAATAGGCCTAAAAGTCCTAAATTGTCTCAGAATCATATCCTTCCTAAAATTTATGATCCTCTATCCCAAAAGCTGTTTCAAAAAGAGAGATGCAAAAAGGATAAAGGGAGAGTCCTGCTGCTCTTGTGATAAAAGAAAAAGACCTCTCTTGTCATAACTGTCCTTTTCCTTTGTGATTAAAATATCTCTCATGATCATAGGAAAGTTTCTCCTACTCTCTGACAATAAAAACTAATGCCAAGGACTCTGATAATAAATAACAATAACAATAATAATAATAATAAAGAATATTTTTCTTCACTTATGTCCTTTTTTTAGAAGTAACACGTAAGTGACAAGTCTAAACTGACATTCTATTTCAGGATATTGTAAGTAAAAGAATGGTCAGTCCCACAGATAAATTTATTTTGGGTAACTGCTGGTATCGACCATAATGTGTAATTGAAAAAGAATTAGCCAACATTAGATACAATGTTTCCACTAGCTACTGTTGAGGTCAGTATGCTGCCAGGACCAGCCAGTAAACCATGTCCATAGGCTCCCTAGTCCATCTACCTCTTTTTAAGTGAGTGTGTGTGTGTGTTTGTGTGTGTGCATGTTGCCTACCTTTAGACTGTTGCCATTGGAGAATCTTAATTATTCATGATTTTATCATGACCTTTAAAATTAGTTTATGGGGTAACATAACTACAAACATCTAGACCCATACAGATATGAAGCACACAAATATTACATAAAAATGAAACTGGTATAGTTTAATTTAAAAATGAAATTTAGATTACCAGCTTGAATGCTTTCATTTGCAGTTAACGACACCCAAACTCAATTGGTTTAAACAAGTTTCACTGGTCTTGTGACTGAAAAATGGAAATTTAGATCGGTCTTCAGTTCTCACTTTGAGAGGACTCTCACATTTCATGCGTCTTAGATTATTTTATGATTGGCAGTTTGCTGCCATCAGTTGCAGTTACATGTTTCCTCCTTCATAGATAAGGGAAAACGAATCACTGTTTTTCACAAATCAGAACAAGCTCCTGAACTTTGATCTAACTGGATCAGTTGGAACCTATCACTGCGGCCAGTGTAATGTCGGACAATGATTGGTTTAACTAACTGGCTAACCTGGATTACCGCTCACTCCAGATCTAACCGTCTTTGTAATGGAGATTTCATTATAGTCTTTGGCTTAAATAACATGCCAATTAGTGTCACTGCAACAGAATGGTTGATCTTCTAAAATTTGGTTAATGTTAGAAAGGGAGACGTATATTGCGTATGTAATTATTTCCCCTTCCTAACATTTCAAAAAACAAAAACTCAAAGCGTGTCAGTTGCTGTTTAGAAAATATGAGTTTTCAGACTTAACTTCTTTGTGTCAATGAAGTAATTATTACTATAAATATTTTGCATTCAGTTAACTTGAAGATATGATGTATTTTACATGCATATTTCTAAATTTGTGGAAGTTCTGATTATGTTTTATATTTTGTAAATATTTAGTCAAAAATTATAAAATCATTATTTGATCTTGGTTAAAAAAGCATGCAGAATAAAATATCTATTTAGATACCACTAAACTTCTAGTTGCTTTTCTCATTACTCTCCTAGGGAAAAATCAGGATACACACACCCCCACATCCATACACACACATATACATTACACTTATACATATGTATGTGTGTATATATATATACACATATGTATATACAAACATATATGTATACATATATATTAATGTATATATGCAAATTACAGGGAATACACACCAATTAATTTACTTTTCATTTATTTTCAGTAAGTGCCTGTCTCTATTTTATAAGGAAAAGATACACACTTGAGGGATTATGAATTTTCAAAGTATTAAATTTTCTCACTGGGACCCCTGTCACTGTTTGTTATGCAGTGCTGGTTGTTAGGACCATAAATCTGGGCATATAATATTAAGGACAGGGTTGGAGCTGTCTGATTTGAAGCATATAAAGTCTTAACTGCCACAGATAATGTCAACCCAAATTATTATTTCCATTTCAACACAGATTATAGGACAGAAAGACATAAATGGAAATTAAAAAATAAATTCACCACATATTTCAGAAAGTACCTTTTCACGTGGAGAATAATAAATACTTAGAAGAGCCTGCAGGCAAAGTTGTTGAGGCAAAAGCAGGAATGTCATTCAAGAAACAATTAGATGCCATCCTTGGGGAAATGGAGTACTAAAAAGGATATGCCTTGATGGACCAAATGACATTTATTCTCTCTCCAAAAATCTCTCATGTTCTTATAATTCTAATTGAGAAATATTTCAGCAATTTGGCCTCCAGCAATGTCAGTTCTTACTTGAATTATTCACCTCACCAGTTCACTGCTGAGGAAGAACCTTTCTCATAGAGCTACAAATATTGCATATTGACCAGATGTAATTCCCAACATTGTTGTTCGTAGGCATTTTATTCACAAAAATGCCTTAGGTCTGATACTATAAAGTGCTTAATTACAGAAAAAGTCTCTTTTAAATCCAATGTGATTGCACACGGGCCCAAACTGGAGAAGGGGGGCTTAACTAACTTCATTAATTATGGAGGGAATGAGGAGTTTTAAAAATATTTTCTTGGCAAAAGTTATTTCAAAATATAGTTGATTCTTGAGGCATGTGTCATATATAAATCTGTTTCTTAATTATGTCACATATGTTAATGGACTGTCTCTAGCTATTGACTTTATTTCAATAGAGTATCATAGAAATAAAAATTAAAAAAAATAGGGGCCTAAAAAGAGGTTAATTACAGTAGATCTAAAATCACAAGCATTCAATAATTACACACTTTTAAAAGCTAGCAATGGATACTGAATACATGTAACATACAAAGTTGATTAGATGCATTTGAGGAAAGGTGGGGCAATCAACTATCTACAGTCTTCTAATTTTCAATAGATTTAGCTGAACAGAGAATTCTTGAGAATCCGGGGATATTGTGAAAGCTATATTCCCCCTATTATGTTCTTAAAGTGATATTCAGTGAACGAAAAAGAACATGTTTCTATCTGTCTTCTAAATGGACTCCTAGAGCTCCCTCTGTGTATCACAAACTGGAACTCAGTGGTGAACTGAGTGTTGAGAGCAGGTCACATAAATTGGACAGTTCAAAGCTAAATAAACTAGGGGCTTGAAAAATGCCAGTATATTTAAGTGTTTTTAAAACAAATAAATATTTTATGAATTGTTGCCAAAGATAAAAGTTATATCAATTATATTAAAACATATATATGTTCATTATAGCGCAATTGTTTTCATAATAGATTAAATCTGTTAATTTGTAAATGATACTTTTATGAAGTACTATAACAAAGCATTATACTAATGAAGTAAATGATAAAATTTATAAAACAGTCTGTGCTAGAGAGAAAATAGGTGAAAATATTATTTTAAATAATATGTAAATTAATTAGCTATTAAACCATAGCTAAAATAAGAGTTCAAACTGAACTTTCAATCTATGGAAAGATTATTTCCCATCTGAAAGTGAATTTTTAACATGGTATTGAATATATAGAGAACAGTCTTCTGACATAAATTATAAACAAGGACAAAAAGCAAACAATTCAAGTAACTCTTATACCACCCATAATCAAATGAGAACTGCCATAACAAAAGTAGCAGTTAATTACTACTCTGTTGCCTGTAATAATTATATCAATTAGACTATTATTTTATTCATTTATATGACTTCTAAAATCTCTTATAAAATGAAATCTTATTAAAATTAATTTATCCAATAGTCTGTAAAACTGCCTTTTTCTTGCTTACTTGCATTAAAAATGGCTTTTGGTCAATTAAAAAAATGGCATTTGGCCTTTTTGGTGGTAAAGATAGCTGGAAGTTATTCAGAGGTCTTCCTTGTGAAGAATGTATATGATCACTCTGGATAATCAATCCAGTCTTTGTTGAACAACATTCTATGATTGTAATATAATAAGACCAATTGTGTGCTACTCTGGTATAAAAATTAATATCAATACTTGTTCAGACTGATACTTTCTGCTTAGCACAGAATATGGTATGTTTTGCAGCTAATTCACCAGGTAAAATTCTACCCAAGCATTGATCAATATTTCATTTAGAATTTTTCTTATTTAACTTCTAAGCTTATTAGCTTTTATAGGTGTTGAGTTGTTCTAAAAGCATCAAAATTACTAAGTTAATATTAAAGAAAAACTGCATGTAACAGGAGTTTTACATTTCATTTCATTCCATCTTTCTGTAAGGGATTAACACAAATTATACATTATAAAATGATGAAAAAAATATTATTTTATTCCATTTTCTGAATAAAACAGGACAGTGGACCCAAAATTAAAAAATTTGGAAATTAAAAATTTCAACACAACATCATGCAAGTTGGCAAGTGAAAATGTTAGACAAGATAACTGATTCTAGAAATAACAAAAATACTTGACATTGTTGAAAAGTGAATTGTATGTCCTGTTTCTATTAAAGGAGATCTAGGTAAATCGAACTAATGGACTACCACTGAGAAGAATTAGAAAAAACCTGGCAAACTATTAAAAAAAACCTTTTTGACAGCATCAGAGAAATTACAGTGAAGAAGGACATATGGAGTCAATACCTAAGAGTAAAGAAAAGAGAGAAGACTTATCCCCTAGAATGCTTCTACCTAAAATGGGACACATGGATCAGTTGATAGTCCTTGAACTGCTTGTTCCAGTTAGTGACAAAGTAGGGAGACACTTCATTAAAAAAAAATCCAAATGGACAATAATCATATGAAAAGATGCTTTACTTTTTTCATCTTCAGACAAATGCTAATTAAAACTATAATGAGGAGCCATTATACACTGCTGGTGGGAATGTAAATTGGTTAGAGAGATTTTGGTAAACTCTTTTACAGTATCTTGAACAACTGAATTTATGCTAACTTTTGGAGCAGCAACTCTACTCCTTGGCATATGCCTGTCAAAAATGAGTATATACTGCCTAAGGGACTTATACAATAACATAAGAGCATTATTTATAATACTGCTATAATACCCAAATCCTCATCAACAGTAGACATATTCATAAATGGTATATACATATAATGAATACCTTACAGCAAGGTAAAATAACAAATTAATATACCTGAACAACATGGATGAGTCTCATAGCACATTAAATTGATGAAATAAGTCAGATGTAAATAATACTGATTGTATATTTCATATATATAAACTAGACAACTTGTCCAACTATTCTATAATATTAAACGCCATGTAGTGGTTTACCTTTGGTGAGGAGGGAGGGAGTAGTGACTATGAATGAGGATTCTGATTTGCTAATGATGTTGAGTATCTTGACCTGGAAAGCATTTATACTGTATGTTCAGTTGTGCCTTATCTGTCCTTCTGTTCTTCCTTCCTTCTTTTTTTTTTTTTTTAATACTTCAATAAAATGTACTTCAGGATTAGGAAATTTGCCCTTAGAGTCATACTTACCTGGTGGTAGATTTTGTTGAAAGAAGAAAGTTACGGGCCAAATGCTAATTTCAGTATATCTAACAGATATCTAATTACATTTCTTTGCTAACGTTGCAAGTATGCAAACAAATTAGAAATTCATGGCTTCTGAGTCAACCTATGAATACAGTAACTATTTTCTAAAATAAATGGTTTATACAGCTAATCATTAGATATCATTAAAGTTTCCTAGGATGTCTTCTCTGTTGATTGGGGGAAGAGTGGAGGAGACAAACATCAGTCAAAAGAACATATACAGAAGCAAAACATAATGAATTACAAAAAAGATATGTCATAAAGTAAAAACATATCAGGGCAATTTAAACTTTAAAACTATTCCCTTGAAATCACCAGTACAAAAACAATTTAATTTGTGGAATTAGTCTAGTGGTGGCTGGCAACTGGAAGTGCATACATCACAATGAACAGTGACACTTTTTCTAAAATCCATACGTTGGTCCCCAAGTCTATTGTATATAAATAATATAAAATGAAAACCCAGGGGTTAAACTCAAATATTTCTGACTTTAATAGCTCCAAAGGTAATTGTGATATGCACAACAGGTTAAGAACATTTTGTTTAGGGTATAATATCAGTGCAACACCAAAATTTGTTTATCTCATTCAGTCATACATGTTAATAATTCAAGTAACCAGTTATTTGACTTAGTTAACGGGTCTCCACAGGTGATGGACAGATTCTAGGGTGGCCCCCAATGATTTTCAATTTTTATTACTCGCTTCTAAACAATAGAATAAGACGAAGCTAATAGAATGACACTTGCATGATTGTGTTACATTATGACTACTGCTAACAGACTTGCTGCAGAGAGTCCCATTGCTGGTTTGATGAAGTTAAGTGCAAATGCTGGGGAAGCCCTCCTGACAAGGAAATGAGGACAGCAGTTACAAATGCAGATGATTGCTAGGAACTATAGGGGGCCTTTAGGAATGAGGGTGGGCGCCCCCCCTTTTCTTTTCAGTAAAAAAATTGAAGCTCTTAGGCCTACAACCAACCATAAGGAAATGAATTCTGCCAGCAATCTGTGTGACATCTTCCCTAGGTGAGACTCCAAATGAGAAGCCAGTTTTTAATTTTGATAGTTTCATTTTTTAATGTTGTCTCTTATGAATTATACATCTGGTATGATGTATAAGAAATCTTTGCCTAACTAAAGGCCACATAATATTTTCCTGCATTTTCTCTATTAGTTTTATAATTTGAGATTTTATATATAGGTCTGTTATTCATTTTGAGATTTTTGTTTGTTTTTGTGTTTTTGCAAGGTGTGAGGTAAGGATCTAAGTTCATTTCACTTATATGAAATGTATGTATGTTTTTGGATAGCCAGTTGTTCTAGCATAGTTTGTTGAAAGCTGACCCTTTTTCATTGAATTCTTTAGCACATTTTACCTCAAATCAGTTGACCATAAATATGCTTGTGTTTTTCTGTATTTTCTATTCTTTTCCATTGATTTATATGTTTATCCTTATGACAATACCACACTTTAATAGTAAAATTTAATTTAATTTACAGTAAGTTTTAAATTCAGATAGTCTTTCAGTTTTGTACTTTTTTTTTAATATTATAGCTATCCTTTGCTTTTCTAAATAAATGTTATGATCAGCTTGCTAATTTACAAAATAAGGATTTCGATAGGAATTTCATTGAATTTGTAGATCAGTTTGGAAAAAATTGCCTTTGATAACAATATTTATTTTTCCAATTGATGAGCATGATATACCACTCCATTCATTTAGAGATATTTCATTTCTCTCAGCACTGTTTTGTAGTTTCCAGTGTACCTGTCTTACACTTGTTTTGTTGAAATTGTTCCTAAATATTTTATTATTTTTGATGTTATTGTGAATGCGACTGCTTTCTTAGTTTCATGTTTGGATACTTCTTTTGCTAGCCGATAAAAATCCAATTGACATTTTACATTCATCATATCTTGCAACCTTGCTAAAACTTCCTTATAAGTTGTAGTCATTTATTTTTTTGTAAATTCTTTTAAAATATCTACATAAAAGTTCATGTTGTTTGTAAAAAAAGACAATTTTTATTTCTTCTTTTTCAATCTATCTGTTCTTTCTTAACTTATTACACTCTTGAATCTCCATTACAATGTTAAGTAGAAGTGCTGAGATAAAAACTCCTCCATGCTATGTATCCAATCTTAGAAGTAGGGAAATACTCAAAGTGTGCTGTTAATTGTAGTTTTTTTGTAGATGCCCTTTTCAGATTGAGAAAATTAGTTTACATTGCTAGTTATTGAGGGTTTTTTTTAAATTGTGAATGTTTTAGATTTTAGCAAATGATTTTTCTACACCTATTGAGATAATCATCTATTTTTTTTTACTTTATCCTATTACTGTAAAGCATTTTTTACTTTATCCTATCACTTATCCTATTATTATGAAGCATTCTAAATGTTAAACCGACCTTGAATTTATGTGACTCATTCCATCTGATAATGGTGTCTAGGTCTTTATATATGTTGCTGTGCATTGTGATTTTCAAATTTGTAATAATTGTCAATTTTATTCCCATAGTTAATATATCCAAGTAATATGAGATTTTTGCTTTCAATTGCTGCATTAAGAGTGTTTACAAGTCTTTATAAGCTGATAGCAAGTTCTTTGGATTGTGTCTAAAAGCAAAAAATCAAATGACCAAGAAAACAAACAAACAAAAACTTTTTGGAGGACATAAGGAGTGTGTCATTATAAAGTATATATAGCTGAAAGAGAAAAGAAAAATATTAGAAAAAAAATAACACATCTCAATGCTGAAAGAAAATCATGGATCATTTTTGATAAATATAATTTAATGTTTTCATGCTACTTCTGTGAATAGGTCCTAAATACATTATTTTACAGCTTGATATTTTGCACAAATATTTTTATACAAAAATGAAACTTTTATATTAAAAATAGTTACAATGGTTCAAAATTATACTTCCAATGAGAAGCTATCACACAAGACATATATGAAATATATCAGACATAAATAAAACACATAAATAATACCAAAAAATTAAAAGCTAAATGCAGGAGAAAGATAAAGCAAATAAACAATATAAATAAAGCAAAGGCCTAATCCTAATCTTAAAACTAAAATTATTTTTAAGGTTCAACTACTGAGCAACATTTTGGCCTTATGAATATTTTTGTTTACAAAATATTATAGAAATACTCCTAAGACTTTTCAACTGCTCTTCATATCTTATCCATTCTCCAAGATTCAAATATCTAATAGTTCTGTCTTAAATTTCTGGACATGTTGAGCAAACTTCCCATAGCATTAATCTACTATCTGATGGAAACTTTCTCACAGAGCATGTTTTTTCTTGGTCTTTGAATTTTTCTGCAGCTTTTTTGCAGAGTTCCGGGAAAATTCTCTTCCTTTCCAGCAAAAAGAAGTGTGAATTGCATTCTAATCCATTTTATTTTAGTATTTTATCTATTTTAACTTTACCATACTTTACAAACTAATAATACTTGAATTTATTATTATAAACCAAGCTTAATAAATACACTGATGACCAATGACTATGGAGAAATTTCCACTGTGTATTTTTTTGCAAAATATTTTAGTAAAAAATAAAATTAACCATAAAAAATGCCAAGATCCAACCATTTAAATTAGAAAACTTAGGGTTATTCTCAGAGGGTTACCTAGAAACTACAGTAACGAGAGAGAGAGAGAATGATTGATTGATTGATTGTTAAGGAATTACCTCACATGAGTGGATGGGGAGGTTGGCAAGTCTAAAATATGCAGCATAGGTGGGCAGTTTCAAGACCTAGGGAATAAATTATATTGCAGTTCAAAGCTGAAAGCAGTGGCTGGCAGAATTCCCTCTTCCTCAAGGGAATTCAATCTTTTTCTTAAAATACCTCCAACTGATTGGATAAGGCCCATCCACATTAAGGAGGATAATCTGCTTTACTCAAAGTCTAGTCGTTTGAACATTTAATCTCTTTTAAAAATACCTTCATGGCAACATCTAGACATATTTGACCAAATCTCTGGGTACTGTGGCCTAGTCAAGTTGACACAAAAAAGTAATTAGCACACCAACCTATATAAAATGAGGAATTTTACAATGAACAATAAATTCTAACATTAACATATCACCATGTTTGCTTTATCACATATCTATTAATCTAGTCATTCTTTTACTTACCTATCAATCTATCTTATTTTAGGAATAATTTCAATAAATTTCAGGAATAAGCATATTGCCTCCTAAATTTTTCATCACAAATAACATAAACTATACTTCAATGTTTGTTTACAGTTGTAGATTTGAGGCAAAATTTACATAAAATGCAAAATACTGAATTACAATACAGTTACTGAGTTGTTACAAATGTGTACATCTCTGTGCACACAAATTATACAGAGATATAGAACATTTCTATTACATCCTAAGTTCCCTCTTTCTCTCTACCAGTCATTCCTAACCCCTACCATAAACTGCACAGAGTTCAATGACTCTGGATATTTTTTTCCATAGTGGATTACTTTTATTTCTCTCTTCTGGAACTTCATAAATATGGCCTATATGGTGTATAATCATTTGTATAAGGTTCTTTCACTCAACATACTGTTTTTGAGATTCATTTCTGTTTTTTTTTTTCTGTATCAATACGTTTTTACAAATTGGTGAATAGTATTGTATTACAGAAATATGCCTCACTTCATTTATCAATTCATCTATTGTTTCCAGTTTTTAGGTAGTATAAATTAAGTTGTTACAAATATGCCCTGTGTAGACATGTCTTTTCATTTATCTAGGGTGAATACTTAGGAGTGGAATTTATAAGTTTATATGTTAGGTATGTGCTTAGTTTTAGTAAGAAACTGGCAAAGAATTTTCCGAAGCTGTTGTGCTATTTTAGGCCCCTACTACAATGTATAGGATTTTTGGTTGCTCCATATCTTTAAAATGTTTGGAGATGATAGTTAACATCAAAGAACAGTAATATATAATATATACATATAAAAATATGTATAATATATAAATATAATATATATATACTAATATATAAAAGGAGGAGTTTCTGAATAAGTTAGAAAAAGAGATTTAGAAAAAGAGGTTTAGAAAACTAAAGTGAGGGGCGCCTGGGTGGCTCAGTTGGTTAAGCAACTGCCTTCGGCTCAGGTCATGATCCTGGAGTCCCGGGATCGAGTACCGCATTGGGCTCCCTGCTTGGCAGGGAGCCTGCTTCTCCCTCTGACCCTCCCTCCTCTCATGTACTCGCTCTCTCTCATTCTCTCTCTCTAATAAATAAATAAAATCTTTAAAAAAAAAAAAAAGAAAACTAAAGTGAATTGTGTATGGAAAATGACCTGGAAATTCAACTATAAAGGATTATGAATGGCTAATAAAAACATGAAAGCATGTTTCAAATTATTAATACAAGAACTTTACACTGAAACATTAAAAAGATAAGGTCTTTTGGCTATTAAACTGGCAATAATTAAAAAGCATAATATTCTGTCTCAGTAGAATTATCGATGGGTAGATATTCAATGTATAGCTTGCAGAACGAAAATTGGTTGAAATTTTTTGGAGGGCAGTATGGTGTGTTTGTTAACATTTTTAAAAATACATTTACCTTGGGACACCTGGGTGGCTCAGTTGGTTAAGCATCCAACTCTTGATTTTGGCTTAGGTCATGATCTCAGTGTTGTGAGATCAAGGGCACACTGGGTTTCAAGCTGGGCATGGAGCTGCTTAAGATTCTCTCTCCGGCTCCCTCCACCCGTCCCTCACTGCTCACAAGCACAAGTGCTCTCACTCTCTCAAAAAAAAAAAAAGAAAAAAAGTACACTTGCCTTTTAAGTTTGTAATGCCAAAGCTAGGATAGAATACTATATAAATTACCAAAGAATGTCTGCAAAACTAAATATGAAAGGTAGTTCTTCAAAGTATTATTTGTGATAGTAAATAATTTAAAACAAACTGAATGTATTATACAAATCTGTTTGATTAAATTCTTCTATTTGTAATTGTTACCATTAAAACTGTGCGGTATAAGAATGTAAATGATTATGGGAAATATTTAATTATATTTGGTTGTAGAAAGCAGGGTTTAATGTAGTGATAAGTTGTTATATGGACTTAATGTCCTTTCTGGTTTGCTTGAATATGTACTTGCTATGTATATTTATTAAAAATCTGAGACTTGTATCTTATTATTATTATTATATGTAATAGCAAGGAAGAAAAATTTACATGGACTGTTTTTCGTTTGTTTTAATTTCACCATGAGTATGTGTAGCATCCTGTAAAATGTGGATATTAGTTAAGAGAAATTATGAAAATAGTTTAAAAAAACATTTCTATAGTTTTTTTTGATGCCAAAGAAATGTATGAATTTTTCCACCAAATTAAAAGAGTTTATCCACTTTTATTTTAAACCAGTGACACATTAAAAAAGACATGAAGAAATAAGAACTATGACATTTGCTCTAATTCATTTTAGTAAAGTTTAAATCTAGTCATGTCAGATTTTTTTCTGTATTTCACCTTTAATGATAAAATCTTTGACTTTTTTTTACATTATGTTTATTTTGGCAGTCAAATTGTTCATCAGTAAGAATTAACCACAGAGGGATGCCTGGGTGGCTCAGTCACTTACGAGTTTTCCTTCAGGTCAGATCATGGTTCCAGGGTCCTGGAATTGAGCCCTGCATCAAGCCCCGCATAGGCTCCCTCCTCAGCAGGGTATCTGCTTCTCCCTCTTCCTCTGTTTGCTGCTCCCCCTGCTTGTGTTCTCTCTCTCTCTCAAATAAATAAATAAAATCTTAAAAAAAAAGGAACTATGGAAAATGCTATGCTTACTTATGTTTTTTTGTGCAGCATTTTTCTAGAGAAACCATGAATCAAAATTAGTTTTAAAAAGCACTTTTCTGTATCTAGAAATATAACCCTTCTTAATTTTTAATTTATTAATGGATTTACAAAAGAGAGACATGGAAAAATAGTTATCTCATGATAAAATCATGAACAAATTATTAAAATCATGCAAGAAATCATCTTCTTTTTTCTTTTTTTAATTATGTTATGTTAATCACCATACATTACATCATTAGTTTTTGACGTAGTGTTCCATGATTCATTGTTTTCGTATAACACCCAGTGCTCCATGCAGAACATGCCCTCTTTAATACCCATCACCAGGCTAACCCATCCCCCCCAACCCCCTCCCCTCTAGAACCCTCAGTTTGTTTCTCAGAGTCCATAGTAAGAGATCATCTTCTAATGTTCAACAATGTTTCATTTCTCACTGACCAATCTACTATGAATATTTTGTTCGTATGCAAGGGAAGGCAGATGGCCCCTTGTTACATCCATTTGTGTCAAGCACATTATCATCCAGTTTCTAAAGAGGTAAATAGCTACAAGGTATTTTTTTTTTTAAAGATTTTATTTATTTATTTGAGACAGAGAGAATGAGAGAGAGAGAGCACATGAGAGGGAGGAGGGTCAGAGGGAGAAGCAGGCTCCCCGCCGAGCAGGGAGCCCAATGTGGGACTCGATCCCGGGACTCCAGGATCAGGACCTGAGCCAAAAGCAGTCGCCCAACCAACTGAGCCACCCAGGCGCCCCGACAAGGTATTTTTTAAGATTGAAAAGAGCCTTAGCCTCCATGGGACCCCATGAAAAAAATGTGCCTAAGAAAAAGTGGTGTAATCCTTCATAGGCCAACCTAATAAAAAAAACAAAACAAAAACAAAAAACAGCCAACATTTAGTCCTTAATATTTTTTTCTATCCTTTAATTTTTTACAGTCAGTGTTTTTAGAAGACAGATTTTTAATCTCATATCAAAAATCTTTTTCTTTCCCCCTTTCAGTACCCTACCCTTCACAGGGGCTATACTGACCGATTCTACATGGTCCCTAATAGGTCACCAGAGGAACTGAGCCTTGAGGGACCTTTTGCAGGACTAGTTCAATGGCACACACATTTCAGTCTTTGTTCACCATTTCATTTCCTCTAGTTCTTTACTTTATTTCCTGAAGACACTTCCAAATAAGCTACCTGCTCCTAAACCCCTGTCTTAACCTCTGTTTTTTAGAATACCCCATTTAAGATAAGAAGTTTTTGCCATGACTTTTCAGTATTTTTAAGATATCCAAATGGAAATACTACGTAGGCCATTCAATAACTTCTGAAACGAGGAATGAATTTAAATCCTTGCTTGACAGAGAGAGACACTGCACAGAGAAAATAGCCAAACACCTGGCTTTCATGAAATAAAATGTATCAAGGTAGATAGGGGAGAATGAGCTGGTAGGAGGCACAGAGAATGGCTAAGGAAATTTATAGAATAACTACAAATGAGGAGAAAAGTTTAGCAAAGCAAAGCAGAGGACATTTTTGTGTTCCCAGTGGTCAAATAAAATAATGACTAAAAATATCTCTATTGTATTTAAGACACATGAAAGTTACTTTTACTAGAATGATGAGCAGAAGCCACCTAGAGTTGTTTTGGTGGAAGATGAAAACAAGGAGACCTATCTTCAGAAGAATCTATTTGTTCATAGTTTGATCTTGGAATATTTCAGGTATTTAACTATAATTAGTTTAATAAGATTGGCACAGGATTGATTAAACTAATCCATGTAAGCACGTAAAACATCACTTATATGGAATAAACACTCAGGTAATACTAGCTATTTTATTAAGTGCTTATTATATATCCAACTCCATAATAACAATATTATAACATCATCTCTTTTAAACCACTCTTCCAGCTACTGAGTTTAGTGAGGTTTAGAGACTAAATAATTTGCTGATGAACCTAGGACAAAAAAAAAACAAAAAAGGAAGCAAGAAAGGAAGGTACATATTTTTAAAAGCTTCTTGCCTTGAATACTGCAAATTTTGTTGCCTAGAGGCCAAAACAGTTTTTCTCTCCCTTTCCTTTGGGCCAATTATGGATTTTATTAATACACAGGAACTTAGGGGATATTTGTGGGCAAGAGTATAAAAACCACACAAATATTTTCCAAATTAATTTATTCATGTGGCATTCAGCCTTTCTTCTCTCTGAAAACAAATGATTGGGAAATTAGTTATGTATCTTCTCTCTTCATTCTTTTATTTTAAAAATATTTAGGCAAGATTCAAAATTTAAGTCAGGATTACTTTTGTAAGGGAAGAATAGACACAGTGGTGGAAGAGGATAACAGAGAATGGAAAATAGATTTTCATTCTTAGTGCAATAGAATGTTAAAGGAGGGAAAGAACATAGAAATTATCTTATCTCGGGACATCTGGGTGGCTCAGTCAGTTAAGCATATGCCTTTGGCTCAGGATCTCAGGGTCCTGGGATGGAGCCCAGCTGGCAGACTCCCCACTGCCATCTCCCTCTGCCCATCCCCCCTGCTCTTGTGTGTTCTCTCTAATAAATAAATAAAATCTTAGAAAAAATAAATTATATATTTTTAAAATATTTTATTTATTTATTTGACAGACAGAGAGAGTACAAGCAGGGGGAGCGACAGGTAAAGGGAGAGGGAGAAGCAGGCTCCCTGCTGAGCAAGGAGCCCAATGCAGGGCTCTATCCCAGAACCCTGGGATCAATGACCTAAGCCGAAGGTAGACGCTTAACCGACTGAGCCACTCAGGCATCTCCCCCGCCCCCAAAATTATCTTATCTCTACATGCTTATCTGATATGCTTCCTGTTCAACTAGTTAAGTTTGGCTCTTTCTTCCCCTATTTTCATACCTCTCTCCACCTCCACACATCTGTTTCCTATTCAACTCCCCATATCCTAACCTTCTTCTTCAACATCAATAATCAGAGACATCATTGAGTTAGGACAGATCCCATGATGGGTATATTGTTTCATTTCGGTTCCACAATCCTCCTGCAAAGTGAGGTGGAATTCCTAGTTTTATAGATGGGTCAATGGTGGCTAGATAGGTAAGTAAATTATACATAAATAGAAGACCTAGCAGTTAAAATTAAATATTTCTTTCTCTCCCAAAACCTTGTTTTTCTAAAATACTAGATTATATGATTTTCTACTGGTTTAATGTTTTCAACATTATTATTTGGAAATGACAGTGAATCAGATACATGTTTGGAGAATCATAACTCAAGCTGAGGCTAGTGGTTAATGTACCTTAATTTGCTTTCCAACAGTAGGCAAAACCTTAACCCAGAAAAAGGGAAACTGGATCGTTAGAATTTACTTTGGCAGGCAAATCAGAGAGAAATTATGGTGACTAAGTCTTCCAACTAGAAGTCTAGCTTTGCTCTGGAGATTGTGATTATCCACAGTGGACCAGGGTCTCAACTCATAAGGAAGCTTTTATTAAAAAGCAGTGGTTCATATGTCCATAGGGTAGGTTTTGAAACAAGAACTGAAAGTACAGATAAAATAAAAGGTGAGACTGTTTCTTATATAGTGCTGTGTGCACCTACTTTCGGAGTTACTGCTCCATAGAGTATTTCCTGTGTCTAGTGCAGTATTTGAATAAGGGTCAGATCTAACCAAAGTAAGAGATTAATAAACATCCATATAAACATAGAAAAATTCTGTTTTCCACTCTAGTTACATATTTAAAATTCAATACATTTTTGGGGTTAAAGTCTACACAGAAAATTTTTAATTTTAATTGAAATTATTTCTAAGTAGTATTTACTTACATTGAAATTCACATTAAAAAGGCCAAGTCATCTAACTCCAAGATGTAGAACAATTTATTGAATTTAGGATTCTCTGCTCATGACTCTTTCAATGCCCTGCAACTATATTTATTTTAATATTTCTCTCACCTTTTACCTTTTCTTATATCAGCCTTTTTTCTTTTCCTATAGTAATGTTCTAAATTAAAATCTTAAAATCAGGTGATCCAAAACACCACACTAATAAAAATAATTTGATCTTAGTTATACAGTGCATATATTCTCTGTCAAAGTAGTTTTCACTGCTAGCTATAATCATTTATAAAGCAGACTATTCAAATGTAGAAGTGAGAAAATTATATTCATAACTAATCTTATGGCATCTTTTAGGTAACCTAACAGCATTTTTTTAATTGGGAAATTGACAGAATCTTAAACATATTTAAATAATTTGCCAAGATTCCCTTAGCTTAAAAAATGAGAATATGCAAAAATATGAACAGGCAGTTTTTCAATGAATAATAAATAGGTAGATGTTTGCAAATAAACAGGATCAACAGGAGTGGGCCTAAAATGCAGTTTCATATGCAGAGAGGATTTCCCAGGAGAAACTAAGATAACAATCCAATTAAGCTGTTACTGTATGTAAATGAGAAACTGCAATTTAAGTCACAATAATAAGGAAGAAATCCAAAAGCAAAATAATATATATCTTGTTTTATTTCAAAGAAGTCAAATAATAAGTTGTCAAAGGAGTAGGTAAACTTCAGGTGATCAGGAACTGAAGGGAATCAGTTTGTAAAATATATTTAATGATGGATGGCTTTTGAGTGTTAGCAGAAAGCCATATCATCACTTCACAATTAAAAATTCATTAGAACTTGTGAGACCAGGATAACATTTAGTAAATAGAAGCAGCATGTGAGAAATTTGAATGAGTATAGGGGCTTAATAGAATAATCAGTGCTCAAACTAGTTTACCTCTAAATAACAATTTATAAATATTCATAGTCTTAAAACTAACTAAAGGATAAAATTAGGAATCTTGCTCCAAATATTATTAGCATTAAACCATTTATTTCAGTGTTGTGCCATAGTATTAGTTAGAACTAAATTGTTTAACTAAAGTGAAAGAGAATATTCAAGTTTAAATGCTATATTTAAGTTGAATATTCAACTTCAAATTTAAGTTCTACCTCATGTAAATAGACTTTTTCAGTATCACTAAACTACTTATCTATAAATTATGGCACTTATGTATAGTTAGGCAGTATCTGATTAAAGACTAGATGATCGTTAACAAAATTGGTTTCTGCAACTCTTAGAAATTGAACCATGGTCTTTTGAACATACCAAAGAATTTTAAAATGTTGAATAAATTGCACGCAAGAACAAATAATCTCAGTGAAGAGAATGACACATTCAGAACAAACATTTTATCCCTCTTGTTATAATAACTTGAGATGAAGAACTGGAGGCATGCACGGCAAATACAGATCTCACCCATGATTTCTTGGTTTGCACAGAATGTTCAAAAACATTTGAATTTGCTGTTTGTATTTAACTCTCGAGACACTTAACATAGAAACTGAATTCATATTCTCTCTCAAAAAGTAAGAAGATTTGGCCACACTGACCCACATTTCACAGGACAATATGTTATACCTGAGTTCAGGTTACGCCTTTTGCATAGAACAAAGTTTCGACTGTTGACCTACTAGCTACTTTAATTGACTCTATGTTCCTGGACCCCCATCTCTGCTATGTTTTTTGTTTATAGAAGGATCAAAACCAAACTATTAAAAAATTAGCATTTATATATTTTATAGTACCTCTTCTTATTTAAGTCACATAGTTAGGTTTTTAAAAAGTACACACATTAGATTCTTTAAATATTCAAAAGTTTATGCTTAACATATTGCCAAAGGACTGAAGAGCGTGCCACATGCTAGAATCAAGTGATGTTGTCAATTATGTAGATGTTCTAATAAAGGTATAGCGTTTTCATAAGTTTTCAGGTATTATTTTACTGAAGAAACAGTGGAATATAATCTTTGAAGTTTTTGTCATTGTCTCAGAGGACATCTGTGTGTGACTTTATAAAAGTTTTAAACCATAATGTTCCTGATTTTAATAATAACTTTTATCACAAAAGTACCACTACACATTCAAAAAAAACAGCTCTCAAGTGCATGCTTTTTAATGATGACTTTTGCAATCTTTTGAACAATTATCTGGAAATTCATTACAATTTTTATGTTCATATTTCTCAAGTTTATATGAATTTTATTGTTTTTTTTGAAATGGGTTAATTTATTGGGGGTGGCGAGGGTTCTCCAAAGTTTTCCTTTAGTTCTTTTATTTATCTTTTGCATTATACAGGATTGTCTCCCAGAGAAACAAGCAGTGTTCCCATTACTCACTAAAACAGTTTACAAATATACATACTTTAATAATTTCTAAGCACCAATAGTGTTGTAACATGACTTTAGCTCTTTAGCAGTTGTGCTGATTATCAAACTGATAATCCCCACCAGCCACTACACCAAACAGGTTATTGACTGTGAGGCACTTTTCTGGAAGTGAAATCCGCAGCACTTCTTAGCTACTAGAGCTACATTAGCTTAATAGTGAGGAAAGAGAAACAAAAATACCCCTCCGTTAAATATTACTCCAGAAGGAAAGTCTCAATGGATTAAAAAAAAAAACGTCTAAAGAAAATGTGATTAAAGTACTACAAACAAGTGTTCACTGGTCAATTTTCAAAAAAAAAGTAGTTTACTCATCCTAAAAAAACAAAACTCAAAATTAACATAATGGCACACAAATGATAATGATACTAACTGGCAATTATTTGAACCCTGTTCACTTTTGTGATAAAGTGTTTTGTTGTTGTTAATAAGATCTAAACAGGCAAATTAAATATTTGAACAGTTTCTTCCAGACTTCATACAGATTCTGTATTTCATCTGTTAATTCACTCTTTCTACTTGAAGCATTAGGGACTTGAGAACCAAAACACCACCTGTGGTTCTCTTTTATTCCTAACACGTTCCTCATTGAAGGTTTTAAAGACTGCATCAAAGGGAGGCTCTTAAGGTGAATGTCCTGATTGTCATTCCAGAAAAATAATATGGTATTATGTCCTAGTGATGTGGTTCACATCTTTAATAATGCTAAACCCAACTTATTCCTTTACTTTTTTTCAACGTCTTAAATGCTTAGCAGGGAGATAGAGTAGGAACCTCATATCTGATTGGCATACTTTCTGTTTTGCTCAAGAAATGCAATTTAATTAACCATGGGCATTCTTCATTTATGCTTTACATTACATCCAGCTATCTTGCTGAATATTTTCAAGTGTAATCATAATCTCTTAGATAATTATTAATGGGTATTTTCTTCAAAACAAAATAAGCTTATCTTTTAGTTAAGTGCTTATAAAATGCTAGGGACTTAAAAAATGCCCCTTATAACACAAAAGCCAAGTTACTCTACATTCAGAAGATATTAACATTAATAAATTAAGTATCTTAATTATCTATAAATATTACATCTAAAACTAATAACAAGCAATTATAATTCCATGTCATATTTAGATTTTTCTCTAAATTAAGACTGTGTCAAAAGCTGGTTTGAAGGAAAATAAAAACTTGATTGAATTTTTTGTAACTTTAGGTAGAGTAACACAAATATTTTTCATATTAACATGCATGTAAACAGAGTCCAAGCTAGAGCTTTAAAATAACTAACCAGTGAACTTTCAGTTAACCAGTGAAGTGCCCAAATGTTACAGTTCCCTTAAAAAATTATTAGGAATTTTCTGTCTGAGTTCTCTGGCTTTCAGTTCAACATGAGATACAGTGAGTTTTTAGTGAAAGAATCGACATAGAAATTAAGAATCATATTTACATGTCCTTAAAGTCATACATTTATTATTTTAACCATTTATTGTGTGGGTAACAGAAATCTCACAGGGTTAGAGTTGCAAATCATTGTGAGAATATAAAAACTTAACCAAATATTTGAATGTCAGAGCATAAAAAACTTAAAGATACTAATATAAATGTGAAAATATTAGAAGGCAATTAGAAGGCAATCCATTATGTTAAAAAACTCGAGTATTACTTTCGGAATTGGTTATACTTACCATTTCAAAGATCTTTCTTTCTTTTTTTTTTTTAAGATTTTATTTATTTATTTGATAAAGACACAGCAAGAGAGGGAACATCACCAGCAGTGAGAGAGGGAGAAGCAGGCTTCCCACTGAGCAGGAAGCCGGATGCCGCGCGCAATCCCAAGGACCCTGGGATCGTGACCTAAGCAGAAGGCAGATGCTTAACGACTGAGCCACCCAGGTGCCCCCAAAGATCTGCTTTCTTAACAGAACCCAAAATTTTATGTTTTTTTCAACTAAAATCTCAAGAGATTGAAAAATTTTCCTCAGAAATATAAGAAACATAGGAGCATGTAAGGGAAAATAACTCAAAAATTATTCCTTTCTTATAACAGAAGTATCTTAAATTATTTTAAGAGTCCTTGAAAAATTTCATCTGAATATTAAATACATAGTTTTTCTAAAAAAAGACATCACTGATTTTATTTATTTTTATTTCTTTTTCATGGTCATGCATTGTATTTTTAATTTTTAAAAAATCCTACCATTGTATTTTATTATTTTTAAAGTTTTTTATCCAGATAGTTAACATACAGTGTAATATTAGTTTCAGGTGTACAATATAGTGATTCAACACTTGCATAAAACACTGGGTGCTCATCATAAGTGTACTCTTAATCCCCATTACCTATTTATCCCATCCCCCCAACTCCCCTCCCCTCTAGTAACTGTCAGTTTGTTGTCTATAGTTAAGAATGTTTCTTGGTTTGCCTCTCTCTTTTTTTTTCCCCCTTTGTTCCTTTGTTTTGTTTTTTAAATTCCACATATGAGTGAAATCATATGGTATTTGTCTTTGTCTTTCTCTTACTGATCTGTTTTGCTCAGCACAATAGTCTCTAGCTCCATCCACATCATTGAAAATTTCATTCTTTTTTATACCACCTTTTCTTTATCCATTCATCAGTCGATGGACACTTGGGCTGCTTGCATAGTTTGGCTATTGCAGATAATGTTGATATAAGTATTGGGGTGCATGTATCCCTTTGAATTAGTAACTTTGTATTCAATGGGTAAATATCTAGTAGTGCAATTGCTGGCTAGTAGGGCACTTCTATTTTTAACTTTTTGAGGAACCTCCATACTATTTTCCAGAGTGGTTGCACCAACTTGCATTCCTACCAACAGTGCAAGAGGGTTCCCCATTCTCCACATCCTTGCCAACACCTGCTATTTCTTGTGTTTTTGATTTTTGCCATTCTGAGTGGTATGAGGTGATATGCCATTGTAGTTTTGATTTGTATTTTTCCTGATGATGAATGATGTTGAGTAGCTTTTCATGTGTCTATTGGCCACCTGAACATCTTCTTTGAAAAATGTCTATTCATGTCTTCTGTCCATTTCTAATTGGATTATTTGGTTTTGGGGTGTTGAGATTTAGAACTTCTTTATATATTTTGGATACTAATACTTTACCAGATATGTCATTTGGAAATTACTCCCCCCATTCTGTACATTGCCTTTTAGTTTTGTTGATTATTTCCTTCACTGTGAAGAAGCTCTTTATTTTGATAAAGTCCCAATAGTTCATTTTTGTTTTTGTTTCTCTTGCCTTGGGAGACATATCTAGAAAGAAGTTGCTATGACCAATGTCAAAGAGGTTACTGTCTGTATTCTCCTCTAGCATTTTTATGACTTCAGGTCTCACATTTAGGTCTTTCATCCATTTTGAATTTATTTTTGTGTTTGGTATAAGAAAGTGGTACAGTTTCATTCTCTAGCATGTTGCTGTCTGGTTTTTCCAATACCATTTGTTGAAGAGACTTTCTTTTTTCCATTGGATATTCTTTCCTGAAAGCTTTGTTGAAGATTAATTGACCATCTAGTTGTGGGTTCATTTCTGGGTTTTCCGTTCTGTTGCATTGATCTATGTGTCCATTTGTGCTGGTACGATACTGTTTTCATCACCATAGTCATGTGATATAACTTGATGTCCAGAATTGTGATACCTCCAGCTTTGCTTTTCTTTTTAAAAGTTGCTTTGGATTTTCAAGGTCTTTTGTGGTTCCATACAAATTTTAGGACTGTTTGTTTTAGCTCTGTGAAAAATACTGGTGGTGTGTTGATAGGGATTGCATTGTATGTATAGATTGCATTGGGTAGTATAAACATTGGAATAATATTTGTTCTTCCAGTCCATGAGCATGGAATGTTTTTCTGTTTTTTGTGTCTTTTTCAACTACTTTCAGCAGTGTTTTACAGTTTAGAGTACAGGTTTTTCACCTCTTTGGTTAGGTTTATTCCTAGTTACCTTACGGTTTTTGGTGCAATTGTAAATGAGATGGATTCTTTCTCTTTCTACTGTTTCATTATTGCTATAGAAATGCAATAGTTTTCTGTACAACAATTTCGTATCCTGAGACTTTACTGAATTTATCAGTTCTAGCTGTTTTTTGGTGGAATCTTTCAAGTTTTCTATACAGAGTATCATGTCATCTACAAATAGTGAAAGTTTCACTTCTTCCTTGCCCATTTAGATGCTTGTTGTTTCTTTTTGTTGTCTGATTATTGTACCTAAGACTCCCAGTACTATGTTCAATAACACTGGTGAGAGTGGACATCCCTGTCTTGTTCCTGATTGTAGAGGAAATCTCTCAGTTTTTCCCCACTGAGGATGATATTAGCTGTGGGTTTTTCATATGTGGCCTTTTTAATGTTGAGGTATGTTTCCTCTAAGCCTACTTTGTTAAGGATTTTTAATCATGAATGGATGTTGTACTTTGTCAAATGCTTTTCCTGCATCTGTTGAAATGATCATGTGGTTCTTTCCTTTCTTTTATTAATGTGGTGTATCACCTGATTGAACCACCCTTACAACTCAGGAATAAATCCCACTTGATCGTGGTGAATGATTTTTTTTAACGTATTGTTGGATCCAGTTTACTAGTATTTTATTGAGAACTTTTGCATCCATGTTCATCAGGGATATTGTCCTATGGTTCTCTTTTTCAGTAGAATCTTTATCTGGTTTTGGTATCAGGGTAATGCTGGCCTCACAGGATGAGTTTGAATGTTGTCCTTCCTTTTCTATTTTTTGGAATAGTTTGAGAAGAATAGGCATTAGCTCTTGTTTAAATGTTTGGTAGAGTGCGTCTGTGAAGCCATCTGGCCCTCGACTTTTGTTTATTGGGAGTTTTTTGATCACTGATTCAATTTCTTTGCTGGTTATCGGTTTGCTCCAGTTTTCTATTTCTTTGTGTTTCAGTTTGGGTAGTTTATATATTTCTAGGAATTTGTCCATTTCTTCCAGGTTGTCCCAATATGTTGGCATATAGTTTTTCATAATATTTTCTTATAATTGTTTGTATTTCTGTGATTTGGGTTGATGTTTCTCCTCTCTCATTTGTGATTTTATTTCTTTGGGTCTTTTTTCTTTTTGAAAAGTCTGGCAAGAAGTTCATAAATTTTAATACCTCTTTTTTCAATTTCAATAATTTTTTCAATGAACCAGCTTCTGGATTCACTGATCTGTTCCATTGTTAAAGTTTCTATATCATCTATTTCTGCTCTAATCTTTATTATTATCTTGCCTTCTGCTGGCTTTAGGCTTTGTGTGTTGTTATTTTCCTAGCTCTTTTAGGTGTAAGGATAGATTGTTTATCTGAGACTTTTCTTGCTTCTTGAGGTAGGCCTGTATTGCTATGAACTTCCTTCTTTAAAGACTGCTTTTGCTGCAACCCAAAGGTTTTTGGCCATTGTGTTTTCATTTTCATTTGTTTCCATGTATTTTTTTACTTCCTCTTTTGATATTGTGTGATAAATGTTTCCCTACCCCTCACTTTCAATCTGCAGGTGTCTTTAGGTTTAAAAAAAGTCTCTTGTGGGCAAGGTTTCATTGATATTAAAGGTTAGGCCAGCACATCTTTCACTCCATCTGCAAGAAAATATGTCTCATTTTTAGGATGAAGCTATTCAAAATATCCAGGGTCATTGACTTCTCAAGAATAATATGCTTTATAGGGAAAAATATATATGCAATATTTAAAATACATTACAATAGCTCTCTAAAGTTTTTTACTCTTACTATGTATCATTTTTATTATTTTAGAAAGCTGGAATTTTTAATTTTCTTACTCATATATAAGCATTCTTTTATAATAATAAAGGTGACAAAAATACCGATTTCTTTTATGAAGATAAAATATGAAGATTAACTTTGTTTTAGATACATAAAGGAGATGTGAATCAATCTGTTAAAAATGTGGAAAACTGTATTGGCATTAAATGAAATTGCTTACTGTACCACAACTTTAGTGTTGCTTAAAATCTAAAATATTAAATAACAATTCATTGGAAAGAGAGCAAAGATTAACATCTATGGTACAATATTCATGCTACATAACAGTGCTTAGATGTGGATTACTTCAACTTTTGCTACATAATGTTGCTATTTGTATCATTTAATATGTATATGTTGAAAGTGAATTTTTAATGTCTATATTTGCATAAATAATGTCCAGGAAAAATACACAATATTAGAATTAGGAACATTTACACTTGTTTTCCATGCTTATTTCTAAATAAGTTCCAACACACAAAATAGTAAAAATTGAGCTTCTGTAATTTACAATTTAGATGTTATGTCACATTTATCTTAACACACTGAAAGTGTAATTGAAAATAATTGAACTTCCAATACACAAGTAAATGAAATTGCTGAACCAAAAGGAAATTAGCATTGATTGCACTTTGAGTAAACTGAACAGATTTGGTAGTTCTGATTTATTGAGGCGGGGACTAGTCCTAAACCCATTAACACAAATATTTAATTAAATGCAAAAAGAGGATATAACCATAAAAAGACCCTTTTATTTTGGTAATGAAAATCAATAGGAAAATTGCAAGAGCAGCACTCTCAAATTAATGCCAAGCAACTAAAAGAAAATTAAACATAAAAATTAGATTTTGATAGACCGTAATGAATGTTAGAGAAACTACGTGATTGCTATATTGGTATTTGTTTAGCTTTCATAACTGGACTTAATACTTTGAGCAACAGTCTATAATTTCTTGGAAGAACTCTGTAAAATGGGGATACCATTTGCTTACTTCCTTAAATAATTAACTCTGCATCTTTATATGACATTTACCCTGTTAACACAACGTAAAATTATATTATGCCCATGGCTACCTAATATTTCCAGCAAAAGAGAGTCTATTCACCTCAACAAAGATAATTTACACAAATCTCCACATCACTTTGTCTACACACAACAAAGTTTTGTTCCATTGTGTTTTATGGTCCTTCATTAATAAGTCATCCCACTAAAAAGATCATTAAGCAAACAAAAATAACATCTGCTTTCATTCTTTAAGTCAATTCTACTTTATGACAAGTGTTTACAAGACAAATCTAGTTCAGATTAATTAATTTTATAGGTGAGAAATGTATTCAGCCTGTTACTATAGTTCTCATGATATAATTTTTAATGAATTAATCACTTATTTAAACTTCATTGCTTCCAACCCGAATAAAACCGCTGAGGCTGTCACTGAGAGTAATTCTCACTGGATTTACAAGTGTCCAGTACAAGCCTTCTTAGCAGAATCTATTTTGAATTATCCAAATTGATGAAACCAAAGTGAAGCCAATAAAAGGAATTAAAGAAATTACCCATGTAGTATCCAAGCTAATTAAGACCAATCAGCTATGACTTTTGGCTAGAATTCCATGTGTCCACATTTTACTTGAATTCAGACTACTATTAACATTGCTTCTGTTGCTATTATTCCTACTCCTTCCCATCTTCCTGTTCTTCTTCCTCAGTATCCTCTTCCTCCTGCTGATGTTACTGTTGCTGCTTATACTAGTGCTGTTACTGCTGGCAGTACTAAAATTATTGCTACTGCAGACCACAGCAAACAATTCGTCTTTACATCTCTATCTGCATAGACTGTATTGAGCTTTGGATTGATTACTACTTACTGACTGGCATTTATTATTTATTTATATTAAATCAGGCAATATTCATTTTTTTAATCAGATCTGTGGCAAAATCTTACCATTATATTGGAGACACCTATTTATCAAGACTCCTTCCTATCCATTAAGATTTAGTTCTTTAGGGTGATTACATTAAATGTAAATAGTGTTAGCATCTCAACTAAAGAAAAATTCTATTTATGGATTTTAATTTAAGGATCAATTGTATGTGATGGGGGAAGGGCGATATAATGGTGAACATATCCAAAATCTGATGCCTTTTTTTTTCTTAAAGATTTTATTTATTTATCTGACAGAGAGAGAGAGAGGGCACAAGCAGGGGGAACAGCAGGGGGAACAGCAGAGGGAGAGGGGGAAGCAGGCTATCCAATGAGCAGGGAGCCCGATGGGGGCTGCATCCCAACCCTGAGATCATGACCTGAGCCGAAGGCAGACTTTTAATCGACTGAGCCACCCAGGTGCCCCTGATGCCTTTTTCTGTTAAGAAACAAACTATCCATAAATAGAGCAGTAATTTAAGGCCAAGGTCAAAAAAGAAACTTTATAAAAGTATTATAAAAGGAAACAAGAAAGTAATCTCTACTGAGAATATGCTATATTGAGATTAGCCACACAACCTTCCTAAGAGGGAACAGAGTAATTGGCACATGATGTTTTCCATGCTTTCACTGTTTTGGGTTGAGTAACAGTTTGTGAAGAAAAATCAACTGAAGACAAATTAGAATCTTTGGGTGGCTTTATTTTCACCCAAATTAAAAACAAAACCTTACTGATTCCATGGAAAATAGATACAGGTTTAAAATTTAAATTATCAACTTTACTGACAATAAGAATGACAATGAAAAATCAGTGTTTTTGTTTTGTTTTGTTTTTATTTTTTGTTTATTGTTTTTGCCTTTAAAATGGGAATATCTAGATTACAATCTATTTTCCTACAGTAGCTAGGGTGATCTCTAAGAAAATAAATTAGGTCATTTCATTTAATTAAAAATTATATCACATTGCAATGGTATGTTGGTTCTTAAACTGGTCCCTGTACACTGAGGGCAAGGAAAAACTGAAAGCCACTCCAGGTTAGTAGGTGGCAGTTTTAATAAGCAACGGAACTTACATATGAGGTTTGTCTTGGGGGACTGCAAGACAAGTAGATCTCTGTACCCATCTACCAGAAACTTAAAAGTTTATACAGAGGCCTTAACTAGGTTTAGTCATGTATATCATCCAGATGTTTTCAAGAAAACATTGCTCTCTCAAGGCTGTGACCTTAAAAATGGTTTCCTTTGAGGGAATAATGGGCAAAACGTATATTCCAAGGAAAGGGGAGAGGTGAGCAGCCTCTGATTGCCCAAATGTAGCTCATGTAGGATCCACTGGTTGTTACCTCCTTTAACGACCTCCTCCAACATGGTAAGAGAATTCAGACTCTTTATTATGACTTTAAAAAATTGTGCAAGTTCTGGACAAAGCCTGTCAAATGTTATCTAATCCTACCCTCCCCCATCCTAGTTTTCCTTTGTTTCATGAGCACACCTTTTCCTAACTAAGGCAAATTACATATGGTGTGCCCACCTTCTGGGAGGCCTCTTCCTTCTTTCTTGATAAGCCTAATCCTTCTATTTCTTCAGTTATCACTTTCAATTTATGTCACCTTCCAAGAGATTCTCACTGTTTGATAGAGATACAAGAGGACACCTCCTTCCCATTTTTCTCTTATACCCTGTTATCATTTTCTTTTAGAGCACCTACCACATTTAAGGAAGTTTTTGTTTGTTTGCTTATTTTTTTTTTATTATCCATGCCTCACTAGACTGCTTCATGAATTTCAAGGGTCATGTGTGTTTTGTTTGTGCTGTATCTTAGATACTAACGCAGTGTCTTTACTATCCTAGGTATTCAATAAATACTTTAGAAAGAATGATTAAATGTATGCATTAATTTATTGATAATTTGAAAAGCCTCAACCTTGAGGCAGCTTTCTAGCAATTAATCCAGAAACTAAATAATCTAACAAAGAGTGCGTTTTTTTGGTTCACATCTAGCCCTCAGAATCTTCTTTATCTTTCAGAGATCTTATTTAAAAAAATTATTTGGTATTTTTGCTAATCATGAAATTTTATGATCAGCTAAATATGGTATGGTAAGCTAAAAAATACGGACTAAAGAAAAATAGTATAAAATATAACTAATAGAACAGCATCAAAAAATTATGAAGATAGGAAGATATATACATTAAAAATTAAAACAATTGAATCTACAATATAGATCTATGGAAGAGCAAGGTGTTGCTACTTGCTATTAAGATTCACAAATTTTAGGATCTGCTACTAGGAAAAAGTAGGTAGTTTTGTGTATAGTAGAAAGCATAATGGTGATGAACAGGCATAAATTGGTTGCCTAACCTGAGTATTTCAGGTTGAGGGTTTTTTTGTGTGTGTCTTTTGTTTATTGCTTTTGTTTTGTTTTCTTTTACTCAAGAGCTCTGAGATGTTTTATGTACATTGGGAGACAAGGAAACATATCAAATAAGTGCCCTATTTGACAAGAGATTAGAGACATGTGTAATAAAAGAGTTATATTATGAAGATAATCAGTTACATTGTTTGTTGTGAAGCTTAAGCAGCTTAGTTAAATAACCTAAGTGCAAAATCTCTATGCCTGGCAAACCATACACATCTCTGAACTGTAAAGCATATGTCAGCCCCACAGACTGAGAAAGCAGAAAAAAATAAAACATGTGGCTTTTCACTGAAATAGACTGAGGAAATAATGTCCTTGAAAAAGTTCAGAAATTGTGGTAAGACACCATCTTGGAAAAAAATCTTTAAATGTGAACTCATAAGTTAGAGATGAGAATATAGATTTTTCCATAATACTGAGTGACAATAATACTATAAGTATAAAAAAGGTGCATGAAATCCTTGTTTTTGACTTAATGTAGAACACTTACTATGTGACAAAACAAAACCATATCATATTTTCCATATGTTGTTTGAAGGAAATTTCCTGTAGGTAAGGTGATCGAGAAAAACTTTTAAAGAAGTGACATTTGTATTCGTTTTCTATTGCTGCTGTAAAGTATTACTACAAATACAGTAGCTTAAAACACAAACTTATTACCCTATAGTTCTAGAGATCTAAAGTCTAAAAACAGGTCTACAGGGCTGCATTCCTTCTGGAGGATCTCGGAAAAATCTGTTTCCTTGTCCTTTCCAATTTCCAGATTTCACCCTACATTCCTTGTTTTGTGGTTCTTCTTCCATCTTCAAAACCAGCAGTATACCACTTTTCTACTCTGTCTTCTGTTTCTACTTTCTCTTCTCTGTCTTACTCTTCTCTCATTCTTCTTCACTGTAAGGATCTTTGTGAATACATGGTACCCACCTGGATAATTCAGAATAATCTCATTTTAAAAACCTTACCTTAATCATGGTAACATATTCACATATTCCATTAGGATGTGGACATCTTTGAGAGACTATTATTCAGCCTACTATGATTTTTTTAATAAAGATTTTATTTATTTATTTGACAGAGAGAGAGAGACAGCGAGAGAGGGAACACAAGCAGGGGGAGTGGGAGAGGGAGAAGCCGGCTTCCCGCGGAGCAAGGAGCCCAATACGGGGCTCGATCCCAGGACCCTGGGATCATGACCTGAGCCGAGGGCAGACGTTTAATGACTGAGCCACCCAGGCGCCCCAGCCTACGATGATATTTAAGCTGAATTCTGAAGGAAAAGGAGCCAGTGACACAAAAACTGGAAAAGACCTTGCCCTAGTTTGGATTCCCTGGAAAGCACATTCAAGGACTTGAAGGCAGGTACTTCCTTTGGGAGGTGATACTAGAAAATACAAGTGAGAATAGAGAATTGAGAGTGAGGAGAGACTAGCAAATAAAGGGTGTGCTAATGAAAAAGTTATCAGTGTGAGTAACTGGAGCTCAGACCTGCTGGGAACCGCGTTAGAAGCACATATCAGAATTGTATGGAATACAGGGGTGCCTGGGTGGCTCAGTCGTTAAGCGTCTGCCTTCAGCTCAGGTCATGATCCCAGGCTCCTGGGATCGAGCCCCGCATCGGGCTCCCTGCTCTGCAGGAAGCCTGCTTCTCCCTCTCCCACTCCCCCTGCTTGTGTTCCCTCTCTCACTGTGTCTCGCTCTGTCAAATAAATAAATAAAATCTTAAAAAAATATATTGTATGGAATAGAGAGAGGCTGGGAGTTGTATCTGACAACTCTTACCTCTCATTGATTGAGGAATATGAAATCCCCAGTATAATCCTGTGCATGAGGGCTAAGTGAGCTCCCAAAGTTCTCAAGCAAGCCTTTAGATGGAGAAGCTAGGGGAAAGAAACAAAGGTGCTTGATGTGAGAGGTTTGTAAACTCTCCATAGCTGTACTGTGAACTCACAGGAGATTGACTAGATCTTTTTTTAAAACAATAGCATCTGGTACAGATGGCAACAAAAACAAATTACAAGACATATCAAACATTCAAAAGTCTTGCAATAAAATATAGCATTTAAAACTACATTGTTAAGGGGTGCCTGGGTGGCTCAGTCGGTTGAGTGTCTGACTCTTGATCTTGGCTCAGGTCTTGATCTCAAGGTCGTGAGTTCAAGCACCGTGTTGGGCTCTATGCAGGGCATGGAGCCTACTTAAAAAACAAAAAAAACTACGTTGTTGAAATAGGGAACAGTAAAGCATAATAATGCATTAAATAGTTTGGAACAAACACAATATTGCAAAAAAATAATTAAAAAATGGAAGCAGAAGAGCAGTGAGTTTGGTCTAAAAGGTAGGTTGAGTTGCAGACCTACAGACTGGGAAAATGTTAGATAATCAGGAAAAGAAAGATTTGTTAAAAGAGAAAACAATATAAACAAATTAAAAATTAATATACATGTTCTAGCATATTATTTAATAAATAAAAAGAATATTCTGAAGGGAGAATGGTGTTTTGATTTTAAGGTAAAAAGATGCACTAGGTAGTATACCAATAATAATTATTTGGATCATTTATTTAATCAGTCAAAAAATAGTTTTTAAAGGTCTAACACATGTTAGACAATGTTTCAGACACTGGTGTTACAGCATTGAATGGAACTGTAACAAGCTTTAGCCCTCTCAGTGTTTCCATATTGATATTTATATAATACTTTACAATTATCAAAAGGTAACATATATTCATGTATTATATAAAGTTTACACATAACATAATATAAAGGATGACCACATTGAATTGTTTCATGACCTAATCAAGGCACACATACATTTTTATTTCCTACCATCCTTTTAAAATATATTCAGTATGGAGTGTTTCCTCTCCTTTAACGTAGGTAAAAATTCCTCAGATGCATAACTTATTTTGGTAGCCTTTTAAATAAAAGTTTATGAGACTCTTTAGGTTACAAACACAGCTTCATTTGGTATTCAACATTTCCATCATATTTAATTATAAAACTTCTCCTTACCCACAAAAATAACATTTAAACTTCTCCTTACCCGCAAAAATGACATTTGAACTTGGAATTGTATCTATGTAACCTTGAAGGACAGGAGTTGGCATCTCACCCCTTCCATAATTAAGGATTTTGGCAATTCAAAAGCAGTCATTACCATTCTCTCTTTCGCAGGTCGACTCCTTTCCTCCTCTCCCTCATTAGCTATAGCTTAAGACCCTGCCAGGGTCACTAAGGAAGGAGGTGAGGAGCTTAGAGGCTGCCTGATGAGGACCCCTTGCATGTGTATATATACATGAGGCCCACTAACCCTTCCTGAAAAGACTTTTTGGGAAGTGCATCTCCATGTCTACCACAGTCTATTTCATTGCTCTGCTCTCTTTCTTCAAATATGTTTGAGGAGCAGCTCCTAGAGAATTCTAGTCACCCTTTTTTCCTAAAGAAAATCTTAGAAAAGAAAAAATCACAGCCCCATTTGCTGCAGTGAGTCTTAAGGCTACAATTTATACACATGATCTCCCCAAAACTGAGATGATATTAAGTTAAAGCAGTAATCTCATGTTCACCATCTAGAAGTATGATGAATTTGTTAAAATAGTATTAGGACTTTGTTTTAATGATATGTTATTATCAAATATACAGTTGGTACTAATGGTGTTTATTGACAGATCCATCAAGTGCATTTCCACCCTTTCAGACTCAACATATACAAATTTGAATCTAGCATTGCATTGTGTCTGAAAATACCAATGAATCTTGCCAAATCATCTGCATAAAGTAATAAATGTGGAACATTTATATAAAAAATGCATTTTCACTGTGGCATATGTAAAAATTGCATATTTCTGATTGTGCACTTTTGTCCTGTCATTTCACTGTCTCAAATTTTACATAAAATAAAATGGCTCAACAACTGTTATAATAACTTAAAACAAACTTGTTAGCACTCCCTGTAGATACAAACACATCTTATTGTAGATGCCAAATCTTTCTTACTTTTCTGGCTATAGCAGAAAAACTTCAAAAGTGAATCTAAATGTGCTTATCCTGGAAATGGAGAGTATATAAAGTAAGTGTGGCAACCCATTGTCTAAAGCACTTGAGGTTACCACGAGATACTGAAAGCGATAGGTCACACAAGGTTTCACCCAGATAGACAGAAAAGGAATGGCCCAAAATAGATTTTGGCTCCCAAATGATTTCCCTCACTCTCAACATTTGTTTCCTTACTAGGGCAAAGATCAAGTACATTTTTGCCAAAGGAAAGAAAATGGCTTTCCTCAACTAACTACTCTCTCTCTCTCTCACCAAAAGCAGCAAGATTTATTTAAAAAATGCTGTGCCATTACCTACTTGTACTTAGGCAAGTGGTTCTTTACCCTCAGTGCACAATGAAATCTTTTGGAGTTCTAGTAAATTATACAAATTCTCAGTCTTCACTTCTCCCCACCAAATCCCCAGAGGTGAATTGTCAGCAAAAGTAATATTTTTTGTAAGACTACTAGGTGGTTTTAAGGTGTAGTCAGGGTTGAGAACTATTGCTATATCAAAGTAATCTGGAAAACACACACACATACAAACCTATAATTTTTATCTTAATTATAAAGATTTATCAATCCAATGTACCTCAAATGCAAACTTTCACTTTATATAAGAAAAGGTTCAATCTCATAGCCCTGATTAGGAGTTTAAATAGTGTTTAAATTGAGTATAACTTAAAAGGGATAGGTTTTATGTGATATGATTGCATATAATAAAAAATAACATTCTCTTTTATATGCCCACATTCAAGATATTCTAGAAAGCAGAACAGCTTTTTTTCCACCCTATTGATCTATATAAATGTAAATTCTATTATGTTGGTGTCTTAATCGGTTCAGGCTGCTATAACAGAATACCAAAGGCAGGATGGCTTAAATAAAAGAAATTTATATCTCACAGTTCTGGAGACTGGGAAGTCCAAGATCAAGGGGCCAATGTTAGAACCAGTGTCCTGGTTTGCAGTTGGCTAACTAACTCCTAGTTGTGTCCTTAACATGGCCGAGAGCAAGAAAGAGGGAGAACAAGCTCTCTGGTTTCCTCTTACAAGGGTACTCATTTGTGAGTGCTCCATCCTCATGACCTAATAACCTCCCAAAGACTCCACCTTCTAATACCATCAGATTGTGGGTTTTGGGTTAGACACAAACATTCAGTCCATAATAGCTGGCTAAGAAAATTCTAAATTCTGAGAACATAAAGGGCACTGCTTTCCTTTAAAAAAAAAAAAAAAATTAGGAGGCTCATATATTCACTCTTAAAATGTAATACTAACCAATTCTTCAATTAAAAACAAATTTTTAGGGGCACCTGGGTGGCTCAGTCGTTAAGTGTCTGCCTTTGGCTCAAGTCATGATCACAGGGTCCTGGGATCGAGCCCCACGTTGGGTTCCCTGCTCGGCGGGAAGTCTGCTTCTCCCTCTCCCACTCCCCCTGCTTGTGTTCCCACTCTTGCTGTGTCTCCCTCTGTCAAATAAATAAATAAAATCTTAAAAAAAATAAATAAATTTTTAAGGGCACTTGGGCGGTTCAGACTTAACCGTCTGACTTGATTTTGGCTCAGGTCATGATTTTAGGGTTGTGAGATCTAGTCCCATATTAGGCTCTGCACTATGGAGCCTGCTTGAGATTCTCTCTCTCTCTGCCTCTTCCCCAACCCCGCTCTCTCTCTCTCTCTCTCAAAACAAGCAAAAAAAACCCCACAAAATTTTAATTAAAGAATTACTTGAAACTACAGAAAATATGTGTTTAAGTGATGTTTATAGTTTTACTCAGTAATCACTATATTATATGGTATCAAGAATTATTTTAAGTGAATAAAAATGATTTTATATTGTAGTTTACTATTATATGAAATGCTCAAACTAATGTCTAATATTGATGTATTCAATAAACAAAAAATTAAACATTGGCAATAAAATATTTTTATATGTATTGATACTTTAAAAATAAGTTTTCAAAGCTTGTATGTAAGATAAAATTGGCATAAAAAATGCAACCTCAATTTATTTTAACTAGGTTTAGTGATTGCCCAAAAAGTAATTCTCAAATTAGGAAAAATGTTTAATATACATCAGGAATATTAAATTCATATTTATAGCAAAGTTTTAAAAACCTTTATTTTTAAAATCGTTCCAACAAAATATACACTCTTCTATTACAATTTTAAATAACGATTATTTGTAGTACATCTAAATTTTACTCATGACATTATCTTCAATTTAGTGACATATTTCTAAAAATTTGAGGGTGGAAATTTGTTTTTTTTATCCTCTATTAGAGGAATATCAACTGTTTCTAAAAAGCAACTGTCATTTTCACCATATTTACTATGGCAACAAGCCTAGTTATCATGTGTGTATGGTTTATTTTCAGCAGATGTATAATTATTCCTAAAATAAGCATATACATATATATTCTTAAAAATTAAGAACTTTTTAAGTTTGAAGTTGTAAAAAATGATAGCTCTAAACCACAGAGCATAAAATCCTTAAAACTTCCACTTTTCTTCTTTGACTTTGAATATTTAGCACTCCTGACATGAAGAATCCTATATTTACTTACTGAAATAAAACAGTCCAATACTTCATATGCTCCCCCTCTAACCTTATCCTCTTATCCCTTGGTAGAACAGGGGGGATTTATTATGATGGCCAAGACACAACAGTCCCTTTAATGCTCAGGGCAGTCAATGCTTCCCAATTACATTTTTATCTTGATTGTAACTACCTGACACATTGGTGGGCCCCCGAGTTATTTACCTTGGTGTTTTGAGTATGATCATTACACAAACACACAATGCCTACTACCAGTCTTGGCTTTAAGGTTATATGAATTTGCTCCTTTACTTTTGATCTCCCAACTGGATGACAGTTCTCAGTTAATGGAGCCCTTACAAATACCAAGGGCAGAGTTATGGGCGTATCACCCTGGGGAGGCAGCGGTGTTCTTAGCTTGGTGATAGGATAATTCTAATTCTTTCAAGTGAAAAATCGGGGAGATAAACATAATTTTCCGTTGCTAATTTTGACTGCTTTTTATAAAATAACTTTGTTGGATGATTATACCAAAAATCATTTTTCACTCAGCCTTATCAAATATCCATCCAAGTTATTAAAATTTAGCAGTAAGAAAAAAACTAACAGACATAAACAGAAAAACCAAATGTTCACTCTTTACTGTTGGATATGTTTGTAACAAGACAGTAATAAGACTGAGAAGTATAGAGGCAATAGTACTGGCTTGATTAGGAGGATGAAAGAGAAAGAGATCAATTCTCAAAAATGACTTTGACAACTGAAGAGGAAGCACAAGACATGCCTTGAAAAGAAGCAATAAACATGAAATGGTGAGCTGGATGCACAAGATGCATGGTGTAAGTACACATTCTTTTTTTTTTTTTAAGATTTTATTTATTTATTTATTTGAGAGAGAAAGAATGAGAAAGAGAGCACATGAGAGGGGAGAGGGTCAGAGGGAGAAGCAGACTCCCTGCCGAGCAGGGAGCCCGATGCGGGACTCGATCCAGGGACTCCAGGATCATGACCTGAGCCGAAGGCAGTCGCTCAACCAACTGAGCCACCCAGGCGCCCAGTGTAAGTACACATTCTTAATGCTGGATTGACCCAGGGCTTGTTTCTTATTTCTATTTTCTTTGCAAACTTAATCCCTTGGTGATCTATCCAGTCTTGGGGTAGTAAGTACATCTCTGTGCCTGTGTTTTTCAGACTTCTCAACTCCAGACTTAATTATCCCATGACCTCCTCTGGACATCTACTTGAAAGTTTAGGCAATGTATCAAATGTAACATGTTGAATTGGCTTCCCTCACGTTCCTTCCCATCTCAGTTGATGACAATTCCATCCTTTTGTTTGCTCAGCCTAAAAATTTTTGTATCATTATTGGCATCTTTTTCCCTTTTTTCTCAAGCCCAACAACAAATCTGTAATAATATCCTTAGACCTGTCTCTTCCTTGTATCTTTTTCTACTCCTCAGTTTCCTGCTAACACTCCTTCAATCACCTACAACATTTTCCTTCTCTTAGAGAATCCTATTGAAGGAAATTTCCAATTTCCCTTAAAGAAAAGTAAGCCAAAAAACAATGCTGTACAATCAGAATTTAAATCTTGAGCTCAGGCTGGACTTCATTCCACTACAAAGACTTTCCTAAAATTAAGAAGATAGAATTAAATTCACAATTGCCTTCAGAACTGTATTACATATGTATTACCTAGGACTGCGTGATCTTTATTTGTTAATTCATCTGACTAATTGCGTCATCGGATGAGAAAACTGGATAAATAGTGATGACTAGACAGATCATATTAGGATGATATAATCAGTGCATACTTCATGTTATTGTACTTTGCTTTATTGCACTTTGCAGATATTGCCTTTTTTAACAAATTGAAGTTGTGCGGCAACCCTGCAAGTCTACTGGCACCATTTTTCTGATGGCATTAGCTCATTTTCTGTCCTTGTGTCACATTTTGTTAATTCTCATAATATTTCAAACTTTTTCATTATTATTATTAAATGTATTATGGTGATCTGTAATCAGTGATTATGGCTTGCTGAAAGTTCAGATAATAACATTTTTTAGCCATTAAGTATTCTTTAATTAAGGTATGTACATTGTTGTTGTTTTTAGACATAATGCTGTTGCATGCTTAATAGACTACATTATAGTATAAACATAACTTTGATATGCACTGGGGAACCAAAAAATTTGCTTCCTTTTTGCAATATTCACTTTATTGCAGTGGTCTGGAACTGAATCTGAAATATTTCCAAGGTATGCATGTATATATATCACAATTTCTTTATCCATTCATCCATTGATAAACACTTAGGTTGTTTCCATATTTTAACAATTGTAAATAATTGTGCAATGAACATAGGGGTGCATATATCTTTTCAAGTTAGTGTTTCTGTTTTCTTTGGATAAATAGCCAGAAGTAGAATTGCTGGATCATAGGATAATTCTACTTTCAAATTTTGAGGGATCTCCATACTGTTTTTCACAGTGGCTGCACCAATTTACTTCCCTTCTAACAGTGCATAAGGGTTCCCTTTTCTCCATATCCTTGCCAACACTTGTTATTTCTTGTCTTTTTGATAATAGCCATTTAACAGGTGTGAGGTAATATCTCATTGTAGTTTTGATTTGCATTTCCCCAAAAATTTGATTAATGGTATAGAGCATCTTTCATGTATCTGTTGGCCATCTGCATGTCTTCTCTGGAAAAATGTCTATTCAGATCTGTCCATTTTTTAAGCAAATGCTTAGTTTTTGTGATTGAATTGTATGAGTTCTTTATATATTTTGGATATAAACCCCTTATCAGATATATAGTTTATAAATATTTTGTCATTTAGTAGGCTGCCTTTTCATTTTGTTGATGGTTGCCTTTGCTGTGCAGAAGTTTTAGCTGGATGCAGTCTCACTTGTTTATTTTTGTTTTTGTTGTTTTTGCTTTTGGTGTCATATTAAAAAAATCATCACCAAGAACTATGTCAAGGAGATTAACACGTATGTTTTTTTCTAGGAGTTTTATGACTTCAGGTTTAGTTTCAAGTCTTTAATTCATTTTGAGTTAATTCTTGGCATATGGTGTAAGTTAGTGGTCCAGCTTCATTCTTTTGCATGTGACTGTCCAATTCTCCTAACACCATTTATTAAGAGACTGTCCTTTCTTCACTGTATATTCTTGGCTCTTTTGTCTTAAATTAATTGTGTGGGTTTATTTTGGGGCTATCTATTCTCTTACATTGATCTAGGTATCAGTTTTTATGCCAATACTACCCTGTTTTAATTACTGTAACTCTGTAATAAAATTTGAAATCAGGGAGAGTGATGCCTCCATTTTTGCTCTTCTTTCTCCATATTGTTTTGGCTATTCATGGTCTTTTATGGTTCCATAGAAATGTTAGGACTGTTTATTCTATTTCTGTGACATATACCATTAGAATTTTGATAAGAATTGCTTTGAATCCATAGATTGCTTTGGGTACTATGGACATTTTAACAAAATTAATTCTTCCAATCTGTGAACATGGAATGTCTTTCTATCTATTTGTATCATCTTCAATATCATCATTAATGTTTTATATCCTTCACTATACAGGTTTTTCACCTCTTGGGTCAAATGTATTCCTAGGTATTTTATTCTTTTTAACACAATTGTAAATGGGATTGTTTTCTTAATTTATCTTCCTAAGAGTTAATTACTAGTGTATAGAAATGAAATTGATTTTTTTATTGACTTTGCATCTTGAAACTTAACTGAATTAATTTATTAGTTCTAACAGGTTTTTGATGGAGTCTTTAGGGTTTTTAACTATAATATTATGTTATCTTCAAATAGTGACAGTTTTACTTCTTCCTTTCCAATTTGGATGGCTTTTATATTTTTTTCTTGCCTAAAGATTTCCAATATTATGTTGAATAAAAATGGTGAGAGTGGGTATCCTTGTCTTGATTCTGAAAAAAGATTTCCACTTTTCATTACTGAATATAACCTTGGCTGTGAGTTTGTCATTTATGGCCTTTAGTATGTAGAGGTATATTCCCCCATACCTGCCTTTTGAGAGTTTTTATGATAAATGTATGTTGAATATTGTCAGGGCTTTTTTTTTGCATCTTTTGAAATCATATGACTTTTGTTCTTTATTTTGTTAATGTGGTCTATCACATGAACTGCTGTGGATGTCCAGGTATCCTTGCGTTCATGGAATAAATCCCACTGGATGATGGTGTATAATGTTTAATGTTTTGCTGAATTTGGTTTGCTAATATTTTAATGAGAATTTTTGTATTTATATTCCTCAGGGATATTGGCCTGTAGTTTTCTTTTCTTGTGGCATCCTTGTCTGGTTTTGGTATCAGGGTAATGCTGGCTTGGAAGAGTTCCCTCTGCTTTATTTTTTGAAAGAGTTTGAGAAATATTGGTATTAATTCTTTGAATGTTTGGTAGAATTCACCAGTGAAGCCTTCTGTTCCTAATCTTTTGTATTAAGAGATTTTTAATTACTCATTCAATCCCCCTTCTAGTTATCAGTCTATTCAGATTTCCTATTTCATCATGACTCAGTCTTGGTAAATTGTACCTTTCTAGGAATTTATCTGTTTCTTTTAGCTGGTCTAATTTTTAGCATGTGACTGATGAAAGCAGTCTCATATGATTCTATGTATTTCTGTGGTATCAGTTGTAACATCTCCTCTTTCATTTCTGATTTTTAAGTCCTCTTTTTTATTGTGAGTCTAGCTAAAGGTCTGTCAATTTTGTTTACTCTTAGTTTCATTGATCTTTTATTTTCTTTTTAGTTTCTATTGTGTTTACTTATGCTTTAATCTTTACTATTTCCTTCTTTCTTCTAACTTCGGGTTTTGTTCCTTTTTTTCTAGGTCTTTCAGATGTAATTTTAGGTTATTTGAGACTTGTTTCTTCAGGTAGGCATTTATTGCTATAATCTTCCCTCTTAGAACTGCTTTAGCTGCATCCTGTTAATTTTAGTATGTTACATTTCCATTTTTTTTTTTGTCTCAAGTGTTTTTTTATTTCTTCTTTGACCCATTGATTATTCGGTGGCATGTTATTTAACCTCCACATATTTGTCAATTTTCCAGGTTTCTTCATGTAATTAACTTCTAGTTTCATACCACTGTGGTTGGAAAAGATGCTTGAAATAATTTCAATCTTCTTATATTTATTAAGACTTATTAAGTAGCCTAACATATAATCTCTTTTGGAAAATGTTCCATACATACTTGAAAAGAATGTGTATTCTGTTGTTTTTGGATGGAATATTCTGTAAATATCTGTTAAATCCATCTGAGCTAATGTGTCATTTAAGGCCAATGTTTCCTTATTGATTTCCTGTCTGGATGATCTATCCATTGATGTAAATGGGCTATTAAAATCCCCTTGTCTTCTTGTATTGCTATCTATTTCTCCCTTTAGGACCATTAATATTTGCTTTATAAATTTAGGCAGTCCTATGCTGGGTGTATAAATATTTATAAATGTAGTATCTTCTTGTTGGATTGACCCCTATACCATTATGTAACACCCTTCTTTGTCTCTTATTACAGTTTATTTTTTTTAAAAGGTTTTAATTATTTATTTGACAAAGAGAGAGAGAGAGAGAAAGAGAGAGAGAGCACAAGTAGGCAGAGTGATAGACAGAGGGAAAGGGAGAATCAGGCTCCCCGCTGAGCAGAGAGCCTGACGCGGGGCTAGATCCCAGGATGCAGCGATCATGACCTGAGCCAAAGGCAGACGCTTAATGGACTGAGCCACCCAGGAACCCTTACAGTTTATTTTAAAGTCAAACTGTCTGATATAAGAATAGCTACTTTAGTTTTCTTTTTATTTCTACTTACATAAAATATCTTTTTCCATACCTTCACTTTCAGTCTGTGTGTGTCCTTACATCTAAAGTCGGGCTCTTCTAGGCAGCTTATGGTTTTTTTGTTTTTTTTTTTTAATTCACTTAATCACTTTATGGTGTTTGAATAGAGAATTTAGTCTATTTCCACTTAAAGTAATTATTGATAGAAATGTGCTTATCACCATTTTATTAATTGTTTTCTGTTTTTGTTGTTCTTCTTTGTTCCTTTCTTCTCTTCCTTTGTGGTTTCATGACTTTCTTTAGTGTTATGCTTATATACCTTTCTCTTTATCTTTTGTGTATGTACTAAATGTTTTTGTTTCATGGTTATCATGAGGTTTACATGTAACAACTTACATCTGTAACAGTCTATTTCAAGTTGATAACAACTTAAGTTTGATCCCATCGTAAACTCAACATAATTACTCCTCCCTACCAACAATGTTTTATATTTCTGATGTCACATTTTACATCTTTTTATCTTGTGTATCCCTTAACTAATTGTGGTAATTATAGTTATTTTTACTACTTTTGTCTTTTAACCTTCATATTAGCTTCATAAGTAATTAATCCACTACCTTTATTATATATTTACCCTTCCATTGAGATTTATTCTTTCATATGTGTTCTTGTTACTAATTAACACCCTTTCTTTTCAACTTAAATCTCTCAACACATTTTGTAAAGCTTTAGTAGTGATAAATTCTTTTAGCTTTTGCTTGTCTGAAAAACTCTTATTTCACCTTCACTTCTGAACAATAATTTTACTGGGTAGAGTAGTCTTGGTTGGAAGATTTTTCTTTCAGCACTTTGGATATATTGTGTCATTCCCTTTTGACCTATAAAGCTTTTGCTGAAAAATCTGCAGTCTTATGGGAGTTTCCTTGTACTTAACAAACTGTCCTCCTCTTGTTACTTTTAATATTTTCTCCTTGTCTTTAACTTTTGACATTTAAATTATAATGTGCTTTGCTGTGGGTCTCTTTGGGTTCCTCTTATTTGGAATACTCTGGGATTCCTGGATTTGGAAATATTTTGTTTGTTTGTTCGTTTTTTATAAGCTACACAGTCTCTTGTATTTTGTTATAGCAAACTGAAGAGGCTAAGATAGCCCATCACATTTTTTTAAAGATTTTATTTACTTATTTGACAGAGAGAGAGAGAGCGAGCACACACAATCAGGGTGAGCAGCAGGCAGGCAGAAAGGGAGAAGCAGAATCCCCACTGAGCAGGAAGCCCAATGTAGGGCTCGATCCCAGGACCCCAGGATCATGACCTGAGCTGAAGGCAGATGCTTAACCAACTGAGCCACCCAGGCGCCTCTCCCATCACATTTAAAAAAAAAAAATAAATCAGAAAAGTAAAAAATAATTAGTTTCCTTGTTGTTCTATAACTGATTCAATATGGAGGAATTGACTTTTTAACTCTTCTGATCTACAGAGTTGTGAGAATGATTACAACCTGTTTTTAAAATTTTTGTTAATATATCACCTGTTTTTGAAGGATTGATAATGAATACATGGTCTCCAAGAAAAACTTAATTTTTTAAAAAACTTCCATGACATTAGCCATATCTTATCAGTGGAAGGGAGCCTCTTATCCAAGGAAAAGCTTAAATATTAGAGGACTATCCAAAGCCAGCATCTAAAAAATATTACTAGGACTCACTGGTTATTATAGGTAATGGATTACAACATATTCTGAAATTGCAAGCCAAATGTATGAAAAAGAAAAGAGAAAGAACTAAAAGAAATAAAATCACAAATGAGAGAGGAGAAACATCAACCCAAATCACAGAAATACAAACAATTATAAGAAAATATTATGAAAAACTATATGCCAACATATTGGGACGACCTGGAAGAAATGGACAAATTCCTAGAAACATATAAACTACCCAAACTGAAACACAAAGAAATAGAAAACTGGAGCAAACCGATAACCAGCAAAGAAATTGAATCAGTGATCAAAAAACTCCCAATAAACAAAAGTCGAGGGCCAGATGGCTTCACAGACGCACTCTACCAAACATTTAAACAAGAGCTAATACCTATTCTTCTCAAACTATTCCAAAAAATAGAAAAGGAAGGACAACTTCCAAATTCATTCTATGAGGCCAGCATTACCCTGATACCAAAACCAGATAAAGACTCTACTGAAAAAGAGAACTATAGACCAATACCCTTGATGAACATGGATGCAAAAGTTCTCAATAAAATACTAGCAAACTGAATCCAACAATGCATTAAAAAAATCATTCACCATGATCAAGTGGGATTTATTCCTGGGTTGCAAAGGTGGTTCAAAATTCATAAATCACATTCATAAATGTGATACACCACATTAATAAAAGAAAGGACAAAAACCATGTGATCATTTCAACAGATGAAGAAAAAGCAACTGACAAAGTACAACATCCATTCATGATTAAAAATCCAAACAAAGTAGGCTTAGAAGAAACATGCCTCAACATCATAAGGGCCATATATGAAAAACCCACAGCTAATATCATCCTCTATGGGGAAAAACTGGGAGCTTTCCTCTATAGTTAGGAACAAGACAGGGATGTCCACTCATCACTGTTATTTCATCATCACTGGAAGTCCTAGGTAAAACAATCAGACAACAAAAAGAAATAAAAGGCAAGGAGGAAGTCACATTTTCATTTTTCACAGACATGATACTCACCTGTGTAAGATTCTACCAAATAACAGCTAGAACTGATAAACAAATTCAGTAAAGTCTCAGGATACAAAATCGATGTATAGAAATCTGTTGCATTTCTATACACCAATAATGAAGCAGCAGAAAGAGAAATTAAGGAATCCCATTTACAACTGCACCAAAACCAGTAAGATATAATAAGAATATCCAATGGAAAAAAGATAGTCTCTTCAAAAATGGTGTTCAGAAAACTGGATAGCTACATGCAAAACAATAAAACCAGACCATTTTCTGACACCAAACACAAAAATAAATTCAAAATGGATTAAAGACCTAAGTAAGACCTGAAACCATAAAAATGCTAGGGGAGAGCACAGACAATAAGCTCTTTGACATTGGCCAAAGCAATTTTCTTCTGAATATGTCTCCCGAGGCAAGGGCAACAAAGCAAAAATAAACTACTGGGGCATCATCTAAACAAAAAGCTTCTGCACAGTGAATGAAACAATCAACAAACTAAAAGGCAACCTATAGAATGGGGGAAGATATTTGCAGAAGGGTTAGTTTCCAAAACATATAAAGAACTTATAAATCTCAACACCCCCCCAAAAAAAGTAATTTAATTTAAAAATGGGCAGAAGACATGAATAGACACTTTTCCAAAGAAGACATTCAGACGGCCAACAGACACATGAACAGATGTTCAACATACTCATCATCAGGGAAATACAAATTAAAGCTATAATGACATATCACTGCACACCAGTCAGAATGGCTAAAATCAACAACACAAGAAACAAGAAGTGTTGGTGAGGATGTGGAGAAAAAAGAACCCTCTTGAACTGTTGGTGGGAATGCAAACTAGTACATCCACTCTGGAAAACAGTATGGAGTTTCCTCAAAAAGTTAAAAATAGAACTACCCTACAATCCAGCAATTGCACTACTAGATATTTACCCAAAGAATACATCACTAATTCAAAGGGCTACATGCACCCCACTATTTATAGCAGCATTATCTCCAATAACCGAACTATGCAAACAGCCCAATGTCCACTGACTGAAGAATGGATAAAGAAGAGGTTGCAAGGGTGGTTATATATATATATATATATAGAGAGAGAGAGAGAGAGAGAGGGAGAGAGAGAGAGAGAAACAGTAGAATACATACATATATATATGTATATATATCTGTCCAAGCAACCACTTCATGAGGTATAATCTGGACAATGGCTCTTGTTCTTCTGGAAGAAGAGAGGAAAATTAGCTCTTGAATCATGATGGAAAGAGCCCTATTATGTCTTATTGATCAAACTATAAGTAATACCATTAGATTAACATTTTTGCTTCTCAAAAGAGAATATAATACTTATTTACTTAAATACCCTTCTAAATTTTTAATATGATGAAAATATCATGTAAAAATAGATAATTCAAGGTTCCTGGGTGGCCTAGTCATTAAGCATCTGCCTTTGGCTCAGGTCGTGATCCTACCGTCCCTGCTCAGTGGGAAGCCTGCTTCTCCCTCTCCCACTCCCCCTGCTTGTGTTCCCTCTCTCCCTGTCTCTCTCTGTCAAATAAATAAGTAAATAAAATCTTTAAAAAAATAAATAAAAAATAAAAATAGATAATTCAGCTATCATTCCCATGTCTGGTTCTTTAAGCTGTTCATATTGGAATTGGGATCTTTTCTCTTTGACATAATCTGGCCATGCTTGGCTCCCAGTTTAGCAGTTGTTGACAAAACTCTGGAAGTAATCTTTTTACAGTGCTCAAATGCAAAATCTCCAGAGTTTTACACCCTGCTTACAACTGATCTCTGACTAAATGAGACAAAAGCAATCACTCAGCAAAAAAATAAGAAGACCTAGTACTTGTTGAAACTCAAATAATTATCAACATGATAAATGACAACTAGAACGACCCGAGTAGGGGTGGATGGATCACGCAAAAAAAAAAAAAAAAAAAAGTTGAATCTGTGATCACTGTTCAAAATGACTAAAAGGGGAATCTAAAAATTGAGAACTGAGCTCAGTAGAATAGATTATAGATTATAGACTCATTCAAAATCTTTTCCAGATTATGCAGGCCATTCAATTTAATTTCCAATAAGACAATTTTTTAAAATATTGTCATGTTATTTTTAACATATTATTAACATATCTATATTAATAGCTTTTTGCTTATATTTACAAATTAAACAACAAAAGGTATAACTCAATTAATTAATGACCCATCTGCATTTAAATATATTTCACTGATTAACTTTTACCCTTACACGTTTATTGCTGAGTAGCCACTTTTAATATCAGTAATATTGGCATTCTGACCAGTCCATAAATAACTTAATTTTTTTTAAAAGAACATGTTTTGGTTTCTCTCCTATATTTGTAAGTTAAATGCATTTCTCCTAAATATTGTCCCTTGAATAGAGATAAAGGAACTTACCCTCAATGTAAAACATTTAACAGGCTTATCTCAGAGATATGGTCTGGTTTGGCTCCAGACCACAACAATAAAGAAAACACTGCAAAGAAATTCAATGGATTTTTGATTTCACAGTGCATATAAAAGTCATATTTACACTAAGCTGTGGTCTGTTTAGTGCCTAATAGCATTTTGTCTGAAAAAGCAGTGTATGAAGCTTAATTTAAAAATACTTTATTACTAAAAAATGCTAATCATCATCTGACCTGTCAGCAAGTCATAATTATTTTGCTGGTGGAGGGTCTTGCTTTGATACTGATGGCTGTTGACTGGTTAGAGTGGTGGTTGCTGAAAGGTGGGATGGTAGTGACAATTTCTTAAAATAAGACAATAAAGTTGGTAGCATCAATTGACTCCACCTTTCATGAACAATTTCTCTGTAGTGTGTGATGCTGTTTGACAGTATTTTACCGAGAGTAGAACTTCTTTCAAAACTGGAGTCAATCTTCTCAAACCCTGCTGCTGCTTTATCAACTAAGTTTGTGTAATGTTTTAAATTCTTTGTTGTCATTTCAACAATGTATACAGCATCTTCACCAGGAGTAGATTCCATCTCAAGAAAATACTTTTTTTGCTCATCCATAAGAAACAACTCCTTATCCTCTAAATTTTTATCATGAGATTGCATCATGAGAGTCAAATAGCTCTCCTGCTATTTCCACTACTTCTGCAGTTCCTTCCTCCACTGAAGTCTCAAACCCTCAATTTGTGAAAAATGTGATATCTGAGAGGCACAATAAAGTGAAATGCAATAAAATGAGTTATGCTTATAATCTTAAATTCAAAGTTCTAAGTATTTTTCTTTTCTTTGTCCTTCTGTCCAATCTGGCATTATAACATCAAATAGATGTGCCTTGTCTTTGGAAAGTCAACAACTTCTTAAACTTACATCACCTGAGATGAACACATGGCTGAAATCTTATCTCTCCTCACTTCACCGCACAATCAAGCACTGAGATTCTCTCATCTTCATCTTATCAAGTTTATCTTCCACTCTGCATCTCCCGGTAGCACATGCTTCCACAGAGTACCTCTCAAATACACAGGTATTTCTGTGTGCTATCCATGGTAGTACATTAAATTATGGTCACTCTCTCCTCTCCTCAGAGGAACACCAGCACTCAGTAGTGCTTCCTCAGAGTGATGGATTGCCACTTGGGCACAGTTACGTCCCACTCAGCCATATCTCCTCTGCCGATTTCATACCACTGTGATGCCAAGAATGCCTGGAAGGCTGCCATTGCTCAGAATTACAGAAAGAAATAGGGTATAAATCTCCTCTGCCTCTGAATCCCCAAACTTCCTGGAGAGTTATCTACTATTCCTGTGGATTTTTAATCCCAGGATTGGGGTAGGACTTGCAAACATCTTTCACAGTAGTCCTTATGAGGATCCTTTCCACTTTTCCTTTCAATTCTTTCTGGTCTCAAAGTTTAGAAGTTCTTTATATAGTTGTGTGTATGTGTCTGTGGATTTTTTTTTTTTTATTTGTCTGTCTTTCATGTGCATCTGTATGTGTGTGTATACATTTGTGGATGTTTTTTCTCTTTCACATACATCTGTGTGCGTGTGTGTGTGGTGTTTGGGGGTGACAGAGAATGGGAAGTAAAATTGCCAGATTCTGCTTCTTCCCACATATTAATTAATAACTTATATTTTACCTGGATCATAGCCAGATTTATTTATTTATTTACTTTATAGGTAAAAAAAAAAAGTTACCATTTCCTCTATTTCTACCTGAAAGTTAGACCCTGCCATATTTTAATGGATTACTCATATCTCTTCTAGGCTGGCAATGTTTTGAAGAAACTATAATCCCTTTAAATACACCCCAGGAATATCTTTATTGTGTCCACCAATACATACAGAGCAAGGTAAATGCCTTCTGGTATCATGCTTTCTGGCATGCAAAGCATCACCAATGCATATCTTTTCACCTAACTTCAGTGCATCTGCGTTTCAGTTTCCTAATACATTTGCAATAATTAGTCGATATGTGTGTTTTTGCATTGTATGTAGGGCTATTTTGGGGTGGCCTTAACACATGCACATTCACATGACCCACTGTGGACTAGAGCAGTGGCACCTAAATCTTTTGTGTTAATGACATTCTTTGAAATTCTAACATCATTGTAGGAATTTAGTATTATTAAAGAAATTAATGCACAAAAGCCCAAAATTATTATAACTTAATCAATGACTAAATATAGCAATGTTTTCCATCTTTTATAAATATTTCTACAGATTTTGCACTCTTTATTCAGTCATTTCAGTACCTAGTCACTACTTGAATTAAATGGTTTACTGCCCTGATCACACACTCCAATATGTGCTCATAAGGCAATACTCTTGTATCTATATGAAAGAGACTTGTTAATTGTTTGGAATCAGTATGATGTGATTATGCATCACTAGACTCATACCTGGAACATTAAAAAAATATCACTAGAAATGTATTTCTTGGATTCTTCAGTTTAATCTGCTGTTTGACAGATATAACTGTAATAGTGGTTAAAATCTGTTGGTCACCTGGGAAAGATTTTGAAATATGAGTTAACTTTAGCATACCAATTGAGAACATTTATATAATGTAAAAGACTTCTTAATTTTCTACTTCATCTAGAACAATTAGATATCAAAACTCCTTACAAAAAAAAACTGAGGAATTTGACCTGTATAATTGTTAGGGACTTTTGTTTTTATTTTTGTTTCTTGTTTGTTTGTAAAGAAAGACCATTATACAAAAAAAAAAAAAAAATTGTCCACTATCAATGGACAATTTTTTTATTTTATATATATATTTATTTATTTTTTTTTTAGTGTTTGATATTTTTCTTTATTGTTATGTTAATCCCCATACATTATATCATTAGTTTTAGATGTAGTGTTCCATGATTCATTGTTTGTGCATAACACCCAGTGCTCCATGCAGAACATGCCCTCCTCAATACCCATCACCAGACTAACACATCCTCCCACCCCCTTCCCCTCTAGAACCCTCAGGTTGTTTTTCAGAGTCCATCATCT
>NC_138369.1:160603057-160627651 GCF_054177405.1 Leptonychotes weddellii | reverse complement strand
GCTCGGGTTTGCTCTCCGGAGCTTTTGTTCCCTTCAAGCTTTCCGTACAGCTTTGGAGGCGGAGAGTGAAAATGGCAGCCTCCCAATCTCTGCCCCGGAGGAGCCGAGTACTCGGGGCCCCACTCCTCAGTGTGCCCCCAGAGAAAAGCAGTCAATCACTCCCGTCTCCCTGGTCTCTGGCCGCACTCCGTGCTCACCCGGCCTGTGACCACGCATTTCTATCTCTGGCACCCGACCCCAGGTGGAGTCTCCAAACCCAGCAGATTCCTGCGGTGCGCTCCCGCACCTCTCCTCCCGGGGGAGGAAGGGGAGTCTCCCTGGATCTGCTGCTTGTTGGGTCCCTCCTGGAGGAGCAGGGGCCTGACTGTGCCACGGATCACGGTTTATGGCAACCCCGAGCTGAGAGCCCTCACCTGGGCTCCGTCTCTGCAGCCAGCTTCCCCGCTCCGATACCTGGGAGCTCTGCTGCATTTAGGCACCCCTGGTCTTTCTGTGACCCTGAGGGTCCTGAGACCACACTGTCTCATGAAGGTTCCACCCCAAGTTTAGCCACCGGAGTGACGTCCCTCTGAGGAGCAGCCTTCTAAAAGTCCGATTTTGTGCTCCAGGCTCTATCACTTGCCAGAAGTGGCCGACGGAGGCCCCTCCCCTGCCATCTATCCCCCCAAATATCACCTCAGATTCACTTCTCCGCACGTCCTACCTTCCAGAAAGTGGTCACTTTTCTGTTCAGAGAGTTGTTGCTCTTCTTTTCTTCGATCTCCTGTTGAGTTCATAGGTGTTCAGATTGGTTTGATCTCTATCCAGCTGAATTCCTGACAGGAGACGAAATCCAGGTCTCCTACTCCTCCGCCATCTTGCTCCGAGTCTATTTTATATATTTAGATATAATCTAAAAATAAAGGAAAATTCTGTGAACTAAGTGTATAGCTTTAAAAATAATACTCTACAAGTATGCTACTATGCATTTTTTTCTCATTTAGGAAGAGGACTAATATAATCTTATTTATAAAATACATTTTATTGGGGATCCTGGGTGGATCCTGGGTGGCTCAGTCAGTTAAGTGACTGCTTTCAGCTCAGGTCATGATCTCAAGGTCCTGGGGTAGCTCTCTCTCTGTCAAATAAAATAAATAAAATCTTTAAAAAAATAAAATACCGTTTTATTGTAAATCTTAGGACACGCAGTCACATGATCTTAAAATGTTTTAGTAGAAAAAGAGGAATAAGTACAATTTCAAAATCTATAAACATGAATAACAATACAAAAGTCAAATTAATTGGACCAATAGAATTTTAGAATTTTAGTAAAAGTTGAATGGACTATTTGAAAGTCTGTAAGTTACCATTTGTCCTGCACTGCATTACACAGAAAAATTATAATATTACCATTCATCCTGCATTGCATTACACAGAAAAATTATAATAGTATTCTGCTCTCCATTTCAAAGCCATACTTTAATTAGAAAGTACTGTCTCATCTAACTGTGTGTAAGTGACCCATGAAAATTTAATGTATGTGTATGTAGTAGCAATAAGACGGACATAACTGTAGGAATCCTATAAAGCCTATTAAAAATTAAGGAAAAGCAAAACAAATGGGCTTTCAAGATTCATCATCCATGTCATACTCATGAATCATTGAGATATGTCCAGCAAGTCAATCTAGAGCCAACACCTATACTGATAATGATTACACTAATCAAAAATTTAAAATGTTATTTAGATCTGTGGATAGTATTAGGTCCTGCCTGTTTTTTTTTTGTTTTAAATAATGAAGGTAGAACCCTGATTAGAATCAGTAAATTTCCATTCATGGTCTGTTAATATGAGATAATTTAGTCTTGATTTGTTAACAGACAGAACTACACTAGGGTGCTGTTGCTTACGTTCATGAACAGTGGTTCGTGAGCAATGGCATTTTATTTTATTTTATTTTTTTTGAGCAATGGCATTTTAAATGCTCTATTTAGACAGCTTCCTAGGCATCTTAATATTTGAGAATAGGTAACAAGCAAATGTTAACAGCATATCTCAGCAACATAAAAAAGATCTTCAATAAGATCTTGGGATAATCTAAGTTGCAAATTTGAAAAAAAAATGAAAGAAAATATAAAAATGAAAAGAGGACAAAAATGTTACAAAGTAGTACAAAGTATAACAAACAGTTTGAGATTTTTTTTTTCATGGTCACTATTTTTTTTTTAAGACTTTATTTATTTTACAGAGAGAGCACAAGCAGGGGGAACAGCAGATAGAGGGAGAGTGAGAGGGCATGAAAGGAGAGGGAAGAGGGGAGGGAAGACTGAGCAGGGAGCCTGATGCAGGGCTGGAGCCCAGGACCCTGGGACCATGACCTGAGCCAAAAGCAGATGCTTAACCAACTGAGCCTCCCAGGCGCCCCTCTTGGTCACTATTTCTAAGAATTTTACATATAATTCCTTTCTCATAATAAACTTTGGCATATATTATAGTATTATCCACATTTACAAGGTCATTCTGATAATAAGTGTCAGTGTTAGGACTTCAACTCAAGTAGCTTGATGTCAAAGATGATGCTCTAAACTACAATATTAAATTACTTCTTTGTGTCAGGTTTCTAGAGTATATATGAAATATATCCAAATAGTTAAGCAGTCCTATATATGTTAAGTACAGTAAATGCAAATTTCTATTCTTTTTAATAAGCTCTGTGAAAAAGAAATATATAAATGTTAATTATTAAGCCAGCATTTATTACATAGCATTGGAAATTGAAACACTTTTAAAAATAGATTTTCTAGGTCATATACTTTATATTTTAGTTTTTTAACAAGATATCCTTAAAGGATATCCTTAAAGATATTTTATTAGATATAATTTGCCAAAACTGATAATTTATTACAATCTAAATAAACATAATTCACCCTGTAGATGCTGTCATCACTCAATGCATATATTGTGTGTGATCTGTAATTTTAACACATTCTTATGACAATAATGTATTGAGAATATTTTATGTATATGACTATAAATTCTGAGCACACTAAAAATGTTCTGATTTATATGAATAATGAGTAATTGTCAGCAGGAATGTTTCATAAATGAAAATATATATGATTTATTGTTAAGGTTGCATAATTACATGAGCATCTGAAAAGGTAGGTAGTTACTTATAAGTAAGATCATAGGACCATGACACAATATTTTATTTTATATTACCATATCATTATTGTATCAAAAGATCAAAGACCTTTGAAAGAAAAGAAACAAGATGTTTTGTGTCTTTGAAAGTGTATATCCATTTCATAATCATTTAATATGGAAGAAGAAAAACATACTACTAAATTCAGAAACATTATTCTGCAAGAAAAATATAATCCCAAGGCTCCTTCTCAGTAATCTCATCCATAATAACACACTTCTTTTTTTTTTTTTTTTAAAGATTTTATTTATTTATTTGAGACAGAGAGAATGAGAGAGACAGAGAGCACATGAGAGGGGGGGAGGGTCAGAGGGAGAAGCAGACTCCCTGCCGAGCAGGGAGCCCGATGCGGGACTAGATCCTGGGACTCCAGGACCATGACCTGAGCCGAAGGCAGTCGCTTAACCAACTGAGCCACCCAGGTGCCCCATAATAACACACTTCTTTACTCACGTCATTTATTCTAACTTTCTTGATTCTAATTTCATTCATCTCCAGTTTCACCTAGCCCCACATTCAGCAGGAAAACTCTGACCAGCAATATCATGTCCTTTAGGAACTTTAGTCAAAAAACAAAAACAAACAAACAAAAAAAACAGGAGAGGGATAGGGTAAGTGGTCTCTGATTTTATTTTTAGTCATAAATCTTTTTTTTCCCCACTCTTTTTGAACCAACTTGATATTTCTTTAACAATAGCAACAACAACAGCAATAGCAACAAGAAAATCTAGATCCTTACTGTATCTACATTTCCTTTTTTTTCTTTTCTTCTTTGCCTTTATGAAAAGCCAACCTTTTGCTCCAAACCTTGAAACTATAAACAAACTCTCCGATTGCACTTGCTTAAGCAAAACAGAAGCCTAGAGGAATTAAGAAGCAACTGGGTGTCATTCCATACAAGAAAAGATTTCAAGCATCATGAAATGGCAACTTGGCATATAACTTATATAAAATATAAATTCTTAGACTTTAGGCTAATATTATGTGGTGGGACAAGACATGAGATAAATACACACACAACACACACACACTCACACACGTATTCATACCATGGATATATCTTCTGAGTAAATACTCAAATGCAACTTAGACTATGTTATATGCAATCCCTAAATACCTGTTTTTGTCATGAGAACTTGATTATTGATTCCAACTATAGAAAATTTCTTTGATTCAGAACATCAACATTTTTTACCTCTGTCAAAGTTGCAACTTTAATGTCTCTGAGAACCGCTGCTCTCCATATGTCACCATCTATGTGATTTGACTGGCAACAAAGGGAACTTAATTAACAAATATTAGGAAATGTAAACACCCAGGAATATGGATAGTGAGTCACAGTATTTTTGTTTTAAAAACTAGAATGTGTCAAGAAGTGTTTCCCTATTCCATCAGCAAACTTTCTTTCTTTCTTTTTTTTTTTTTTAAGATTTTATTTATTTATTTGACAAAGAGAGACACAGCGAGAGAAGGAACACAAGCAGGGGGAGTGGGAGAGGGAGAAGCAGGCTTCCTGCAGAGCAGGGAGCCCTATGAGGGGCTCGATCCCAGGACCCTGGGATCATGACCTGAGCCGAAGGCAGACACTTAACGACTGAGCCACCCAGGAGCCCCCATCAGCAAACTTTCAATGTGGTGATGTTGCACTCTTGCAACCAAAGGTACTGTAGCATCTTGTTAGAAATTAGAAAACACTTCAAAAATACAATTGTCAATACTAGTTATGATTTTTCACCTTTATCTGGAATATTTACTTCTAATTGTTGAGAATTTTAGAAAAACTCTGATAAATTTCTCTGAATTCATTGGATTAGAAAATTAACAAAGCACTAAAAAGTAATTCAAAGGAAATTATATAAAATTAGTGTATAATAGGCCATTTCTTTTTGTGTGCATGCTTAGCATTACCAAGATAAGGACCAATGTTTTTTTTTTTTTTAATCTAAGGTATTTTCATTGTGACTTTGAATTAATCATTACATGCAGTGAAAATTTTTTCTCACTATATACATGCAGCTAATTCTTAAGAGAATTCCCATGGACCCAAATTATTTTAAGCTACCTAAAAGGGAACAAGTTCAGTTATATAAACTACTGGAGAGGTTTAAGGTTTGACACAGAGAAAATGTATCCAAAATAAACCCCTTATCACATGTGATTAGCTGTGAAGTTTTATTATTTCAATTTTGAAAAAGTTTATGACACTGTTTCTCTTTAAACTGTATGACTCCCTGGGAGATCCCCTCTGGTTTTCTGCCAACAGCATAGTTCATTAGAGATCAACTCATATCTTGCTGGAAAGCTCATACAAACACAAAGATAATTCTGGAATGAAGTCAAGGATAGGTGTTACAGAAAGCAGACCTAAGTTTTAGGAAGGAAAACAATATCTTACTGACTAGAAAACTATAAAAGCAATAAGACATGTTTTGTCTAATACACAGTTTTGTCCAAAATTTCTCTGCTCAAAAAAAAAAGGGAAAGAACTAAGTTCGAAAGTCTTGTGTGAAGAACAAAGGACTACAAAAGTGTGGGAAGACATAAATGTATGAGTTTGGTCAGAAAACTTAAAACCTGGTTTAGTAAAGAAAAGGGTAAGAAGACAAATGGTCAAAATGCCTAAAATATTTTATATTGTAGAAGAACATAGGCTTCCTTGCTAAATAATAGCATAGTAAGATCAAGGAGAGCATTTTGAAGAAAGATTAAAAGTACATTAAAGACAAATACAAGGAAATGTTGCTTCACAAAGTATGTAGAAAAGTTTGTAAAATTTATAGCAAATTATATCAAGTGTGGACAGATAGGAAATTTGTATTACTTAAAAGAATTGGAACAAAATTTGAATAATAGGGCAATAATCTTTCAACTACTATAATCTGTGCCAAACCTAAACCTCCCAGGGAGGTTCCCCCCAGGAAAGTTAACTCAGCTCTTGAACCCCATTTCTCAGAGAAGTCTAAGTACAGTTGACCCTTGAACAATGCATGAATTAGGGGCACTGACCCTTGCACAGCCGAAAATACATATATAGCTTTTGGCTCCCCACCAAATTTAACTACTAAAGGACTACTGTTAACTGGAAACCTTGCTGATAAATAGTTGACTAACACATATTTTGTATATTATTGTATTATATACTGTATTCTTACAATAATGTAACCTAAAGAAATTAAAAATGTATTAAGAGAATCATAAGGAAGATAAAATACATCCACACTACTGTACTGTATTTATTCAAAAAAGTTCTGTATATAATCGGACCCAGGAAGTTCAAACCTGTGTTGTTCAAGGATCAATTGTAGTAGGATCTGTAGCTTTGAGAACACTGTTTGGATCAGACTCAGTTGTCATGATTCCATGATCCAATTATATGAGGAGATGCTAAATTGTGTTTAAAGGTTTATAAGGACTAAAAAGGGATGGGTTTCAAGTCCAAACATTTGTGAACTCAACACTGGAATGTCAGAAGCAGAGGCAATCAAAACCTTAAAGAAAAATAAATAAATAAATAAATAAAATTAAACACTGCCTTAAAACAGCAGGTGATAGACTTATAAACTCAATAGCCTCACGTATTAGTTTCTTATTGGTGCCATACCAAATTAAATTATTACATATATAGTGGATTCAAACATCACAAATGTATTCTCTTACCATTCTGGAGATCAGAAGTACCAAACTGGTTTCACTGGGGTAAAATCTAAGTATCAACAAGGCTGGTTTCCTCTAGAGGTTCTGATGACAGAAGCTGTTTGCCTTTTTCAGCTTCTAGTGGCTGTCTGTATTACTTCGCTGGTGACCCCTTCCTCCATCTTCGAAGTACATCAGTCCAATCTCTATGTCCACTATTATATCCTCTTTGCGCCTGAACATGACCCTCCTGCATCCTTCCTATAAGGACCCTCGCTATTACATCAGATTCACCAGGGATAAGGATCTCTCATTTTCAAGATCCTTGACTTAATCACATTTGCAAAGTCCTTTTCATGCTATAAAAATAACATTCACTGGCTCAACAAGTTAAGATGTGGACATATTTTGAGGCCAGTTTTCAGCCTACAACGCCCCAATATGTAAACAGGCATATGTATCATAGTGAATTAATAAGTTCATATTTTTTAATAACTTGATGCAATTTGTTCAGAATTTAGTTATATATACTACTAGGTCACTGCACTGAAACTTACTCTCTGAGAAAAAATGAACACATATTATCAAAGTTTTAACATTTATAAAATGGTATTAATGATAAAACTTAGAAAGATATGTATGTGTTTTAGGAGAAAATTATATTGACCTAGTTGGTCCAAGATACTTTTTTTATATTGCATAACCTTAGAAAAGGAGAGGGACAAGCTTTTGCTTGTGTCTTTATTTTTTCAGTGAATTCCAAGTTTAAGGGCCTAGGAATTACCAGGATAAAATCAGGCATTGTAAGTGAAAATAAATTTATCTCTATTTGTTGCTAATGAATCCCTAAAAGCTCTTAGAGAACAAACTAAAGAGAAATCCATAGGGAAAATACTTCAGAGAATTCATCTGGGATATCAACAGAATAGCTGATCAGGTCAAATTTTGGTTTACCATAAGGACACAGAAAGGACACTATCAATTCTCTCACTGCTCCTGTGGTCTTTTCAGATATTTAGTAGCGATAAATTGAGCTTGAATTAATTATTGCCAAGTTCTTTAGAAAAATGCTGTACTTGTGATTTAATAGTATAAGGTTAGCGAGTTCCTTCCACCCCGGAAAGGAAGCATGAAAATAAAATAAATACTGTAACTTTTTTTGTATGGTTACTTTGATACCTGTTATCCAGTGACATAACAATGATAAGAACAACAACAAAAACAAGACCTATGAGCCTGCAGTGGTATAGACAAGGAATAGTTTACCTATGGGGTGGTTGGCTAGGTCCTACTCTTATCTGGGATTGTTCACATGTCCTCATGTCGGTGCATCTAAACTGGCATTGGCTGGAAAAACTAAGGTCACTCGACTCTGATATTTATATCACTCTCCACCCAGCAGACTAGCCTGGGTATGTTCTCAAGGTAATGGTAGAGACACAAGAGAGCAAGCACAACATGCAAGTGTGCTCAAGTCTTTTCTGGTGCTGGGTCTGCTAATATTGAATTTCCAAGGCAAGTCTCAAGGTTAAACCTGGAATAAGAATGAAAGATGCAACAAAGTTATGGGCCATTAACTCAATCAACATAGAACATCTCAAATTGAGAAAATTTGATATACAAATTTGAATATGTGCCCTAATAAATTCATACAAATACCAATTTTTATAAAACAAATATCCAAGGAAATATTTTATAAGGACAAGCATAAGACCAAAGAGTCTCTTCTTGCTATACAATCTAAAAGGAATTCCATGGTATTTTACTATTAATTCATGAGACATACATGATAAAATAAATTTTTTCTCCATGTCAATTTAGTAAAGCATTATCCTTACATTGATTCTAATGCCATGTTTTCAAATTTAAAAATGCCCTATTAATGCTTGTTAATATTATAATAAGCCATGTGTTTATTAAGGATATTACTAAACTGATAAATGACTTTTTGCTTCCTTGTTTGAAAATGCATTTATTAAAATATCATTTATTTTATAAAAATAATAATAAAATTGATTTTTGATTATTCTGGCTTCGCAAATGGTTAAGTTTTTTGTAGTTGTTGTATTTCAATAAAACTTTTTTCAAGGCTTTCACAACTGCATATAATGAAAATTCGAGAGTTTTATTTTCTGTGATACTGCATTTACTATGCATTTCTTATTTTTTTTTTCTGTAAAACTACCCTTATTTTTTCTTTTACCAAATATATATTAAATATTTGCCTGTTCAAAATCGTGGCCATACGGCAAAAAACAGAATAAAGTTCCTGCTTCTGTTAATTTTTTGTTATGGGCTCCTTTCAATTTATAGGCCTATTTACTTTATCTATCTCTATTTTTATTCTAGTTCTGAGAGACTGCCCTGTATGTGTTTACATATATGTGTGTGTGCATGTACACGAGAGTGTGTGTGTATGCATGTTTAAAATGTTTACTTCTCTTTCCAAAACTTGCCCTGAATTCAAAATACATTCTTGAATTTGGTTTAATTAGTTAAAATTATTTTATTTCTGTCTAAAATTTTAATTGTCAGGGGCACCTTGGTGGCTCAGTTGGTTAAGTGACTGCCTTTGGCTCAGGTCATGATCCCAGAGTCCTGGAATCGAGTCCCACATCGGGCTCCCTGCTCAGCGGGGAGTCTGCTTCTCCCTCGGACCCTCTCCCCTCTCATGCTCTCTCTCATTCTCTCTCTCAAATAAATAAATAAAATCTTTAAAAAAATAAAATTTTAATTGTCTTTCATATTCTATGCACTGTTATGTTAGGCAAATGGCAAAGAATAAATACTTAACTCATGAGTAAATGTGTATGTATGTGTGCTTTTTGCATTTCTCAAATTCTATATAAGTTATAATCTCCTTGTAGGAAAGAATATGTGAAAACAATGTCACTTTTTTTGTGTGTGAAAAACCTCAGTTTAAAATTAAAATATTAATGTGATTACAATTTTCCTCAGGTAATATCTTTACCTAAAATTTAGAAGCTGAATGGACTAGCTTTATAGCATTACTGCAGCCTAAGCTTCCTGCCTTCCACTTATCCAGCTTTATTTCATCACAAAATTATTTGTAAAGAATAACAGTGTGGTAGCACTGGGTATACTGTGCTCTTCAACACACTAACCAATTTCCCATCTTTGTCAAAGGGGTGAATAAAAATATGTCAATATTGCTAAAAAGCCACTTGTACCTGAAAGAATCTGCGCATCTTTTGGTAGAGTTGATAGCAATCACAAGCTTCATATAAATGACATTAAAGTCTCTTTTATGTTCTGTGACTATGTTGTTAAGATCTATAACTCTACTCTTTGGAAACCAACCCTCCTGTCTATTGAATGCTGGATGACAGGTAAATTGCTATTGTTCTTTATCAATGAAATAAGCTGCCTTTTAATTTCTTAAAACTAGGCTCTGACACTAGCTTTCAAATTTGTTGCTTTTATTATTATTATCTTCATCACTATTATTATTTAATAATAGGCTAAGTTTGGAAGAATTTCTCTCATATTTTTTCTAAAAACTATTCTTAGCACATATACTGGTTTCTACAGAAGTTCCATATTACGTTGTATTTTATTGAATAAGGTTGAATAATGCATTGCACTCAAGATGATTGTATTGTGGTAAAAACATTCTATTTTCTCATGCCTTTGTAATAGCATCTGCCCAATTCTTCAAAAAGAAGTGAGGAATGCAGAGGAAGGGTAAGACCCTAGGAAACCAAACTCTGAGGTCTTACATAATTATCCCTCAAACACTCCTAAAGCTCTGAGAAGGACTTTATTTAAACATGCAGGCTACAACTTTAACTACCTACGAAATCCTAGCGACATCCTATGGAGATGTTGGAGATTGAATAAGAATAATCTGAATAATCTTTGTGAAAACTCCTTTAGTTCTTCTGAAAAGAAAAAAAAGAGAGAGAGAGAGTCCCATTTAAATTTGTGATGTTATTATAAAGGGCTGGGCTTGGGGAGCTGATCACTGTATTTAGAAGGCAGTCCTTGAAAGCTGGTTCTTCAATTCTTTTTTATCATCAGTCCAAGCACTGGGGCCATTTTTCAAAGTCGTTTCTGTTTTGTGCCAGAGAGCTTTTTTTTTTTTTTCTCCCTTTTTATTTAAATTCCAGTTAGTAAGCATACAGTGTAACATTAGTTTCAGGTGTAAGATTTAGTGATTCATCACTTACATACAACACCCAGCGCTCATCACAAGTGCCCTCCTTAATACCCACCACCCATTTAACCCATCCCCTTACCCACCTCCCCTCAAGGAGTCTTCAGTCTGTTCTTTATAGTTAAAAGTCTGTTTTATGGTTTGCCTTTCTCTTATTCTCCCTATGTTCATCTGTTTTGTTTCTTAAATTCCACATATGAGTGAAATTATATGATATTTGTCTTCTTCTGACTGACTTATTTTGCTTAGCACAATTCCCTCCAGTTCCATCCATGTTGTTGCCAATGGCAAGATTTCATTCTTTTTGATGGATGAGTAATACTCCATTGTTTATATATACCACCTCTTCTTTAGCCATTCATCAGTCAATGGACATTTGGGTTCTTTTCATAAATTGGCTATTGTTGATAAAGCTGCTATAAACATTAAGGTGCATGTATTTTTTCAAATCAGTATTTTTGTCTTCTTTGGGGTAAATACCTAGTAGTGCGATTGCTGGATCATAGGGTAGTTCTATTTTTAACTTTTTGATAAACCTCTATACTGTTTTCCAGAGTAGCTGCACCAGTTTGCAATCCCACCAACAGTGTAAGAGCATTCCCCTTTCTCCATATCCTCACCAACATCTGTTGTTTCCTGTATTCTTAATTTTAGCCATTCTAACAGGTGTGAGGTGGTATCTCATTGTAGTTATGATTTGTATTTCTCTGATGATAAGTGATGTTGAACATCTTTTCATGTGTCCGTTAGCCATCCGTATGTCTTTGGAAAAATGTCTATTCATGTCCATTTTTTAACTGGATTGTTTGTTTTTTGGGTGTTGAGTTTGATAAGTTCTTTATAGATTTTTGGATACTAATTCTTTATCAGATATGTCATTTGCAAATATCTTCTCCCATTCTGAAGGCTGCCTTTCAGTTTTCTTGACTGTTTCCTTTGTTGTGCATAAGGTTTTTATTTCGAAAAACCCAGTTAATATCCTCAATGGGGAAAAACTGAGAGCTTTTGCTGTACAGTCAGGAACAAAACAGGGATGTCCACTCTCATCACTGTTATTTAACATAGTACTGGAAATCCTAGCGACAGCAGTCAGACAACAAAAAGAAATAAAAGGCATCCAAATAGGCAAGGAGGAAGTCAAACTTTCACTATTTGCAGATGACATGCTACTCTACATAGAAAACCCAACACTCCACCAAAAAATTTCTAGAACTGATAAATGAATTCAGTAAAATCACAGTATATAAAATCAGCGTATAGAAATCTGTTGCATTTCTATACAGCAATAATGAAGCAGCAGAAAGAGAAATCAAGGAGTGCCTGGATGGTTCAATTAGCTGAGCATCTGACTCTTGATTACGGTTCAGGTCATGATCTCAGGGTCATGAGATTGAGCCCCATGTTGGGCTCTGAGCTTAGCAGGGAATCTGCTTCTCTTTCTCCCCTCCCCCTGCCGCTTCCCCACTCTCTCTCTCTCTCAAATAAATTATTTTTTTAAAAAAGAAAGAGAAATCAAGGAATCCATCCCATTTACAAAGGTACCAAAAACCATAAAATGACTAGGAATAAACCTAAGCAAAGAGGTAAAAGATCTGTACTCTGGAAACTATAAAAACACTGATGAAAGATATTGAGGAAGACACAAAGAAATGAAAAGACATTCCATACTCATGGATTGGAAGAACAAATATTATTAAAATGTCTATACTACCCAAAACAATCTACACATTCAGTGCAATCTCCATCAAAATATCACCAGCATTTTTCATAGAGCTAGAACAAGCCATCCTAAAATTTGTATGGTACCGCAAAAGAACCCAAATAGTCAAAGCAATCTTGAAAAAGAAAAGCAAAGCTGGAGGCATCACAATTCCAGACTTCAAGCTATATTACAAAGCTGTAGTCATCAAGCCAGTATGGTACTGGCACAAAAATAGATACATAGGTCAACAGAACAGAATAGAAAACCCAGAAATGGGTCCACAACTACACGGTCAATTAATCTTTGACAAAGCAAGAAAGAATATCCAGTGGAAAAAAGACAATTTCCTCAACAAATGGTATTGGAAAAATGGGACAGCCACATGCAGAAGAATGAAACTGGATCACTTTCTTTCACAATACAGAAGAATAAATTCAAAATGGATGAAAGACCTACATGTAAGACAGGAAACCACCAAAATCGTAGAGAACACAGGCAGTAACCTCTTTGACAATAGCTGTAGCAACTTCTTACTAGATACGTCTCCTGAGCAAGGGAAACAAAAGCAAAAATAAATTATTGCCAGAGAACTTTCAAATGGTGGGATATAAAAGCACTAGATATTTGGGGCACCTGGGTGGCTCAGTCATTAAGCATCTGCCTTTGGCTCAGGTCATGATCCCGGACTCCTGGGATCGAGCCCCGCATCAGGCTCCATGCTCCGCGGGAGGCCTGCTTCTCCCTCTCCCACTCCCCCTGCTTGTGTTCCCTCTCTCGCTGTGTCTCTCTCTGTTAATGGATAAATAAAATCTTAAAAACAAAACAAAAACAAACACTAGATATTAATTATATAACTGGGTATTTTTAAAGAAAAAGAAGTGCAAATATAATAAGCCAAAGGACAGGTCACAGACCACTTTATATACATTAACTGTCACCACAAAGAAGGGAGATCTCTGTACAAATCTTATGGAAAAGCATGGCTGGCCATAAACTGTATTTTAACTCGGGTCTTCATATAATCTATCTTATTCCTAGTATGAAAGGATAATAATAAATCAATTGACTAATACCTTTAGACACAGACTATAATCACAGGTCTTTGTATCATTCTGTGATTAGATACAAAGAGAACATATTTGGAAACTGTGAAGAGAGAGGCTGAAGAGAGGGCAAGTTTGCTGATAAAAATGAGAGTTAATTGTAACTGAAAAACAAGGGAGTAGGAGCTGTCAAAGTATAAAAATAAAATCTCATATGTAATAAAAAAACTACACGTCCCTAAGGTATTCATTGTGAAAAGTAGGACTATTCAATCAAATCAATTTTGACTTTCTAAAAATATAAACACTTAAAATAAAAATTTCAATTTAATTCAAGATTTTCTTCAAAAATAAAGCTCTGAAGTTTTTCACATTTTCAGGTATTTAAGCAGTTTTTTTTTTTTTTGAGCTCTATTTTAAATATGCTTCTGTTGACTTTGGAAAAGTTCTTCCATTAAGGAATCCAGCATACTTAGAGTTGCAAATAATTACGTTTCTGCCAAAGCATGCAAAGGGATAGTGTTCTGAACAGTGCATTACACTGCTTCATGCTAACTTAAAGTCACAGAAATGTCCAGCATGGCATCTTCTGGAAATACAGCATTTCTTAGACATAAGATTGATAGCAAAAAGGAAATGAGTACATATTCTCCCAGGGAATTAGGGCATCTGCAATACAGCCTGAGAGAAAGATAAATAGTTGCAGACCCTGACAAATTTTTTTTCTGACAAGCATATGATGAAATTTAAGAAACTTTGTTGAGGTCAAAGAGCCAATACCTCTTCAACAGAACCAAACAACACAGAAAATGTTTAGACTACCATGAGTCTAGATTTATTCTAATTTTTAAGCCAATTTAATGATCTTACCCTGGAGGAAAGTATTCAAGCACATTTGATATCAGATCCTAAGACTGTAAGAATTCCTAGACTTCTCTTAATTCATTCTGAACTACCTAACCTCTCAAGGTCATTCATCCTCTTGTTGAATACGAAGAATCTTTGAATCTGTGAAACTATAGGTTGATGCTGATCTGATCTTTTTGAGCTTGATATCTAAGCTGAGCTGTATAAGTTCTGGATAGAGCATCTAGATAACACTAACTCAGTTTACTCATTTACCAAATCTCATAAATCAGGAACTTTGAGGGCTTATGTTTCATGTGACACAGAAAATGCCACATTTGGACAACTGAGCATTGTTTGTACAAGGTTCTGCCAAGCATTCTACATATTAGTTATTCTATGATGTAATAAAAAAATCACAAACTGCAGGAGATTGCAATATATGTAGCAACACTCTCATTTGTCTAAGATTGTATTTGTGAAATTTAAGCCACTTACACTATTCTGTGGCTTTTTATAAATTCTTCATCAATATTGGACAATACATCGAATATTATACTTCTAAGTGAAGTAGGACCTTAAATGTGTTTGTGATTTGCATAATGTGATAATCACTTGGGTGGTTTTGGCTTTATATCCCCTGGTCCTGTTTGTTTAGACACAATAGAAATCGTTAGGGTGCAGTCACCTCCGGGGCTTTTAAAGAGATTGATACTCCTTATATTGCCCAAATTCATTTCTCTTAGGAGATTTTATCTTTGTGATAGTAAGTGGAGAGTTGCTTCAAAGAATTACTTTTATTCAGCTGTAATTATAACTGTTTCCCTTCTTCTAGAATAGATATACAAGGACTTGCAATTAATCTAAAGCAAAGGTAAACACACCATTTTCCAATTCAAGCAGCACTGTAGCACTCACTGATACATACAAGAGTTTTATAACTGGGACTCCAGGTGTGTATAGGAAAAGTGGTGCTTCTGAGCTTTGGGGCAACGCTGTTTTTTCAAAAGTAGGTGAAGCATATCCTTTAATGCCTAGTTTTTACTATGCATTTTTTTACAAAAAATATTTCTATAGAAATTCTCAGGTTATAGTCCCACTTTTTCCTCAATAAGCCTCATTTCTGAAATTGTAATTTTAATGTGTTAGAAACTTCTTCGCCCACACATATTTCCACACTTTCTCCTGACACTTATCTCAATATTTACTTATATTGACATCTGTTAGATGACATTTCAATTGATATCATGGGTCTAATAAACCATTAAATACTTTTTAAACATATTATTAAAACCAAGAGCACTATCTTCGGACAACATCACCAAGAGGTAAACATAGTAATTCAAAAGAGTTTTTAGAAACACCTGTCACTACTTTCAAATTTCCATAATTTCCAGTGGTGTAAATAGCCTCTCAGTGGAAGCTGATATTGTAATGCTACTTCTCAGCAGTAGCTCTAGACTAATGATGTGAGACATAGTGTATGCAGAAACTATTTGAATGCATTAAGCCACTTTGGAATAAAATAGAAAAAGACCAAATAATGGAACTCTTCTATTATGAACTTGGAAATACCTTCCAAAAGAATTTTGATATTTTCACCACTTCTTTTACATTTTAAATTTATATATGAATTATTATTGAAAAGCCGTATATATAGCAAACAAATATATAATGAGTCATACTTTCTATTCTTAATATTAATGGTGCATTTTACAAAATACACTTCTATCTGCTAAAGCTGCTGGTTTGAATACACAATTAAAACCAATTTAAGCAAAAAATGTAAATATGTTTGGTGACAGATGTTAACTAGATTGGTTGTGGTGATCACTTCACAATATATATAAATACCGAATCATTACATTGTACAGCTGGAATTGTTATATGTCCATTATACCTCAATATAAAAAACAACAACAACAACACACACACACACACACACACACAAGTTAGGGAACTAAAGGATTATCTCATGAAGCACTCTAATTTTGCCAGTGTAAAAACTAGCAACTTTGGCCAGAACTGTTAATGTTATATTCACTGTTTGACTTTTCACCCTAAAATACAAGAGTTATTTTCAATATCATTGTCAGCTCATAAAAGCTCCATTAACTATTCTACCCTACTGTATCTCCTTATCCTGTTTCATTTAACTTTGTATCAACATATGTTACATATTTGTTTATTTTCCCTACCCTTCCAATAAAATCAAGGTTCAGAAAAGTAGGACATTTGTTGATAATTTCTGTGCCTATCATGATGCCCAGGAATTAATATTTGAATTTATAATTTTCCGGTTGAAAAAATTCATTGAGGAGTCAATACTTACTTAGAAGAATAACTTGACAATTATTCATATTATATTACTTTTATATAAAAATGAAGTGCTCTTTATAAAAAAGTTAATGTTACATACAAAATTGTTACTACTAACTTTGAAGATTCTCTCCTCTTTCCAAGTCATCAAAATCAATGTTGAAATAATGGGCATGATCCAAGTAAGAACAGATGGCCAAGCAGCACACACACACTTGACCACCTGGAGTAGTGTTCACTGGAGAAAATTTACGGACATAGGATGGATAGTAGGTAACCTACTCTTGACCATAACAAATCTGGCAAATCAGAAATTGGAATCTGGGAGAGTGATCTCAAGCAATGAGATTTATACATTTTATGTGGCACAAATGGGAAGCACTGACCTTTCTTGCCATTGGGAGCATGGATAAAGATACAAGAGCAATATAGCATGGTAGAACATGGCTTTCCCATAACCTGCCTACTCAGTATGTAGTTGGCAATAGCACCACTCCTTCTGTGTTGTGATCAGGAGCTGATGCATTGTGGTTATTCTGGCAAGGTAGTGATAGAATTTTCCACATCTCTTTTTCTCCTGCCATAATTGGAGATAAACTGTGGGGTGGAGGCACCAACATTTGTGTGTCATGGTTGTCAAGGACTATGGTTTCCTTGGAATTTTGTTAAAAACTTGTTCCTTTCCTTAGAGTCTAAGCTACAGAGAATTAATTTTGGACACATTAAACCTTAACACTGAGTAAAATATAAAATGGTGATCTTACTATCCAAAACGTAATGAAGGCACATTGTGGAATAGAGATGACATCTGAAATAGAATCAGAAAATAAAATATGAGAATTCTTCCAAATATTACAACTATTATGAAAGATGCTTTACAGAATTTTTTTTCAAATTTGCATAAATCCTAACAATTTGCATTAAGTTGTTATTATGTTGTGAGGATGAAAAAATACTTTTCTAATTTCTAATAATGAAAAACATTTTGATCAACCATGCTGGAAGAAAATAAGAATTACGTTTCTCTTTTCTTTACATAAAATAATATTGTATCTAATAATATTTAATCAAAGTGTTAAAAACCTATTTTAGAGATACAGAAAACTATTAAATCATCCAAATACCTTACTTTTATGGATTTTTATGAGGTTTGTGGTATTTGTTCTTTTTAACCTTTGTAATTTATTGTGATATATCATCTCATTTTATTTTTTTAATTTTTAAATTTTTTTTAAAGATTTTATTTATTTATTTGAGAGAGAGACAGCCATAGTGACAGAGATAGCGAGAGAGAATACAAGCAGGGAGGAGAGGGAGAAGCAGGATCCCGCTGAGCAGAGAGCCCAAGATGGGGCTCGATGACCTGAGCCAAAGGCAGACACTTAACCGATTCAGCCACCCAGGAGCGCTGTATCATCTCATTTTAAGTAAATATTCATATTTATATCTAATTTTGTAATTTACATTCTGTATTAATTTTTCTTAAAAATAACCCAAAACCTGAATATAATCTTGTTATTAAATTATTTTAAAGAATAATTCAGTTCCTCTATGGCTAAAATTATTTCCAATTTTCTTTTAATAAAACTTATTTGTGTTAACAGGTGAGTCAAATTTCAAAAAAAATAAGGCTGGGTGGACACTTTTATATTTTATTCAATAACTTTTTAATCTCAAGGTACCCCAACAGAGTGCAATATCTTTTAATGCACAGTCACCTGGAAATTGAAACTGTAGTTTCCTATTTTATCTAAGATAAGTAATAGGGCTGTCATATATGTCACCTTCAACCTGCCTTAGCATAAAGGATAAAGGTTATATCCTCTTGGAAATGAAAATGTCAAAAATCAAAGTTAGGTTCAATTATCTCTAAAAAGAGATTTCTATAAATGGGCAACCTATAGTAGTGAAATTCACATAATAGAATAATAAACAGTTCTGGTTTTTAAATCATCACTGAAAAGGCATATAATGCAGTATAAATTTCAGAGGAATAATACAGAAGGACAGTACATGGAATTCACTAATAAAGGAACAATTTATTCAGAGAATTATCATTTAAAAAACATGGACATGTCTTTCCTTCTTCTGTATATACCTTTGGTTAAAAGCGTAAGTATAAGCATGACTATGCAACAATTTAAATGCCAGATTAACAGCAAACCATCAGTTATTGTTTGTCTAAGAATGTCTACAACAAACTGTAATAATTTTTCCTATTTTAACATTGAGTTAAGATTTTAGGAAATTATTCAATTGTTAGTTCACTTCAATCATGCATCTTTTTTGTTTTCCCAGATGGAGTCCTGGAAACTAAGGAGGTAGTGTCTGATGCCTATTGGTACTCAATAATTTAGTCCTTTGCCTTATTTGCCTTCACAAATCATTTGTATATCCAGAGTGTAATCTTTCAATTAAGATAGTTATTTAGATCCTCAGGAACCACTATATCTTCAGATTAGCCTAAAAATTACCACAAAATCTAAAATAAACAAACAAACAGAAAAAAGGAGGAGACTTCTACAAGGTCCCTGGGTATTTCAATATTTGAGAGAAACAAATAGAATGAGTTGGGATGTGGAAACTTTCAAACTTATGGATGCTACTGGCACAATGTGAAATACTTAGAGTACCTGGACTCTTGAATATCCCCTGCCTAGGATTAGCTATAATAATGATTGAGCTGTTAAACCTGGTTGGTTTTTCTTTTTTCCTCCTTGATTTAATTGCTTAAGCAACTGTGGAATTTTCAGATTCTTGGGGGGAATGGCTAATGAGGAGATCTTGTATTACTTCTGATCTCAAACAATTCAATACAATAAATACTCTATTGAACACATTATATATTTCTAGATTTACACTGAATGTTAGGAAAAAAGATTGGGCATTTATAGAAATTTCATATGCAGTCAAGAAAGTGAGGCATGTCAATATTAATGATACTATAGTCAATATTAAAATATTAACACACAATGCTAATATTATTAACATATACAATATTAAAATGTAGTCAGTGTCTGAGTAGATGATAAAATTTTGAGTTATTTAGAAAAATTAAACTGAAATGGGGGTAAAATGAAAAGAAACAAACAAACAAAAACTGAGGCAGTATTATGTGCATCTCTTCTAAGTAATTTTATCATTTGTTATAAATATATACACATATTTTTCATCTCTAAAATACTCCTTTTCAAAATACACACCCTGACATTTAAATGCATTTGCAGGGAAATTAACTAAGATTATTAAATATTACTGACTTCCAGTTACAGCTTTCTAGTGAAATAACTATTCAACTCAACTAGTTGAGTTGATTAGGATATCTATATAATATTGTATAAAATGTATGGCAAACCTATTTCAAACAAACTGAAGTTTCTATAAGATGAGAAAAACATAAATTTCCCACAAAATATTCCTGAAACATTGATCACATATACTAATCAAGGAATGCTAAATACTGACAGAATTTTCTAAAGGAATATACCGAGTATCTAATTAATAATATTTTCATGTCTTTCTTACTTCACAACTTAATGAACAATAAAACATTTTATTTTAAGGCACATTACCTGCATTTCAACTATAGCAGGAATAAAGAAAACTATACTTATACTTGTTAGTATATTTGCTAGGATTTTTTTTCCTATGACATGTAAACAGTCCTATTTCCCCAAGCAGCATTATGTTATGAGATCAGACAGCTCAATATTAAGACAAATTCCTTTTGGATTCCTAAGCTACTAACTGGAACTAATTCTTTACCAAAGATCAGGAGAGTATTAATTATTTGGCACAAATGGATAAACTAGAGGATTTGGATCTGCAGAGATGTCCTGGAGAACAAACCCATGAAAGCATTCCAGGAGCTTCCCTAAGATGATTTTCTATTAGAAAATAGCCTTAGACATTGTGAATATCAAGAACTGTTAATGCAAAGTAACCAAGTGAAATTTTTCTGCTATGGGATTACTCAAACTGGCCTACAGAGAAGCAGGCTACTTTTGCAATCTACAAATTGAGTTTCTTATATAATAAAACTATTAACTTTAAATGTTCATTTTATTCAGGAAATGTCAATACAAAATTCATCTCAGACTCTAGAAATAACTCACTGATTGCCTGGAAATAAGACATGATTGATTCCCTGGACATCTCAACTGACCACGATCCCAGAAATTTAAAGGAGTTACCATTCTGAATTTCTCAGAGGACATACTGTCTTTTCTTCAATGAGTGTTTGTTATTTTTGATATTTATCATTAGTAAAAATGCCTATCTCAAAATATAATATATCCCACAAAAACCTGTTTTACTTTGTTATATGATAATTGGAGATATGAAACTTTTAAAGTAATTTTTATCACTTGAACTAATTTTCCAATATTTCATTAACAGAAAATTCTCAATCATAAAGAAGCCAAAATTATATACAAAAAAACTTCAATCACTACTGTGATAACAGAATATTCCAACTCAATTACAACAGAGTTTGCATACTTTTAACAAGGGTCATCTGTATTTTTGAGTATTATTTTAGTATTATTTTAGTATAAAGATGAACATACAATTATGGATTTTCTATTGCTCACTATATGTGCATTTGAACACATAAATAATATAGAAGTCACCCAAGTGGTTGATAAATGAATTTGTACTTTACTCAAAACTCAATAAAGGGGGGGGGCACCTGGCTAGCTCAGTTGGTAGAGCACAAAACTCTTCATCCAGTGGTTGTGCCCTAACTTGGGTGTAAAGATTACTTAAAAAAATAAAGTCTTAAAAAATAAACTCAATAAGGGAGGAAGGTAAAGTTAAAACAAAACGAAACAAAACAAAACACCAAACTATAGCAAATTGAAAAAAACAAAAAACAAAAAACAACCTATTGGCTTAATTTATCTTTGTAAATCATTTTATAATTTTAATATGTAAATATACTCTTCTACAAAATATACATCTAATCATTATCTATAAAACATTACCTTTGCAAGTATAATCTTAAATACATTGCAGGAAAATTAACTGGACTAAGATTAAATATTGGTGGATTCTAGTTTAAGCTATTCATTTGAAAGACTAAACAATACACTTGATGTGTATCTATTTAGAATATTCAATAAAATGTCTTATTAGGAACCAGCTACACAGCCGCAAAAATACTTTCTTAAATATTTCACATATATATTTTTTCATATGTATAGTTTTTCTTGTGTGTGTGTGTGTGTGTGTGTGTGTACATGCATACACTTGTACCCTGAACCACTCTGAATCTGTTAGTATGCTTCCTAGCCCCCAAATAAATTGTGAATCCCAGGGGAATGAATACCCAGCAGATGGCTACCTAAACATAGCACTCAAATAGTTGAGTAGTTCCTTTACATTGCCATCTGCCATGTAATCCTCTAAGAGACTGAAATCTTTCAACTATAAAATGTTCTGCCAAGATTTCACAATGCCCATAGCCCAACTAACAGGTAAGAAGAATTTTGCAATGGATGGAAAGTCTCTAAAACATTTCTTATATACAACTTTTCTGGGAAAATTACTAATGTATTTAAAATTAATTAAATGTGTCACTATGTCAAACTTTAGTAGAACAACTACATTTATATTTACATAGCCATCTGCTAGTATTTGCATAGTCATACCTCCTGGGTTGCAGAAGTTTACTCCACAAAGATCACACTGTTTGTCAGTACACTTGCATACCTGTCAATCAGTTCTGGTCTCTAAATATCCAGAAAACCAAATGTAAAGGAGAAGAGAAATCAACTTAGTTGTCTCAATATATCAAAAGTGATTGACAATTCCAGTCAATGGTAAAACAAAACATTTTAGATTCCTTATGACACAGGAAAGTATTATAGATACTTTTTAATTAATTTAAGATATTAAAACTATTCTTAATATTAGTTTCTGCATTTCTTAAATAGGGGGGGAGACATACAACACTTCTTTCAGTATGAATTAAGTGTTAAGAAAAATTAATGGCTGTTATGAAAAAGTGTTTTTGGTATCTTAATGCACCATCTACTCACTATATATATATATATATATATATATATATATATATATATATATATATATAATTCTATTTTCCTATAATGCAAGTATAAATGTAAACGTATGCATTTATTTAGTCCTGTGGACCTAATCCAGAATATGATTTTAACTATTCAAATTAACAAACTCCTAAGCAACAGCAAGTTTAAGTGCATGTGTGTGTGTGTGTGTGTTTGTGTTTATAAAATGCAAACAGTGTCCAGTAATCACTTAGTATTTTTTTCCAGGAAACCTAAGTAATGAAAGGATAATAAAGGATTTGCAATGGAAATTAGAAAATAATTTGAACTAGATGATAATGAAAATATATAAAAACTAGTACAATGTAGCTTTGATACCTGTATTAGACATGAGAATAGATAAAAGATCAATGTAAAGAAGCTAAAATAAAATAGTATGTTGAAATCAAAGATGGTAGGATGAGGAAAAGGAAAGTAAGTCCATAAGAAAAATTTCAGAAATCAAAAAGTTTATGCTATAAAAATTAATGAAATAATAAAAATCTAAAAGACTGCTCAAGATAAAAAAAGAAAAAAGAAAACATACATTATCAGGAATGAAAAAAGAACCATCAAAATAGAGTCTTAGATGTTAAAAAGATGGTAAGAATATCTGATGGGAAAATTCATCCAATAAATTTCATGTTTTACATGAAAAGAACCAAGTCTAAAAAATCCAATTATCAAAACAACACATAAAAAAATAGCAAAACTAAATTACTACACATCTTTTATAGAAATTTGATTTCTATCTATAAACTTTATACAAAGCAATTACAGGCTCTGAAGACTTTACTGGTCAATTTTTCCTAACATTTGAGAATTATATATCAAATTTATATAATTTCTTCCAGAGAATAAATAAAAAGAAGGTAGTTTCCACCTCATTTTATGAGGCCAGGAAAAAGTCAGGCCTTATAAATCAAACTTAAAAAAGGACATTATAAAAAAACAAACTTATAGGTCAATATCTTCCATAAATTAGTCACAAAATTCTTAACAAAATAATTAAAATTTAAATCCATACAGATTATTAATAAAAATAAGTCAATTAATCCCATCAGTAGAATAAGTGAAAAAGTGCACATTTCAATAGACAGAACTATAGTTGATCAAAGTAAATAAAATAAATTCATAGTTCATAAAATAAATTATAGAAATTTAAGAATGAAGTGGTACATCATTAAATTAATAAAGAGTAAAAATATGAAAATAGCCTATAGCCAACATTATACTTAGTTGTGAATATTGAACACTATTACCCTGAGTTCATGAATAAGACAAGATTTTGATTGTCATTATTTCTAATCAAATTATACTGAATGTCCATTAAAGCAAGAAAAAGAAAGTATAAAAATTGAAAAAATGGATATTTAATTAACATTACAAATAACATGATTTTGTAATAAAATAACTCAAAAGAACCTACATTTTTTATTTTAATTTTTTAAATTTTATTATGTTATGTTAATCCCCATACATTGTATCATTAGTTTTTGATGTAGTGTTCCATGATTCATTGTTTGTGTATAACACCCAGTGCTCCATTCAGTATGTGCCCTCTTTAATACCCATCACCAAGCTAACCCATCCTCCCACCCCCCTCCCCTCTAGAACCCTCAGTT